>NC_134371.1:2900750-3224000 GCF_035582795.1 Mycteria americana
ATACACTACTGCCTCACGTATTACACGAGTTAGGTTCCTCTAATGAGAGAGATACATTTGGATCTCGTTTTCCTCTGCCGCTGGCTTTGTGGGAGCCCGGCTGCCATGCAGGAGAGCTGAGCCAGCCCCTCGGCCACCACAAGAGGTCCCTCGTACCCTGCGCAGGGAGGCTCCTGGGTGCTCTCAAGAGGTTCTCCATCAGTAACCTAACTGGGAAAACGATGCATTTTCAGTGCTTTCGGGTCTTTCGGGGTAAAATGAGTACGTCTGGGAGTTATATATTTGTGGGAAAATGAAGCTTGGACACTAGAATTCCTACTTAGTTTGTATTAATGCAACACCCACTCATCTCACTTCTGCATCCTACTTGTTTCATCCAAAGGAAGACGGGAATATTTTCTTACACTTTTCTAGTGCCAAGTCTGTCAATAACCTTTGAAAAACCTGAGGACGTTTCTGAAGGCAAAGGAACCCCTATCTCTTTAGTGTGTCCTTGGTTATTGCAATACCTGAGGCTGTGAGGGACCCACACTTTTATGTGCAGGTCCCTCACAGAATTGGTCCTCAATACTGGGATGAGGCACTGTGACTCCAGGCAAATGCTGTTGTACTTTTCAAGGTCCTCACAAACCATTTAAAACCAACCCTACTGATTTAAGACAGTTTTCTGTCTTCATTAGAGGGTGCTGTGGGCATCTTGAAAGTAGGGAGCAGATGAAGGAGGTGAGGAGAAGCCTTTAGTGTGGGAGCTCAGCAGGTGCCCTAAGAGGGAGGTGGTCGAAGGTGTGAGATCTGGCGGGTGCAGTCTGAGAACGGCTACTGCCACAAAGCAAAAAGGCAGCAACACTGTCTGGGGTAGTTTTGTTTCCTGATTGCTTCTGATGAAGTAAAGCAGGGCTGGCCCTGCGTGGGTCACGGTCTCAGCTTCTGCAGCGCGTGGTTGGGCGCACAGCTGTGCGCACAGAAACACCGCCAGTGCGTGTGCCTCTCAGAGCTGGGCTGGGTCATCCTTGCTAGTCCTTGGACGCGTATTCTAAGGAGAGACTCTGATCTAATGCAGTAGTGAGTATGTTTCTGTCTGATATGCATGTGCTTTCCTGATGGCAAATGTCACATATTTTTGGTTTGGAATTGATACTGTCAGGTTCAGGGCAGGGCAGGGACAAGGCCAGAACAAAACAGGGACAATTAACCTTGAACTGTTGACATGTGAGTGGGAGAGTAATTGATTGTCTTAACCAAATAAAGACTGGGGCAGAATTAAATGCACCATTTTGACTGTGAGCCATGTTTTCTGCTCTAGTATAAGGTAAACTTAAAATAGGAGGAAAAACATCTGAGAGCAGAGAAACCGCTGCTGGACCATCTGTAACTTTACACTCTTGTGAAGTTTTGTGTTTATAAGACCTAAGCTGGAAGCAGGGGAGTGGAGCTGGGGAATAACCAAGCAGTCAAACATATCCCTTTGCCAAGTCCTCAATTTGGCCTACATTCCAGAACAAGACCTTTGAAAAATGGGGCACATTCATTATAATGCCATTTCTTTTGCAGTAGCCGTGTTGCTGGTGCCCTAAGAAATACGCCTGTGCCTAGTCTTCCTGTAAAAGTATGCTGTGCTGAGCAGTATGGCGTCTCCCAAATTTCTCTTGCTGTCTGGCAATGTTCCTCTGAAAAATTTGGAGGAGGGAGAAAGTCAGACTGAAAGTTTGGACTCTTTGGATGTTTTCCCATTTCTTTTTTCAAAGAGGCAGAAAGCAACTAGCATGTCAAAATATGTTAGCAATAAGCATTGATGCAGATGGGAGAGAGAAATTTATGAAGTATTTTGAGAAACCACTGTCACAACACAGCCACTTAATTCAGCTGAAATCTAATCCTGGTTTTCAATTTCCTTTCTCAGCACAAGCCTCCCCGTGTTCAGCTTTGCTGGATCCTCAGCTGGATCTGACATACTCTGGGGGCAAAAATGTAGTTGGCTACTTGAATAATGAAAGACAGAAAGGATCTCATGACCAAAATATAAATGGGAGCCTGCAGACTAACAAACGCATGCCACTGCAGCAGGATGGGTATTGAAACCGTGTACACCAAATAGCTATTTATACCAGTACGTGGGACCAGCAGTTGTGGTGAGGTAGACCTTTGAAACTCGTAATTGGATGAATAATAACCTAAACCCAAGGTTTATTCAGACTGTTGGGCACAACAGAGAGTGTCGACGTGTGCAGTCTGCAGCTGGAGAGTTAAGAATGGTGTTTGGTCATTTGTAGTTGAAAGAGAAGCTCTTTGAGCTCATTTCCACTATTACTACGAACCTCCAGAGGCATTTGTAAGGGAAAACAGGGAACTACTAGGACCTAGAGAAGTCAGAGTTTCAACAGCATTTTTCCTCTCTTGCCCTTGAAACTTTTCCATTCTTAAAAAATAAGACAAAGCTTGCAAACAGGAAGTAGAAAAAGTAATTAAACCCACGGGAAACCAAAATCCAGTGAAAAACCTGTACACCCAAAGTAAAAAATGCCGAGAATCAAAGGTGTGGGGCCTTTTGTCAGCACGTGCACAGCCTGTGTGCAGGGTGGCAGGGCACCAGCTTGAGCACTGACCCTGGGAGGAGTTAGCAGCGATGGCCTGAGCCTTGCTAGATGTAGTGCAGGGGAGCTGTGCATATGCAGACATTCATTTGTAATCACTAAAACTTTGTGAATTCATCAAATACGACATTTTCTTGTTGTCCCAGCCAAAAAGATAAATATAGAAACATAAAGCAACACAACCTCTGAGTAACTTTAGAGAAGTGAGGAGAAGGGGAGGTACCAGGAATGGTTCGTGCTCTGCTCAGCAGCAGTGGGGATGCTTTCTGGTCAGCTGTACCACAACTTTCATGGTTAGCAGTTTTCATAGGACTTTTTTAAAGCTGTTTGGTTCCCATGAGATGGGGATAGCTAGGCAAATGGGCTTTGCCTCTGGCCAGAGTGAGACGCCGGCCATGTAATCAATCAGTACATCCCTGGTTCATTGACAGAGGGTGATGTGAGCTCTCCTTGACTTGCTGAAGATCGTGTATGTCTTTCATGTATTTGGCTTCAAAAAACTGCAGTTTAGCCCTGCTGGCGGTGGTTATCATATTTCATTTCAGAGAGACAACCTAATTGTGTGATTCGAAGACTCAGAAGCTTGATAAATCATTAATTATGATACCTTTGAATCCAGTGTTTGAACTTGTTTTGGATCAGCTAGCTGCCTTCACGACTGCAGGAAACTGTTGCTCTTAAAATGAAATATTGATGAGAAACTTGTGAACTACTAGATTAAGGAGAAAAAAAACCCCACAATTGAAATAATTCCTTATTTTTGCTGCTACCTCCAGTTCTTGATAATGCCCAGCAGCTCTCCTGTGTGAAATTTTGTCTTAATTTTGTGGCAGAGGAACAGTGTCTTCTGGACTGTGGGACACTGAATCCTTGCAGGTACTAAAGGGAAAAGGCTATTCCTTCAGGCTTTGTTTATATGCCTCTTGTCCTTGAAGCCTGAGCATCTCATCTCAAAAGCATTTCAGTACAGTTGTGCATGTCCTTTCGTTAGCTGGCTCAAAGGTACCAGGTGGTAAACAAGGCCACAATTAATTTTTTTTTTGACTGGCACCACCTTTGTCTTCCTCCTTCAGGCTTAAGGGTTGGTCAGAATGGCAACTGAGGAAAATAGATAATTTAATTCAAACTCATAATGATTGATCACAAATACCTTGAACAGTTCTAGGTAGCTGGAAATCAGTTGCGCTGTTACTAAACTTTTAAAAGAAACATATTTGCAGACAATATAGTTTAAGAAAACCAGAAAAATTGGTAAACCTTTTCTGAGATGCGGTGACTGAAGTAGCAAGAGGAATGATTACTGTTCTGGAAAATTACTTGGAGAGTAACATATGCATCTCTTGGAAAAGTTTTCTGGTTTTAAGGCATACTTTTATGCTTAATAAAGTACACTCAATTTGATCTGAATATTTGTCACTGAAAATATTCTTCTTTGAGATTCACATCTAATCAACATGTATTTCTGTTAAAACAGTATGAATTCATGTGCCATGACTCTGAAGTGTAACACAAGGCACAAAATAAAATAGGGCACAAGGAAAAGCAATAAAAATCCCCTATCAGATATGTAGAAGGAAGAAATAAAGCAGTGCATTTAGCAATCAGAAACTCACAACCAGAAGAAATTATACTAACCCCAAAGTATTATATACATTGTAGAGTTGAAGTCATCCAGTATTTCACTTTTTAGTATTTCGAAGGTAAACTTAAGAGGATAATGATCTGTGAATATTCGCAATGAGATTTCATCTCATGTTTTAAACAAATTGATTTTCTTTTAAAATGTCAGGCCAAATTGCCTGCTCTGCTGCACTGTTTTTATGCGGATTTGACTCTGACCCAGAATTAATATCGTCCCGTCTGAAAGAAGAACAAATCTTCTTTTCTTTTCATTTGGCTTTCTTCTTTGTCATAAACTACACCAGCCAGTCCTAGAAGGACTCTCACCAAGGCTACCTCTATCCAGGTCTTAAGACATGTATGTGTGCTCAGTGAAAGCATTGTTAGTTCCCTAGACTCCTGCCAGAGTGCTTACTACCCTCTTAATCCAAGAACCGTTTGGGTGGGTCGAATTATCAGGTAATGGGTCATGCTTTCTGTTTATAAATAGATAAATCATTCTTGGCATTGGGGGAAAAAAAGTGATGAGGCTATCTCAAAGTGTTTGTGCTATAGTATACAATGTTCCCTGGGGCCTGCCTCCCACTAGAAAACTGATATAATGGGCAGAATGACAGAGAAAGGACATAGCTTGAGTGACGAGATGGGAAACAGACTTTTCTTGTTGGGCTACTGCTTTGTAGGCTAGCAAAGAAAGGATTTGCCAACTGTGTGTGTGTAGTACAGGCAGTTTCCTAACTGTTGGAAAAGACCTGCTGTCAATCACTTATCAGATTATTGTGTTAGGAGCACACAAGCAGTATCTGTACTGTCTTTAGTTCCTTTTGTTTCCCTTCTGCATGTTTATTTTTAATCAGAAAATTAGGAGCAAGACAAATAATAGATTTGAAAATGATGTTCTTCCTTATAAATACTTTATTTTCTTTTATTGTGTAGAAAGGTGGCAAAACTTACCTTCATGTGTGGCGTGTGACTGAGTTTCTGCTTTTTGCCCCAGAAATAAACAACCGTATCTATAGTTACTAAGAAAAAAAGATGATGCCAGGTATGTCCCACTCGCATGCGGTTGTGGTTATGACCTGTTTTCTTGATGACATCATTGTGTCTCTTTTACATGGTTCAGTCGCAAAGCCACAATCTGTGAAAGCCACAGAAAACCTGATAATCCTCAACAGACAAGCAAAAGCTGGTGCGAGACATACCTACATCCAGGGTTCTTACAGAATTGCTGTGGGATCTTGAGTTGTTTTTTTTTTTTTACTTTAATCTGAAACATTGGCACGGAAACACAAATAACTTGTTCCGCTCTGGGCAGAAGCGACTTCCGCTGTGCGTGCTTTGAAATTACATGTCCAGAAGAACGTGTTTCCCCCAGCAGCCACCTCCCACCTTGCTATAGCTTCTGAGGAGAGAATGGCAAAACGCCGCCGGAGCCCCCCCCCCCCCCCCCGCCCCGCAGCCCCTCGGGCTCTGCTCTCACCCGGGGGCGGCGGGGGCCGCGCTCCCTCCCCGCGGCGCTGCCCGGGGCCGTTCAGCACCGCGGACAGCGGCGCCGGGGCCGTTCAGCACCGCGGACAGCGGCGGCCCCGCCTGCGGGCTGGGCGCTCGCCGCCCTGCAGTGCGGTCGCCCCTCTGACCGTTTCACTCCTGCCCGGCCATACTGACCAAGCACGTGGTTTTTCCTGCTAATAACGTCATTCTGACGTTCACGAGGATGGTAAGAACTGATTCTGCAGCGTGATCGTTTCTTACTTGAGCGCAGCGCTTGAATAGGATGCTTTCTACTAAGAAATAGTCTTGTTAGAGCCGTAAACGTGCGAAACGTGCTTTTCCAAATGTGACCGAATGGTTATTTTTCTACCCTTTCTCTGTTGGTTGATGTCGCAGAAAGTCATTTCCAAGGTCTTCCCCCCTCCCCTCAAGCTGGATTAGCTGCAAATACAACATGAACCAAATCCACATTAAAGACCAGATTCCTACTTTGTCTCACAAGGATACTATTGACAATAAACAAAAAGTTTCTTCAAGCTACTTACAGTGTCAAGTACCTGATATTCATTCTCTGATGTTCAGGACAAGAGCAATGAGCACAAACTGAAAGGCAAGAGGTTCTGTCTGAACATTAGGAAATACTTTTTTTACTGTGAGGGTGACTGAGTACTGGCACAGGTTGCCCAGAGAGGCTGTGGAGTCTCCATCCTCGGACATATTCAAAAGCCATCGGACATGGTCCTGGGCAAACTGTTCTAGGTGGCCCTGCTTGAGCAGGGGGCCTGGACCAGGTGACCTCCAGAGGTGCCTTCCAACCTCAGATTTCTCCAATTCTGTAAAGTGATAAGCAGGAATTGGAGTGAAATAGTTGGACGTGGAGCATAATATTGAATCGATGATAATACAGACAACTGCAAAGAAACATTTGCAGCTCATTCTGTTCATAATTAAGCCTCTCATCTGGTTGGAGTTCTTATCTTGTGTCTCGGGGAATTTGGGCTGCAATAAAAACAACATTTCTACTTAGTAAGAATTAACACACAATTTACTAAGTTTGCTATTGGGGAGAGAGGGATTCTTTGTAAAGTAGCAAAATAAAAAGACGCAAGGTGTTGGATTTCTTTAGAAAAGTTGGGGGTTTTTATACTTTAATAGTGGTGCATTTAGAGCTTTCCTAGCTTCCACCACTTATCCTGTGTGTATATAATTTTCTATACTACAAATTTGAAATAGTAACCTTTTTATGCAGATTTACTACTAAAACCCATAACTACTTACTGTGGGCAGAATTTAAGTGACTATTTTTCATTAAATCATAAAATGTACAATGTGCAAGTACTCATAATGTGTGGGTGGGTATCTCTCTAGAAAATCAACAGTTCGGAACATTTTCTTCATAACTTGCAAACTTCTGTAGATGGAACAAAGAAAAAAAAATAGCCGCGCTGTCACCACATGCTGCTCACTGAAAATGATTTAACTCTTTGATAGCAGTTATGCCTTTTTAGCTATAACCAGCCCTTCAATAGATGTTATTTTTAAACACTGAGTCTTGTTTGGATGAAATATATTCCTTTGTTTTAGTACCGGTTACCTTTGGTGATCGGGGACTGCAGTGTAGCCTCAGAGTTCAGAAACGTGGAGTTTTCTAAAAGAGAGTTTTGGACAATGTCATGTGTTTTCATATTTAATTTGCTCTACCAGAAGTTGTCAACCTTATGGCTTAGGAACAAAATGTCCTGAATGCTTTCTAACATCATATATTTATAAATCTTGTCACCTTTAGCTAAAGTGATCTTGGCTTTGTATACTGCAATGCAGTGCTATTTAGAAGCAAGAAAAAGGTCTAGGATAAAACCTAGGCTCCACTCATGGCAGGTTTAAAGCTCCTCTTGACTTAATGTAGCCAGAGGCCACCCCTCCAGGGCCTGTATCTGGGGGCTGGGCATTGGGATTTTTTGTATTATTATCAAAGTTTTATTAAAAAAAAAAAAAAAGTGAAATTTAACATACAAGATTGAAGAGATTCTTTCAGTCCATTAATTCATCCTTTTTTCTCACACTGATGGAAAGTCATACATCATCCTGTCTGACATAATTTAAAATAAGACATTTCCAAAAGAAACCTGCCTTCAATCAAAATCCTGCCTTCAAGATTTGAAAGAAAGGACTTGCGACAGTGATATCTCCACCCTAAACATTCTGATGGGGCTTGGACCCTCCGGCTTGTAGGCAGATTGTCCGCATTCATAGTGAATTGTATGAGTGTTCATTTCACTCGTTTTGGAGGCTAAAAAAAAATTCTCTGTATTACAGCATGAGACTTTCATGTTTCTTGCTATATCTTGTCTCAATGGATTTTGCAACATACTGTGGTTAAAACACTGGTATAAAAAGGGGAATTAGTAGAAGGTAAAACCAGATCCCATCAAACCCCGTGCCAGATGGTGCACAAACTGACGGGAAGGTTTGCTCTCCTCCCATCTCCAGCACCGACTCCTTCATTTATCCAGTAAGACTGTGGCCGTGGTACTCTGCACCTTAGTGCCACCCTGAACTGTAATTGCTGCTCTGACGCAGGACTTGTGACAAAATGACACAAAATCTGGAGATTCTTAGTTCTTACGAGATCACATCAGTGCCCACCCCTGAGCTTGGTTTCCCTTGGACACTCTGAAGCTCAGCTCTAATAACTGACTGCAGTTGGTGCACCTAGGAAGGAGGCCAGGTTAATCAAACCTGATCTTTGTGACACTTCACCACGCTGATAGAAGGAAACTCCTTTTCCTGCACCACAGCACCTGTGCATTCCCTCACCCCTTATTTTTTCTCCCTTTCTATTATTTCCTACCTCCCCTTCTGCTTGCTACCTCCCTGCAGTAACCCCCTGCTCACACCCTCCCCCTCTGTGGAACTGCGAACGTGTCTTAATTTGACTACAGCGTAGGTACAGTAAATAGTCCTGCCTCTGCAAGTTATCCCTCTCAGTTGAAATGACAACCCTCATCTAAAGCTTTCCCCTAATTCTCTTTGGGCTTTTTTTTTCCTGTAGAGTCTTTTCCTTCTGTTCCTCAGTTCCATCTGCTTGAGCACTACACACCAGTCCTGCCCTTATGTCCCGCTTAAAATAAATAAGAGAGTACACTGTAATGCATTAAAAAAAATACATTGACAAAATTAGGATTCCACATTTGGGTTACCAAAAATAGCTCCAACTTTCCAAACAGAATTCCTACCTTGTCTGAGACTGAGCCCAGGACAGCTCTGGTGGAGAGGGATGTGTTTGAGAAAAATAGTTTTCTTCTGTAAGGCAGAATAGGAATTGTAAGCGTGACTGTGTAATGAATTAGTAATACTAAGTCCTGTTGCTTTGCCCTCATTCAAGCTAAATATTACTTCCTTTGGTTTTCTCTATGGCTGGTTTGTTACTGAGAGTAAATATTAAACTATTAGCAGGAATTGTTCAAACATGCACCAGTAATCCTGCGTAGCTTTAAACAGACATGGATTAAGGTAGTACACAGTACGAGCTGGGACTGTAAAATAGATTTTTACCTCTGGCAAGAGGGTGGTAGTTTGTTTAGGTGGCACTTCACCAGCTAATATAATTTGTGATGAATAGCAGAATGAGCTCCAGTGCCAAACAGAAAGTGTGACTTGATTCACTGCTTATGAATCTGTGACTCAATATTACAAAGAATCTCAGAGACGTTAATTGTGATAAATGTATTAATGTTCTTAATGATAATAACGTTATATATTTGCAAACCAAAGCACGCTCTAGCACAATACTGAGGCCCGTGCCAGAAAATCTCATAATTTTGTTCTGGAAGGTCAAATGAAGAATTGTTATTACTATTTCTGATTGTCTGGAATGGATTAGTAGAGCCCTCATAGCAAAACGAATCCAAAACTAAGAGGTTTATGAAATAAGAGCAGATTTTATATAATATGAAGGTAGCAAGATGGGAAGGACAAGTCCAGTTGGGAAAAGACCGAGTGTTGAACTACTTCTGCCACAAAAAGCCCAGTTTGCTGAGCTGTCCTTCCTCCCCTGTGCGGTACCTTCAAAGCTGCATTCATTTTGCTCAGTGACGTATTGAGATTCGGTTCTAAAAGTAGAACAAAATCTATTTGCAGCTTCTGTGTTTACAGGTCCCCACACCCGCAAATGGTACCGGTGCTTATGCCAACTCTCCTCGGGTGTGTTTTGCACCTGCAGGAGGGAGGAGAAGAAGCCGAGGTGAAGGGGATACCAAATTATTTAAGACAGTGCAATCCTAACAAGCGCTTTCTGGTGTTTACAAAGCTACACCTAAAAGGAAGGGGAGGGTTGGTACGGGGAACACTCTCTCTTTTCTGTAAGGCTGGCTTCATGAATCTGTGAACAGCAAAGGAGAGAGGGAGCTGTCTGATAAATATTTACAATTATATTTCTATATAATATAAAAATGCAAATCTTTGTATTTTGTCTTGAATAGCGTAGCTGGAAACATAATTAAAGGTGAGGAAGACAAATCCAGTATTGGGATGAAAAGGGCTTAATTAGAAATCAAATATTTGATGATTTTGTGAGAAACTTTAATGCTGGTGTGGGCTATAAGATAACATTTGAAATTAAGTGAACATGGAAACAAATGTTATTTTCAGTTTCTTTCATTCGCTTCAGATAATTTCAGCTCTAAAAGCAGATAACACGCAATGCTTCTGGCCTAATGTGACATTTATCTTTTGAATGGGGATTTTATGTAGAAATAGTTCTTGCGGTGAGTTTGTGTATATATGTGTACATACACATAATAATCCAGAATGACTATGTATGTTTAACCCTCTTACAAGTAGTGTCCCACGGGGCTTTTAAATGCTGGGATACAAAAGGGCCATCTCAATTCCTTTCTGCTGGGGGTAGCAGAATGCCAATAGATTTCTTTTTCTTTGTGTTGCGTACATTGAATGTTGACTATTGATGTGGTTAGTCAATTTGACACATTGCAGTTTAGTAGGAGCAAAATCAATTCAAAAATTATCTCAGTCGATGACAAAATGTCTAACAAGACATTTCTGAATGGCGTTTCTGTGGGAATATTCAGCGGGGACATGCTGCTTGAGAGACCTGAAAACAATTTCATTGTACTTCTGGAACGGGGGCTGGCTTGGGTGTGATGGCTCACAACGGGACCACCCTGTTTGGTACTGATGGTAGGTCTTAAAAGTAATAGGTTTCTTTTAGAACTTCCACTTCAGAAAATTAGGCTGAATACTCCATAAATGTTCTCTAAGGCAAAGAATTAGAGAAAAAAATTCTCTACAATATCTCATTTATTCCCACGGCATGGAAACTCTACACCCTGCCCTTGGCAAAGCCAGGCCCCAAAAATGAAAACAATGGTAACGGAGACTTTTAATGGTTAATCAAGCAGGTGGGTGCACAGCAGAATCAGACCATTACAGAAAGTTCTTGGAGGGTTTCTCTCCAGCCCTGTGACAACATCTGGAAAATCCAGAACTGCGTGTGTCTGTCGCGGATGGAATGAGCGTGCACTTCACTCGTTAGAGAGAAGTAAAAATATAGTTTATTGATACAGAATAGGGAGTTAACAAAGTTCAATGCGACAGTGTTTTAACAAGATTCGATGGCAAGGTGCACTCGATTATTTACTGCATAGAGGACAGGGTCAGACAAAACTGTCAGGGAGACCCTCCCGTTGAGTCATGAGGTTCGGAAAGGATCCCCTTGCTTTCTAAACTCCTTCTCAGAGAGGAGTCTAGGTGCGGCTAGATCCAGTCCTAGTCCCAGACTTGGTCAACGGTTTATATCTAAAGGATTATATATGCGCAATCAATCCTTTATATCACTTAGCTAAGATTTCAAAGTTTAGCATGCTGTTAGTCACTTACCGAGGATCTGTTGCAGCAAGGAATCTCTCAACCTCGAGGAGTAACCTTGAGAGGCGTCCCTGCTCCAGGGGAGATCCTGGCGTGCAGCCCGCTGCCGTGCAGGAGAGCTCAAAGGGCTCTTGGGCTGCTCACTATTTATGGGGGGTAAGATGATTGACTCATAGTCATATTTGCATGCCGACCACAGGTTTTAGTTTCTTGGGTGGGTGCACAACACAATAGCCCTAGGCACAACACAATAGCCCAACACAGGCTATTGTTGGGCTAATAGCCCAACCCTTAGGTTATTGTGTTGTTATTTGTCTCCTGAATCCACTTTGAGCCGATGGTGACCAGATGCATCCATTACAATCACCACTGGTGGTTATCACCTAAGCAGGGTTGCAGGAGCTAAAGGTCGAGGGCGGGGGGAAGCACACCGTCACAGTGTCTGAGGAACAGCCCCCAAAATCACATTTCACCATTTTATAAGATGTCCTACAGATCTGTTCTTTTACTTCTTTATGTTATTCTTCTCATCTAGGACAGGGCTAGAGCTGGGGGGGGTGCATTGCTGTACGGTTATCTGCCAACAGGCTCGTGTGCTGGCAGCTGGGGTAGCGCACCACGAGCACTGACAAACGCTGTATGCTCAGCGGCCAGTGAGTCTCGATGATGATATTTGCAGCCTCTTTGGGGAGTGATCCCTCTCCCGTTGAAAATGGTCTGATTTTTTTCTTTAGACCTGAAAAGACCAGGTCTTTTCCTGCTGTTTCGAGTGTGCAGCTAAAATATACTAAAATATGTAGTTACTAATGAGACTCTCTGCGATCCCAGCTTTGTACCCTGGGTGTTGGTGACAGTTTGAGAGCTGAGCATGGATGAAGAGAGAATACAGCAGAGCATGCTAATCCCGGCTCCTAGGACGTGTTGGGGAAGAGCAGGCCTTGGCAAATTCCAAATATAGAGATCTGTCCCTCCCCATGTGTGGGGACAGCGCTGCAGGAGACAGAGGTCAGATAGGCAGATTTACAGAGACAAATATTTGAGCAGTGCAGAAAATGAGACCGGCTTTTGAATGGGAAAGAGAGGAAGAACCAAAAGCTGAGCAGAGGTTGTCTGCGGTTTGCTCTGACTGGGCAGCACCTTGCAGGTGACACGTCCATTTATGCCTGCCACCCCCTTGGCCACAACTGCTTTTCTCCTCTCATGCATGGGGTCTGTTATGGTATTCCTCCAGTGATAGGTACAAATTACTCCAGAGAAGATAGGATTGCAGAATTGTTTTTCTTTGCAGCAGCTGCTGTTGCCGGTTAATTTTTCCATCTATCAGTTGGGTGGGAAGAGCACGTGGTGGTACGCCCCCAAGTCTAGATTGTTTGAGACTGGGTGATTTCCAACCACAGGTTTTCCCTGAGGCAATTAACTTCACGCACTGGAATGAATTATATTCTCATGTTACCAACAAAAGGGAAAAAATGAAGGAAATCTAAGTAACAGACAATACAGGCATGATTAGTAGGACCAGAAGGAACTAAATATATAAAATACATGTAATAGAAACTTATTAGTATGTAGGGAAAACCCTATTGAAATAGCCATAGCCAGATTCATCAAATGATATCAGTGGCTATATCGACACTGAAACGTGGCATCACTTTAATGGTGTCTATCACAGAACAGCGTATCTTTCCAAATATATTCCGTTTATATCCTCCCAAAGTGGAAAGTATTTATTTCTGCTCATAAAATAAATTTTTAGACTAAATATACTGGAAAACTATATTTTTACCTGAATAAATACTAACTATTTTAGCTATTTCTCTCACTGCTATGAATTTAAGCACCCAAATAGCAAACCTTGTCCTGCTCTTTGGGAGATTCTAAATCTATTTCAAGAACTACATTTTTTGAGCCAGCTTGACTGCTTACGCATATGAAATGACTTCTTAGGGTCAGCTAAAGTTCATTAGTAAGACATATATGACATTTTAGGAGGGAGAATGTGCTGAGCAGTTCTGCCAAAGGAATACATTTAAGGCAAAAGCCCTTATTTTCTTAGGCAATTTCTCTCAAAGTAGTGAATTATTTCACATTGGGGGAAAAAAAAAAAAAGCCATTATAATTTTAGCAAAGAGCCCAAACTGGAGCAGCGAAGTGCCTCGTTGTTAGCGATTCATTTCCCATCTGCTCTGCACATGGCAGAGGTGAGCCCAGACCACACGGGCACGGCTTTTTGAGAGGAAGGTTTGGCAGCTCTGCCTGCCGCCCAGCAGCTCAGCATCCCTCCAGCACCACTCCTCAATAAACAGAATAAACACCCTCAGAGCAGCAGAACGAGGATGCTGATGTGATCAGCTGTCCCCAGCACAGCGTAACTAAACCCAGATTGACTTTCTACCAACAGCAGTTTAGAAGCCCTGAGGACTTTTGCAAAGGTCTTAATTTTAACATTAAGATGATACATGAACTTTCCATACAGGAATTATCAAATCTGAGTCATAACTTGAATTCGTTAAGTGTAAATTACTATTTGGTTGGTTGACCTCTTAATGTTATCTATCCATTTTTCCTTTGGTCAAATTCCAAGAACAAATTACTTTATAAAATCAGCTTGATCCAGGCTGTCTGTCAGTTTTTCTATTAAAAATGATCGTATATTATTTCTCCGTGCCACTAATGTGCAGGAGAGAATCGTTTCCAAAATGAGTTCTTGCACAACTGGGTGCTAATAGTAATAGCTTTGTGAGCAGATCCTTCCCTGAGGTAATATATATATTTTTTTTTTTACTTAAATGGATTAAGACACAATTTTCTGCTGTATTTGGTCATTGTTTTGTTTGTGAAGTGATACTGTGGATATCAGACATGAAATTATCACGTAATTTCCCACATTTGGTAACACCGGTCATGGATACATTGTCACAGATGACGTGGGTTTAAATAGCGTAAATCCAAGCGCAACCTTGCACCGTGCCCTCTGTACCATGCATATACCCTGTGTATGATGCAGCTTCCTAACGAGGAAACCAGGGGGGCAGCCCCGGGCACGGGGGGTCCGTGAGGGACGTGGCAGCCCCTGGGGAATCGGCTGCGCAGAGGGGAAAGCAGACGGGGAAATTCTCCGTCTTGAAATAACGGAATGACGTTAACCCTATGTGGCTGAAGAAGCATTGTTCCCAATGATCTCATTTGGTTGGACCATGTAAGCTCGTATATGTCTTTCTAGTCATGGATTCTTGGGTGGATTTAACGTACTTAATGTTACAGCCTTGAATTCATAGGATTTCTTTAAAAATATGGGCGAGGTAGCAGCCAGTAACATCGCCCTACCTCGAGACAGCGCTTTTATTTTTTATTTATGAATAGAAGTCATTACTTTACTGTTTTAGTAAGCTGTTGGGGCTTCTTTGGATTAGTTGCGTTGATGTGACTGTTCCAGGACTTCAATAAAAAAGAACAACGCAGGACATAAAGAACAACCTTTCCTTGTAGTTGAAATCTTTTGGAGCGTGTCTCATTAACTTTTATTCTAATGGATGGAGATTCATATGTTTATATTTATTCAGGTCTTCATATTTTCTCCAAACCTCATCTCTGATAACAGTATTTTTTAGCAAGGCCACCCTGCTTTATCAAAGGCCTTCAAGAGATCTAAGGCTGGCAGTGGACCTTTGGTTTTTATTCTGTATTATGAATTACTTCCACGATTTGTTTGATTGTATCACTTAGTTGTCTACTGCATCTGAAGCCCATTTGGTCAGTGCTCAGAGCTGAGGGAAGACTGCTGCTTTTCCCTGGGTAAAAGTCTTTGAAAATATTTTCACATCTAGAGTGGGGTTGGCTCCTCCAAAGAACCTGATATTTTATAGTGGTATATATATTTTTATATATTATATATCATATTCAGCTTTGTCTAAACCATGACTGTAATAGGAAGGGGTTCCGGTTGCGTTCTTTTTTTTCCTCTGCAGGGGTAACTGCTCTTCTTTTACAACTTTATTTGTCCTCGGGATTTTTTGTGTTGCCACTAATTGCTTTCGGCCGTTTTCCTCTTATGCTTTTCCTATGGCGAGGCCTACGAACAGATGTTTACTGAGCATGGAGTGGGAGCAGCTTATACTAGGGGGAAAAAAATCCCTTCTTTTCCATTTCTGTGACTCTTTCTCCCTTGCCTCTAAAGTAACAGCCATTATGAGCCTCCTCCACTTGATATCCCCAAACCTCCACCGTCCTACCCAAGTAACAGTAAATTTTGAAGGAGTTTCCCATGTCTTTGTTCTCATCTCATGCTCTTTTATACAGTAATATTTTGTTTATCATTGCCAGGCTACCTAAAACCGCACTCAGGCTGATGGCACAAACTCCTGTGGTTTCCTCCCTGAGGAGCTGAGCCAGAGCTTTGCCAATGCACCCGTCGTGTCCTTATCCCACCTGACTGTGGTTTAAACTTTTCTTCAGTGGTGCCTTCTGACATATTAGACTTTATTTTGCCCATTCGGGATGGTTTTATCCTTTTCAACATCCTACTCTCTCACTTGCATCCCATCCCATTTGCAGAGAGCTCTCCTGCCTGCTGAGCTAGTCGTGCCAGCTCTCAGCCCACCCGCTTACGAGAGCTGTTACTTCGGGCCTGCCTGGATTTCTCTAATTGTCCCTTCTTAGGGGACATGTAATTAAATATTTTTCCTCCTGTTGGACAGGGTAATTGTTAGGGAGGGCAAAAATGTTGAGATCTGGGAAGTAAATATCAGGAAATACGTGAGTACAGGGTATCAAAAGAGCCATAGATGAACTGTAGAATATTGCTCTAGTATATTACATTTGACATTTTACTGCTCTGTCTAATAATGCATTCTTCACATCGTGTGCAACAGTCGTGTTGCTTCATTATTTTAAAATTTAGGAGCTTTTGTTTTTCAAACTAAAACCCATGTTTCCAGTTCCTCATTATGGTGCTGGTTTAATTGCATTACTCCTCTCATTGTGAGCTTGAATATGGTCATTCAGCTAGAAAAATGCTGCTAGAATAATGTAAATGGCCAAGCTTTGGTCTTTCCAAGGTATTTAACATTCTATTGCTGTTCCCATAAGCCACAGACAGTGGATTATTTTTCATGGACAGACAGTACATCCTTCTCTTGGGGGTTTTATGGACAGACTGTATAAAATGATAACACAATGAATGGGGCACCTGCCATACTCTATCAGCTGCCTAAATCAGCTGTTTCAGACAGAAATTCAATACAGTAGAAAATGTTTCAAAGAGATTTTCAGGTACAAGGTATAGCAAAGAATTTCAAGAGTATTCTTGATACATTTGCACCAAGATAGCTTTAAAGACATTTATGTTGCTTCAATAAAGATGTAGTTAAGATGCTTTCAAACCATCTTCAAAATAATACAGTGACTTTGGAACTCTGAGGAGCTAAGAAGAATATCATATTATTATTATATTTGATTATGATAGCGTCCAGAAGTCTTAGATATTGTACTGCCTGTTGATAAAATATTACTGTTTTAGTGAGGACCAAAAGGAGCATCTTGTTCTAAAGAGCAGTTTGGGGATGGAAAGGAAGAGAAGGTTTTGCACGCAGGAATAAAACCCTTCCCGGTAATTTTATTTTTACGCAAAGTAAGTGCAATGATGAAACAGAAATAGATTAGTACGTCATAATACTTTACATGCTAACTTCATGGTATTTCCGTACACCGCAGTGCTCTTTACGCTAGCCTGTAAAAACCTGCTGCGCGCATTCCTGAGCAGCCCAGAGCGCTTGTGATTTATATTGTCTCTTGTGCTTAATTTTGCAAACTTGGAATGAAAACCCAAAGATTCAATCTTGAAGCCAAATTTCAGAAACAGACTTCCTACCTCAAAGGAAACTGAAATGCAACATGGAGGTGCTATGGAGAGAATTCAGCGGTTTTAGTCCGGAGCTGTATTTGTTGGCATGCAAAGCAGTTAAATTATGACCATGGCTTCTCTACCAAAGATTGGCAAAGTGCTGTAGACAACACCACTGGCAATCCTGGTGTGGCTTCTTGCCCACTTGGTGCCCATTTTGATGTTTCTCTTCCTGATGGTAAGATATTTTCTAGATTTTCTTCCGAAATAATTTTATAATTAACTTCATGGGGTGGAGTTACATTGGTTGTTGTTGGGCAGCTCTGGACGTTTGTCTGCCCCTTCCCATTTCTGAGCTTTCTGAATTTCTGCAAAAAACCCAACCCACTTGATTGAGACATAAATCTTCTCTAAGACAGCATGGTAAGAATTAGTGAGGCTCAGAAGAGCTTAGGTTTTGCACGTACAAATTGCGTTTTGTCTTTTCCATGTCTCTATTTCCATCCAATAAGTTTAATCCTGACATACTTAGTTGTTAAGTACATCTTCAGGAACTCCTTCATTCTGTTCTAATGAAACAGATCCTTTGCTGATCCTTAAGCCAAATGGAAAGGAATTGGACAACTGGTACTTTGTGCACAAATTGTGACCTTTCAGAAGAGACTCTTGCTCCCTCCTGGAGAAGGCTTTGTGAGGGCACTGATCTCCTGCAAATGTCAGCTTGAATCACCACGTTATTAGACACCCCCAAACCCAACTTGATGCTGTAAAAATATCCCAAAGTTTCTTAACTTGCTTCCCAGGAGGAGGTTCAATGATCCAGAAAATTAAGAATATCCACATTTTGTCAATGAAGAGATATTTTAATTTTAAATGCTCCTACTTCATTTCCCTCATAGCCTTTAGCATAAGCATAGACCTTTACTCCTGGACACTGTGCGTGGTGTAGATGTCCTTTCAACTGTCCTTGTCTTTGGGAGTATATTTCTGCCTTGCCCCCGTTTTAGATCTGACTCTGTTAAACAGAAAAGCATTATTTCATGCATTAGAGGGCATGCACAACACGAGATTCTGTATAATCACGCCAAAGGAATTAGAGGCTGTTACTGAATTCCTCTCGCTATGAAAAAAGAATGCCAGTGCCTCTGGCTTTCAATGAATATATTTTCCAGCGTCACTGAAGGGCATTATGTGGATCTTCTACAGCATCGCTGTCGTTTGTCTTAAGCCTTTGCCGTACAGTGTAACTCTTGTGTGATTGAACGGTTGATGCCAACAATGTAAAAGGTCCTGAGAATTTATGGAATCTTTCTGGACACATGAGCCTCGCCCTAAATAATGCTTTGTTACATCAACATGAGCACAAAGCTATATTAAAAGAGAGGTAGAGTTATAGAAAGCACTCACTTAAAACATGCCGGAATGAATCACGTCTGGGCAGGTTTATTTCAGTCTGTGTGTCTTGGTCTGTTCTCAAACTGCGGCTCTCCAAAGAGGGATTTATATTTTTTTTAATTATTATTTTGTGCAAGTCTAGACTCTATATACGGTTGGGTTACAAGTCGTTTTTATCATAACCGAATGTTGTTATTCTTTTTTCCCCCTTAATTAGGACTAAAAAGCAACTTGAGCATAAGTTTGCTACTACAGCTGTTGTTTTACCCTGTGTAAGGTGTAGTTTAGCGTGTCCCCTAGTCACTGAGCAGCAAAATCAGTGGGGACAAGCTGTGTTTCTAATTCCCCCAGTGGTTTTGCTGCAGTGCTGTTAAGTGGGTATTCTGGATTGATTCCTGTCTGAAAATGAACCCTTACCGTCTTGCTCTTTTGCTCCTCCTGTGTGTTTTAAACATACGCTGTCCCCTGCAGTCCCACCCTATTCTGAGTTCCGGCGCTTGGTGTTAACCAGGGCACCCATGAAGGAGCTGGGGAGGGTGTTGCAGGGTGTTGTTTATTTACTTGGTTAAATAACAGCTTGTGCCTGAGATAAGTTTAATTTCTGTTGAATTTCATTTAAAGCCTGAAAAGTGCATGAGTTTTTGAGACTTAACCTTGATGTCAATGATTGGGAAATGTAGCTATATTTTAATAGAAGTATTTATAGCTGAGAAGTAATTTATAACTGCATGAGCAAGATGTTTGCCTACTCCATATAACCTGCATGGACACGTGCAAAACACAAACATACATTTTTTGCATTTTCTTCCTCCTTTTCTTAGAAAGTTGACACATAACCATGGAGAGGATTAGACAAATGTGCATGTTTAAAGGAAGAAAATATGCTTTGCATTAAACTTCCTCGTTTCTGTGACTGAAACACACACGACCTTTTTGCTGCAATCGGCTCCAAACAGAACTAGTGTGAATAACATTCCCAGACAGCGCTGAAGTGAAAAAAAAATAGCATGCTTAAGTTAATTACCTTGTTTTAATGTGGGTTTCACCTCCACTATTGCAAACATCATAGCTATACAACTATTGGGCTAAAGAGTTATTACAGAGTATAATACGGTGGTATCTTTTCTGAATTATTTTAATAGATGATGGTGGCAAACAGAGCTATACAGTCTTCTCCATGTGAAATATTGGGTCAAGAGTTTTAATACTTAAATGCCCGGAGCACCCTCTCCTTTGAGCAATACATCTTTACAAACTGATTTATCATGTGTGGAGGAGGGTTTCACAGATGTACCCAAATCCATGTGAAAGCCACGGTGACAAACGGGCATCTACTGCACGCTGCTCTCCTCCCCCGCTCTCCCTATGGGCCTCACTCTAGTCCAGACACAGAATTTAGCTCAGTGGCCAACTTGTATTCCCAGCTTGATCAAAGATCTAATCCTAACTTAGTCCCGTCTATTTTCCTTCTTTATTTTACTCTATGTTTTGCTGCAGCCACCTGACAACTTTCTTCTCTGCTGCCCGAGATCTGGAAGAACCCTGGAAATACAGTATTTAAAGTCTAATACTGTGAGATGGGGTAATGCCAGGTTAAATGTTGACTTGCAAAGATGTACTTATGAAAATTTAGGGCTAATTCAATAGATTAAGTACCGGGGGGAAAATGCTGCTGTGCACCAACTTCGTCCAATAATTTGGCAAGCCTAAGTTGCAAATGGAGGTAGAACTGAGCACACAAACAGCAGTGAACAGGAGCACCTTGTTCAGCCTCTCTTCAGTGATTTCTTATTGGTTTAAAAATGAGAAATCTTATAAATTTAAAAATCTACCTAGACATTTAAGTGAAAGACAGCGTAGGGAGTGTTTTTCTGAAACTATTCTGAAATAGTTGGAAAAGAGGGAATTAGTTTGTTTGCAGTAGCAGGGTTCCTTGGCTTATACAATTGTGAAGAAGTTGTCTATTTGGAAATAATGTAAAGAGTTTATGTTTCATAATTTTTCTTTATTGTGGAAATATTTTATGCAAATATTCAGGGTAGGAAGATGTTGCCAGATGGAAATGCAATAGTTGTAGAATTTTTCCTGGCACTTTTGACAGAATATATAATACTGAATGGCTTTATGCTAATGCTTTGCAGTGGAATTCATATTTTATGGCTACTTTGAAATGCAAATTAAAAAAGGTTTCGAAACTGAAAACCTTGCCCTCCAAGAAATACAGTAGTATGCAAAGAAGTATTTAGCTATGTTAGCTCCTAAGTATTGCCATGACTGGTGTGTAAGAGGATGATCTTTACACCATGAAATACGAGCTGGAAATCTTCAAATGCCACCTGTCCTGCAGGGACCTTCTGCTTTGCCGGGCAAGTGCCATTGAATCGAGCTTTTGAAAAAAGTCATTTCTTTCCCGTGGGGCTGGTGAAATATTAAGGCTCCAAGGGTCATTGTAAATACCACGGAATTAATGTGTCAGGTAGTTAGCAATGACCTGATGGTAAAACTGCCTTCCTGGGCACACGGGGTCTACTCACAATGACCCAGCGTATAGGACTGGGGTCTCAGATACCAACTAACCTTTCATATAATATTGCAGCGGCAAATATCAAGGTATCAGAGAATCTAATTTCCTAACAGTTACGTCTCCTGTGAGGTGCTGCTAAGGTAAAGTTTTACATAACAACTGCAGGAAAGCTAAAAGGCGACAACACTGTATCCACTCACAGCTCAGTCCCGTTTCCACGTCTCTCCATTCTCCTTCTCCAGCCATTAAATACTAATGTGGTCAGATCTGGTTTAGGATTATTTACACCCTAACATAAAAACTTCTCAAATTAGCGGAGTTTATGCACTGACTGCAGTGAGTTTTCATGTAACCTAATGGTCCTTAATCCTGCCCAATTCTCAGGTCCAGATTGACCAGAGCAGCTAAGGGATCTGCAGCCCCTCCAGCAGTTACGGTATCCCGGCTCCTTGCTGCAGCACCACTACCAGTTCTGGCACGAGAACAAGCTTAAGTCCCCAGTGCTTAAAAAAAAATTATTATAATCCAAAAAATGGAAATCTACACACAGCACCCAGCAGAGAGCAGAGTGAAAGTCTGAAGGGTGCTGAAGGTGATCCAAGATTTGGGGGGTTTCGGACTGGCATTCAGCCACTGCAATAAATTGCAATTCATAATCTGCTAATATAGTGCCAAATCATGGTTGTATTCTCAGTTTAATTTATAAAACATGTATTTCACTGACGTGTAAGGGGTATTTTACAGGCCGGAAATATTAATGTTCATTGTGTGCATGATTTGCTGTTTCAGTACGGTGCAGTCAATTCATTCACCGTCAATGAGCATGCCAAATTAAGAGCTGACAGAAATGAAAGTATATAAAAGTGAAAGGAGCCATCTAATATTCACCCGTATTGCAGCACAGATTTTCCAATTAGGTCTTGAAAATTGTTTTGCAGGAGCTGAAGTTGTGAACTCCATAGGCCAGACGCGGAATTTGTACAAATTGCTTCAATGTAGAAACATGATATATGAGAAAATATGTTCTGCATTTGGTTTTTTTTGGGGGGAGTCTTAACAGTGGAAAAAGCTGAAGTTGCGTTTAAGTTGGTTCATTGAAAAGGTTTTTTTTTTTGTTTTTGTTTTTTAACGGAAGATAATTAGTGTATTCTCTGCCAATCTGCAGATGAGGAGAGGATAGGGACCTGATTTAGGGACTCTAGCTACCTGCAGCCGCAATGCTCGTGGAGTACTTGCAGCATCCCTGGTTGCTGAACCAGTAGTAGTTCTTTTCCACAATCGTAGTCTTAGGACAAAGCCAGAATTCCCATGAATTCTTCAATAGCTCAGATATCAACAGAAGGAAAGACCCACATGGCCATTTCATGGGGTCATTTCAACTCATTTTTCATAGCGAAAGCGTTGTTTGACACATCTGATCAACCTCAGCTAATCAGGAACGACCCACGCTGCATCCAACACATTTGAGGTAAATTAGGGATCACCATCTGGCAGAAAGATTCCCTTAAAATTCTTCTCCCTTTTTAATTGAAATATGCTTTAATTAAAAACAGACGTGTCAGAAGGGTTGTGCGTCAATTATTTTAGCGACAACAGTTTCCAATTTTGGAGGGACGTGTGCACCGGGAAAGGATCTCTGCCTTTTCTCTTGGGTAATATTGTGCCAGCTCAGGACAAGAATGGAAATAGCACCTTACGCTTCATTAGCATAATATGTAATATAATCTGTGACCATTTTCCAGAACCCAAACTAAACAGAACATTAGGGATATTATTAGTAAGAAACTGTACTTTTATGTTTTGCAATCTTGATCTCAGGATTGCATGAGGTTAAAAGTGATGGGGACGGATTCCCAGTACTCAGACTGGCTTTTAAAGGGTGTAGCTGTGTGGAGGAAAAATGTGCTTTGGACACAAATTATGCACAAAATTATTAAGATTGTGTGATATTCATAGCAACCAAACGTGTGGGGTTTTTTACACATTTCATTAATCATCCACATGCACAGTGGCTGCTGCTGCCCACACAAATAATAACTGTACATGTAAATTAGGCGGAGAGATAAATGTGTGTTCTGATGTGCACAATTTTCAGAAAATCTATTCTCTTAGCTCTGAAGCTTTGCAACAAACTGCCCGTCTCAGGCTGGCACAGGATGTTGTAGGAACATCAGTTGTAGGGAAAGCACTCGAGTGCGCGCACGTGCTTTTACATAGAGCAGGAATATGCCCTCTCACTCGTGTAAATTATTCTTCAACAAGCCATAAAAGACTGATCTCATCTCGTCCAAATTTTAACCTACATGCGTTTTGTGACTGATTCTCCAAGAAGGTCTAGGACGTACCAAGGCTCGTGTAATATTGTCCTCTGAGCTTCGGTAAAGGCAGCCGAAGTACACTTTCAAACATGCCATCGTTCGTCTTTATCTCAGTTGGCCAGTTGCTCGTTTCCCAAGTTTGCTGGGCTGTGGTCGTCGCAGTGTTAATTAATGATGTACGACTCAAAAGGCAGGCCAAGGCTGATGGGGAAAGGAGGCTGCCCGCTTGCTGCCAGAGCAGCATACGTTTTTAAGGCAAGTGCTTTAAACAGTTACCGGCTTATTTTAACAGTTCCTTTTGAGAAAGACTAAAATATCCTTAGTTGTGCAGTAACCACTTTATTTATTGTTGGTGGCACCAGAGTCATGAAATAAAATGACCTAGATATCATAGCCTTGAAACAGATTTTTAACAGCTGGCAGATGGGATTTATTCATTCATAAAATGCTGATTTATAGCATTTGGGAGAAAAATGACAGAAAAGATGAAAATCCAATTCGTCCATCAAGTATCCTGGTGCAAACAATAGATCTACTGGTGAGAGAGGGAGGAATGAGGGTTGTTAAAAGCAAAGCTATCATAGTTTAATGTTCATCACCGTAGCTGGCCAGGTTTGAAGGTGGAGTTATATGCATTCAAATGACCCTCAGATCTCAGACACCTTCCCTGTTCTTCCTCTTGTGCAAACAGGGAAAAGTTAATAAAAAATGGAGCGGGAATAATTTTAGAAATATTCTCTGTTTGAAAATGCTTTCTAATTAATCACTTCGGACCTTCAAACTATCAAGATATTCAAACACTAATGAATAACTTATTCAATTTACTTTATAACTTCTGTTTTGAAGGCATTTTATCAGTGTTAATAAAAAAATAATTTCAGAAAATAATCTGACCCCGGAATAGAAAGTTCCACGTAGCCTTTCATAGTGAAGATTTTGCAAGCCAGAACTGAAGAGTTAACTTTCTTCATATGTCTCTCTTTAATTGTCCCCATCCCAGAGCTTAGAATTACACCCAGCCATACCAGTTTAATCCAAGCTGCGGACTTTGAAAATGGTAGCACTGACCGATACTGAGGTAAGGCTGGTTAGGGTTGGAGCTTAGACACCAAGAAAGCCCTGCATTCGGCACTAATTTCATGGTAGCTTTGCGGTTGATGCTAATTGATAATTTCTAATTTGGCCAAATGCTGCTTTTTCATAAAAAATATTGGACCCCTTTTTCCTCTCTTTCATAAAGTTCTTACATACAGGACATGAATCAGTGGCATTATACACCAATAAAAATCTCTCGGTACTTGAGCAGGCTGACGAGATGACTCAGCCAGCCAGAAATGGTTATATCAGAACGGAGTGAGCAAAAGGCATCCGTCTTGTCATTATGCCTCAGGAAAGTGATATTATGTGTCATCAGTTGTGCTTTCCGAAGAACTCTGAAATGCGTTTGCCAGGTGCAGGCTTTGGAAATTCGGAAACTGCCTTTGGAGGCCATTTCTCATCCAACACCTGCCCCTCTCTTCCCTGCCTCCCTTCGGGCTCACCTTGTCCTATACCTCTCCATAGGTACTTCTTCCCTCCCCTACTCTCAGTTACCAGAAAGTCAGTTTGGTAACCAAAATTGCAGTGTGGAGGAGAAGCAGAAGTTGCTGGTCGCGTGGACTGCGGGGAGGCTGGGGTTTTAATCTACTCAAATATGTTTGTGATATGAAGATTTTTACCTTTTCTTTAGTTTCTCTCCACAGAATATTTCACTATTTTCATTGTGATCGATTGTTCCAAAGTTGAAGAGTTTTGGCTTTAGTACCTAAGCACTAAAGTCACAGTACACCAAAAAAAGCAGAACGCTTGTCCGCAATGTCCTTTCAGTGGGCTGAAAGGTGTTCTGTAAATTGCTTGGAAAATTGCAAATCATGAAAACCTTTATAAAAGTGAGATTAATGGAAATAGCGCACAAGCAGAAGAGGTTTGAGTAATTCAGATAATAAAAATCTCTCCGTATAGGCCAGAGAGCTGCAGTCCGGAGCATCCAGCATCCGTCTGCTGTCCCACCGCTTGCCCTCGCTCCGGCCCACCGGCTCCCTCGCAGCCCTGGCAGAGGGATGCCGTGGGGTCCGGGTCTCTAAATGAGCTCTCGGAGGTGTCTCCAGCCGGCATCTCCCTGGCTCCGTAATTCGGTGATCCTTCAGAGAAACCTGACCTTTCCCAATGACTAATAGCTAAGCATCCTACACTTAAGTAGCTAAATTAAATGATGTGAAAGCCTTGCTCAGTGCAGCTCGGTGATTAGGACAAAGAAACCAGAATTGGAAATCATTGCTTATTAAATATTTCCTACGCGCAGTAATCTACATAAGCTGAATTTTGAAAACCAGCTGGTTTAGGAGATCAGCAGACTGGTGTGGAGATGGAGAAGGTGCAGTGAACCTCTCCTGATCCTAGACAAGAAGCCTAGAAAAATGTTTCCACAGTGATACTAAAATCTTAATAACCTGTCAAACGTGCTGCTCAGAAGACATTTGGAATGAAAAATACTTCCAAGATTTCCAGCTGAACAATGCAGAGTTCATTATGCATCCATCAAAAGCCAAAGCGAAAGTTAATTTACCTCAAGTCACGCTGCTGATGAAAGCCAGAGCCTACTTTTTAATTTTAGAGGAGAAAACTGGTAGTTTCAGCTGTGGCTTTCTAACTGCCCGCGTTCATAGGTACTATAGTAGCAAAATCTGAGCATGGAAAGAGAAACGTGTGAGTGGCCAAATACTGGAAGGTGTATTATATCTAAAATAAGTATTACCTTAACACAGACACTGGGGGAAAAAAAAATAAATAAAAACAGAGCCCTGCGGACTACAAGCGTGAACTGCTTAATCAAACCGACAGCTGTAACTTGAGAATTACACGACTCGGGCAATTTTTTTTTTGGACAGTCTGATTAGGAAAAACGGATCTGATAAAATACAGTACACGGGAACCATGCAGAAGAGACACCAACCCCCCAGAACTCTGCATTAATGAGGCAGTCTTGTAGCACGCCCATAAACCTCGCTGCATCTTCCCAGCGGCACGAGCCCCACGGGGAGGGCGGCCAAATTTCACCTTACCTATAACCTGATGAGTCGGCCCCAGGAGCTGTTGCCGGCATTTGAGAGAGCCTGTGCACCCGCGTTGTTGGTGCTTTTGGGTGCCCTTCAAACTATCAGACAAATAGGAGTTGGTCCCAAGGAGTTTGCCTCTGAAAACAGGAAGGCCATGCCTTTTCCTAGTGTTAAGCTCTCCGGATGCTCTCTCAAGCTTTGTGTTCTTGCCCATCATCACGATGTTTGACTTGTGAGTCAACATCACGATGTTTCACTTTATTTTGGGGGAAGCTGATGCGGTCACAGAAATATTCTTGATTTTCTTTGGGAGTGACATGTTCATTTATAATAAGGACTTTTGGCAGGCCTGCTGTTGAAGAAAAGATAAAATCTCGATCCAATTTGAAGATGGTTTTAGTGAGAAAACTAAAGCTACAAGTAGACATGGCCCCTCGGTTATCCCATTAAGAGCAGCAGAAGATCTCTGAATTCTTTGGTGCAATAAGCCACAACGATAACTTTTGTGAAGGAAATCTTTAACAGGGGTGGTACAGACAAATTGATGACTTACCTTTTCGTGTAATTAAAAGCTGCTATCTCTAAAGTCTTTGGCAGAGAACAAATTAGGTGGGAACCTAGAATAGGAAAGAGTCATTACTCTTAAAACAGGTGGCTACATTTCTCAAGTGCACAAGCTGTTAATTAGGATGTGGAAGCTAATTTAACGACGTGGGGGAAGCTTAAATTAAGGTGTTTCAACTAGAGATGAAATGAGGAAATTTGAACTCCTTCTGAGACTGTACAAAAAGCATATTATTGCTGAGGCTGTGCTTTCTCATGAACACCCAGTTCCCAGGGGTTTCCTCCAGAAGGACACGGGGATGGTCACCCAAGGGGCACGGCTCGGTGCGAGGCCACCCAGAGCCTCCCCGTGCCCACGAGGGCACCCAAAGGAAAAGGGCAAATACCCAGAGCAAGGTTTCCTCCTTTATTTCCACCTTCTTCTTACCCGCTTCTGAGTGTCTTCTCCCAAGATCGTTGCTCTCTATTTGTACACGTAGCACACAGAGATAGTTAAACGTAAGATCAAATCTCTTATTACGATTCTTGTAGGAAAGGTGCAAATTAAGGGCTTGTGCTATGCATTGCGTGTGAATGACAGATAGATCCTGCCTTTGGCTCTTTTTTTATAATAAAGATATTGGAGTAAGTAGCTGATTTAGTTCCAGCGCACACAGTATTAGGCGCAGTACACACTATATTCCAGAAGATAAACTGCAGCTAGTGATGACTCATCCCCACTGCTGCAATAATTATAGTTCAGCCAGGAAAGATGTAACAGAATTAATTCAAGAATGTTTAGCCTGAAGGCATCTGACAGTATTTAGAAAACGTGTGAAATGTGTTTTCTTTGGGTAACTTTTTTGGAAAGAAGGCTTTTTGTTAGCTTGACTAATCTGAGAGGAATGACCAAAAAAAAAACCCCACAGCCAAGCCCAAGTTCCCAGGGTGCCCCGAACACCCCCCAAGGTAGCCCAAGGGAACGGGGCACCATCCAGGTGTACTTTGCTGTGGATTTTGTTGTGTGCTGGAGGAAAAGGAGGAGGAGGCGGACAGGGACTGTGAGCATTTCCCACACACCCAGCCCAAACCCAGCTGTTTTTGCTGGTTTTTAAGGGGATTTGCCATCTTCTGACCACAACTGTGAGCAGCAGGCTCTGCCTGCTCATACAAGTAAGTACATAATAAATACAGTTCAGTGTCCAATATCTACAAAAGTCTTACCTCCATGCTGTGTCTTTTTGTGCTAGATGCTTCCCATTTCCTACATAAATTGGTTGATAACCGTCTTGGCTTTGCTTTTCATGAAATGGATCTTAATTACACAATACATGGAGCACAAAGCCTTCTCTCATTGGCCTCCAGACAATGGAAATCAGTGATAAAATGCGTTAAAGCCTTCACTGGTATTGTTTACACATTTACAGCAGTGGTTGTGGTCTCCAGCGATAGAAAAGGCAATAAATAAAAGCTGTTAGGATTGTTCTTTTCATTATCATATGATTTTATAGCCTTTGGTGTCTTAACCACCCATGCATAAAATTGACTGATATTACTCGTAATTACTGGAAATAACCACTCTTAATTCTTCTGACTGATATTTAGAGCTTTATCTGGGATCCCAGTGGGCTCTGACACCACCGCTCGGTGCTGCCCTAACCCGGGCATGATCCCGAGCCTGAGAGCGAGGGCGAGGAGGAAGCACATCTCCTCCCAGCAGCGAGATCTTGCCTGCAGCACTGAGCCCACGCAGCTGGAAGAAGCAGCCAAAAAGAGCGTGCAAACGTGCACGGATGCTCACGCCGTTGCGGAAGGGGTGGGAGAGCAGGACTGCAGCAGGGTGCCGGGGCACGGCACGTGGGAGAAGCGGAGTCTGGGTCAGCCGGTGGCACAGCAATTGGTAGCTGTTCATAATGCGGACGGATGGACGTAATGGGGAAGCTGATGGCGTTGCAACATGCAAAGGGAGAGGGAGACGGCCACGCTCAGGGCATTACTCAAGTTGAGAGAAGTGTCTCGGGGAGGAGCGGCTGCGTCTTGTTGCACACAAAGGTCTGAAGCTGAGTGCTCAGGATTTACTAGCTGTCCCTGGAAATGGGGTGAAGGAATTGATTTTTAATAAAAAATAGGTTTTCTACCAAGCAAGCTCCTTTCTATGTCTATTTTCCACTTTCCGATGAAAATTCAAGAATTAGTTGTTTTTCCAGGCTTTTTAAAGAAAAGTCACGAGTGCAAATAAACCCCCTGTTGCTGTCGGGTTTTCTGTATCTGTGCACAGTGAGTGGGACACCAGAGTCCTTACTGGGCTCTCACTGCACCAAAAACATAGCGCAGGGGAAATATCTTGTCCCTTCCTTTACGGAAGGGATGGCAGCAAGCTGGTCCCCTTCCACGCAGGCAGGTACCGGCTTTGCTGCCCGTAAGGATGGGCAAGGACCTCATTCTTCGTTTTTGCGCTGGCCAAATTCTTTCATCTCCACTCTTCCCTAGGAATTCTCCTTGCCTTATATTTGAAGTAATTGTATTTCAAGTAAAATTTGGAGGTGTTTTCAACCTGATACCTTCCCAATTTAAGTCAGGGCCCTACGCTGGAAGAAAGGTGAAGCCTCCATCAATTCTCCTGACAGAAGGTAATTCTTTGTCATCATAAACTCATCCTTAGGTCTGCTTTATGGCCGACGAGGAAGAGTTGATCATTCTAATTCATTGATTTGTTTCCAGCCTATCTGTGACTTGGATTTGATCACTCTAGCTTTCCATCTGAGTAGAACTGCAATGCGTTAGCCAGATAATAAATTTGCTTAAATGTAGATTTATTTATTTAACCTTCTTAAAATGAAATCCAAGGAAAAGTACCCAGAATTGATTTATTCTGCCATGAATCATCAACTTTGAGCTTGCTGATAACCCTAAGGAGGAAAAGTGCAAGTCACCAAGCTCTGCTTCCCCGGGAGCCCCCAGGAGGTGACATTGTCTCGGGGCAGCGGTGGCACCAACGCATCCGCCGAGCTGCAGGGCCGGCCTCGCGGGCCCCGGGGCCTCACCAAGCTGTATGGGAAGAGTTGCACTTTCCGTCCTGTCCCTCCTTCCACCAGCCTGGGCTGGGCAAGGTGGGGGTCTTGTATGGGGGGCACGTACAATACCGAGATTTGGTTTACCCTGGTGGGGTTTTTTGGGGATTGGGGTTTTTTAGGCTTCTTTATTTTTAATTTTTGCTCTTCTGTCATGTTCCCTGCTGCTTTATTCTTCCCCATAGTATATTCCCAGGGAATGTTACATATGCATAAGGAAAACCAGAAAGGCGGCTTAAATCTGCAAAGCTATGTGAAGTGCATTTTAGTTTTACCTTTCACACAATCAATCATCCCTTTAAGTGTAGAAATTGTTATAGACCAGCCTGAGATAGACAGCATAATTTTTTTTTCTGCTTTAAATGTTTCTCAGTTATACGGTATTTTATGAAAAAGCGATGTCTCACTAGTCAACATAAGGAATGTGGAGACGTACTTTAAGGAGTTTATTTTAACCGTTATGCATTTAAATTGTTCCATTAGAGTGGACATGCTCTCCCCTCTGCCAATAAAGATCAGTCTAAAGAGAGCAATGTAAGCTCTTCAAAGAATTATTTTTGCTATTTCAAAGTTTAATCTGCTACTCATTTTACGAAAACAATGATTTTATACAAATGAAGCAGCCTCCACTTTAACCTTTGTGGCCATATATTTATTTTCTATGATTGCCATGTGATGTTATTATCTATTATTACAGATTTACTGAATAAATGAGTTAGCAGCAACCTGATCAGGCCCTCAAGGCACCGTATGGATCCAGACTTCATGATTACCTGCCTTTCATTGCTCTCTACCAGCCAGCAGCAGTCACAAGGACACAAGTAGCTATTCTGAGCTTTGAAAAATAGAGGTGGGGTACACAACATTTTCCTGTAATGGCTTTTGTCAATATAAGGTAACAACAAGAGCCGAAATAGGAAAAGGCAGGGCATTTAATGCCTGTTGTAGTCAGTCCTGCTTCCATTTCTAAAGGATTGAAGAGAAATTTAAAGGTAAGTTGAAATATTAAAAAGCTCTTACAATAAGTTATATGATCCTAAAAAATATTAATACTTGAAAAATATCTCTGTGAAACTCTAAAGCACGACTCATTACAAGAGGTAATACTTGTGGGACTCTGAAGCATAACTGATGCCGGAGACTGACCGTATTCACGGTGTTCTCCAGAGGACCTAAAATCTTCCAGATTCCTTATTAAATGACAGCTGGGAAATAGCTATGGAGTCTCTTTGAACTCATCATTGCAACACTTATTTCTATAAAAGAGAGCAGGAGAGAAAAACAGTTGATATTTCCGATTACCACTTATTAAAGTATAAAAACAGATTAAAGCGGTTGCCAACAGAATCCAGTGTTTAAAAAAAAATCAAACCTGCATAAACAGCGTTTGCTCGATGGCGGCAAGAGACTGCCAGAACAGCTCAAGTCAGTTGGATAAATCACGTGCAACAGCCCAGGATCCAGGAGCCCCTCTCAGACCTTGATGGTCCCACTGCTTTGCCTTTACATTGTTCACAGCTATTAGTGTAAAAGTGACGTACAAAGCCTGCCGAGACCTTAAAAAAAATTTCTAATGTAAAACTCCGTAGAAAAACTTCTAAATTAAGGAGGAGGTTGAAGTGAGATTTAGTAAAATAAGGGCAAAGACATATTTTTTTCTTCTTAAACCTTGTCCAACCCAGTGTCACACATAACACTGTGGCAGTTTCAAGACCCAGAGAGGACACGCGTACCGCATGCACAGGCATGTATGCACACGCTTACACACCTCCTAATCTCCCTGACAATTTCTTTTATCCCTCAGTTTTCAGAGAAATTGTAAAGTCCTTTAAAACTCTCAGTGCACATGAAGGAGTTTGTGCTGTACCAGCCAGCAAGTGTTTTCAAAAATAGGTGTCTGAGCATGTCGTGCCCTGAAGCTGCATATTTCTGTGGAGCTGAGGGAAATAGTACCCAATTCATTAGACTTTGGGGCCCTAGCAACTCAAGGAATGCTAATTATTGTGATCTAATTGTAAGTCCCATTTCAAAGTTCATTTTCCCTCCATGCCTGGTAGCGTTAGCTTTCAGACAAGTATTTTGTTAAGCTGGCTGCACTTCGTGCTTGAGACAGCTTGTCTTAAAGCCACGTGAAGGTGAACCTGCGTGCTGCTGGTTTACGGTGCTTCCCAGGAGGCTTGTTCCAAATTCAATAGTCTTTTTTAGGAGAGCTGCTGTTTGTAGAACTGGAAGCAAAGCAGCTTTTTCCAGGGAAGGTGGAGGGTATGGGTGGAGGTCCTCTGTCAGGGGCTGGAGGAGAGGGCTGGCTCTTCTCCTGGGCTCTGTTGCTGCTCACCTAGCTGAACTCGTTTAGAGTATTTTGACCAACAAGTCAAATATTGTCCTCTGACTCTTCTGACCACAGCTGGTTTGTTCTGGCCAGCGTTAGGCGAAGGGCTGTCCCAGCAAGGGTGTCCTGCGGTCTTCCGTTTGTCTCCAAATGTAACACTCATCTTTCCTCTTTTCCTCTCTGCAGCCTATTAGCATTATTACCTTTTAAGTTACCCTAATTTTCTCCTTCTACCTAAGAAGCTGTTTTGAAAAATATATTTATTTTTAAGTACCTACATCTCTTGACTTGTAGCTCTAATTACAAATAATGATTTGATGGGGCAGGTTAAAATGCTCACCCTGGTGAGTGAATTGCAAGGTTCAAACAGCCAAGAGCTCTATCTTACCACCTGCAGCAATTTCAGGAAAAGAAAGTGTAGAATTGCATTAAGTGATCATTTCCATCACTGTAAGACATGTGGTGGCATCCTCTGTGTTCTCCCAGTAAACATCTTCATGGCAAATAGGGCCAATTTCACTGTGGACATTTTCCCCATGATTTAAGCTTGTCCAACATCAGCCCAAAGGACTGAATGACTTTTATTGTTTTGTTTGTTTGTTTGTTTTTTAAAAAGGAGTGCTCTTTTGAGATGTGGTGCAAGGAGATGTGCTGACCTTTGAATAAGGAGGATTAAGGCAGGACAGCTTTGATTATTGGTCGTCTGGTTAAGCTGGAAAATAAGATGTGGTCTTGTTTGTCAGGGGTGATACAGGTAAGAAGCTTTGAATTTTGTCACAAGGTAGTAGTTTGGGATGATTTGAAAACAAAAATTCATCACCAAAAACTGCCTAGTTTTGAAAATGTTGCTATCGGTCTGTGCCAGCATGGAAATGGGACCATTCAAAACTTCCCAAGTGTGGGAAGAGAAGAGGGTGAGAGACTGAGATCCATCAGAAAGCCGGAGCAGCCCGGGGTTTGGGACACGTGCCCAGGGTATACGATGTAACGGCATTATTGCAGTACTTGCTATGGTGTGTTTTGACCAGAAATTTCCTCTTGGGATTGAGAAAATTCCTCAATAACTGGTTATTGAGAGATGCTTTGCTTCAACGTAGCAACATTTTAAAAAAGGCAGTGAAGACTTCCTTGCTCACCTTGACTCAGAAATCTCTCCTCTGAACAAAACCTGTTCGATAGCACTCTCTTACTTTTTGGTTTTGGGGGGATGTGCCCAGCCAGCTAGGCGAAGCAGAAGTAAAGCAGATGACTCCTGTTTGCATGACAAACGATTGCTGGATCGATGGGCTGGGGCCAGTTGTATGAGGTTCAACAAGGCCAAGTGCCGGGTCCTGCCCTTGGGCCACAACAGCCCCATGCAAGGCTGCAGGCTTGGGGAAGAGTGGCTGGAAAGTGCCCGGTGGAAAAGGACCTGGGGGTGCTGGTCAGCAGCCGGCTGAATATGAGCCAGCAGTGTGCCCAGGTGGCCAAGAAAGCCAATGGCATCCTGGCTTGTATCAGGAATAGTGTGGCCAGCAGGAGTAGGGCAGTGATCGTGCCCCTGCACTCGGCACTGGTGAGGCCGCACCTCGAATGCTGTGTTCAGTGTTGGGCCCCTCGCTCCCAGAGAGACATTGAGGGGCTGGAGCGTGTCCAGAGAAGGGCAACGGAGCTGGGGAAGGGTCTGGAGCACAAGGCTGATGGGGAGCGGCTGAGGGACCTGGGGTTGTTCAGCCTGGAGAAAAGGAGGCTGAGGGGAGACCTCATCGCTCTCTACAGCTGCCTGAAAGGAGGGGGTAGAGAGGTGGGGTCGGTCTCTTCTCCCAGGTAACAAGAGATAGGACGAGAGGAAATGGCCCCAAGTTGCGCCAGGGGAGGTTTAGACTGGATATTGGGAAATTTTACTTCACTGAAGGGGTTGTCCAGCATTGGACCAGGCTGCCCAGGGAAGGGGTTGAGTCCCCATCCCTGGAGGTATTTAAAAGCCGTTTGGCTGAGGTGCTCAGGGACATGGTGTAGTGGTGGGCTTGGCAGTGTTGGGTTTATGGTTGGACTCGATGATCTTAAAGGTCTTTTCCAACCTATACAGTTCTGTGATTCTGTGACAAGGGGCTCCTAAGTGTGTTCCCTAAGTGATATAACCTGACAGCCAGGGAAACGAGGGAACTGAGTGTCGCGCTCATTTAAAGAAACTGGGTAATATTTTTAGAGAGGTTAGCCAGTATTAGCACTGTGTTAAGTACTCACGTGGCTTAGGATGTGTCCCAAAAAACCAGGAGATTTAGGCATTTACTACATTTCAGTGCTATCCAATTTTTTCAACATTTGGACCAATGAACACTTGTGCAAATCAGCAAATAATTCTGGGCAGAGATGGTAGACAGGAGACAAGCATTTAGTCAATGCTGTTTATACAGTATTTTGCCAAGGATGGAACAGAATTTGGTGCTGTCTCTGCCAGCCTGCTCCTCAAGCAGAAATGAGTGCTGGGGAGCAGCACAGAGCTGAAACCGGGGAAGATCTGTTGCTTCGCCTTGAAAACTGGTCAAGGATGGAAAAGACATCTTCCGGGGAGCCAAAGAGACCATACAAACATATATGAAGCATCATCATTGTTTATTTCCAAATTATAAAAAATAAAACCAAAAAAGAGATTGAGAAGGGGGGGGGGGGGGGGGGGGGGGGGGAAATATAATTATTAAAAGGGGGGGGAGGGGAGAAAAGAAGACATATATGAAGAGTTATGACATTTCTGTTACCATCTACCTTTGATTTTCAGACTAATTTTTTTCCAAGAGTTATGAGTTTCACTTAGATGGAGGATATGTATTAAATCAACCTGATGGTTTTGCCAAGATCTTTATTTAAAACCTTACCCCTTAAATTATACAGCAGTTATCTGACAGAAAGATGATTGAATTAATGAGGGATTATTACAATATTCTTGATTTGAAAAATTAGAAAACAGCACCTCCCTCTGCCCCCGGGAGATCTGGCTGTTTCATTACCAATTAATAGAAAAAAATTGACACTGCGAGAGCTACAAATCACACTTACCACGAATAATATAAAGTAGAGAGTGTTGGACTCATATTTAAAGTATTTTCCCATGAACCTGCCAGCTCTCATTTGAAAAAGTTCTATGTCCACCCGCTATTCTGTCTGACAGTAGATGGAGAGATGGAAACCAGCAAAGCAAATTGTTCTTTTTCCACCCCCCGGTGATAAAAATGTCATTACCACGAAGACCATTTATCTTTCTGAACAGATATGGCATTGTTTGAGTTGAGTTGGCATTGTTGTTTCTTTTCACATAGGTTTCCCAGGTGAGGCTGTGGCAGTTAGGGATGTCCCGAGATACGCTGCTATCTGGGTGTATTTATCGCCTGAATGACGGCGAGCATTTTACTGAAGCCACGCGGCGCAGACCTGAAACGGGTTTCCCCTACTGAAAGCTCAAATAATAAGGTGACACCAGAGCATCACTCTCACCCAGCCGACTTCTCTCCTTATTTTAACCACGCTCAGAAAAGCTCCGCTGTAAAATCACCCTTAAATTGCCAGTTTGCGTGCCAGTCCTGCCTGCTGCAGGCAGCTGGGAGGATGCTGCCCACCGGAGATGGTGTGCTCCGACCCGCCAGGAGACAAAAATAGGTATTACGTGTTGTTTGGCCAGATCTCCTCGCATTTTGCATTTACCCCAGAGAATTGCATAACTGATAGTAAAGTCTGATGGAGCACTAGGAATAAAGAACGTTGCTGATGAGGTCCGCCATTATTTTGGAGATGTCACCTGATGTTTCTGGGCCCCATAACGGGATCTAGCGGTGCTTCCCCCAGTGGATGGGAACAGCAAGGGACAATTCAACTCATTTTTCTTGGACATCTTTTAAATGCTTTAGTGCAGGGAGCATCTGTCAGCTGTGAGGGTGAGCTCCAGGGAGCACAGTTACCGGTCCCCAAGCCCAGACCTGTTCTGGCACGGTGGTCCAACACAGCTAGGTGAGGGACGCTGGGGGGGGTCATTTACTTTGATGTTCCATGGTATCAGTGAATTGCTTTCCTTTTTCTCTTCTTAATACTTTATCTATTCTGCCATGCAAATAATTTCTAGTATCTGTCAAAGGAGTATTTATTAGCACAGATGTGCTGCCCATATGCAGCTGCACTAAAACGCCCGGGCGAGGGCTATGGCCGCAGTTCTTCACTAAGAAAAATAACCTGATGTGTGGAAAGTGGTGCTGAGAGAAGATTTTGATGGAGCGTAGCCTTCCTGGGAAGTTTTAAAAGGCGTTGGGCCATCTTGACGTTACTTCTTTTTAGTTGCTCAAGTGCAGTAAGACATATTTTGAGTAGGGCACACAAGCATAAGCACCACAAATTGTAAAGACGGTGAATCTTCCTTATCCTTGCCATAAGCAAGTTTGCAGTGGCTGTTGCAACAGCAGAAGGCAGCAGTACCATCGGAGCTCCAAATCTACCTCTGTTCTTACAAAGAAGGGACAGAAATGACTGAAATTTAATTTCCTCTTCGTCCCTGGGGAGGGACAGTGCTCAGCAGAATTTCTGTAGAGAGAACACGGAAATTTGGCAATATTACCGAACGCCTCCAAAGCCCAAGTCGTGTCAGTTGAATATTTGGGAAGTAGCTCAAAAATCTGTGAATGAAGTGTCCCGTAGTTTCAGCAAATAGTGCTACTTATTTATTTTCAAGGCTTCCACTGAAGATCTTAAGAAGGATTTCAAAATATTTTCCAGCCACAACTTTTGTGTTTACCACATATTATTAAATTACCGTGGCCTATGAGAATGTTTTCAATCAACACTTTTAATGGGTGACCATAAAAATGGCACTCGGGAATTTTTCCAGGGAATTCCTCATGCAGTCAGCTCATGCTGATGCTCGGGTGTATCCATACCCGGGCACGGCGTACCAATACCTACCTCGTTCACTTGAGTTGTCCCCCTCAACCTAAACAAGAGCTGGAGGCACTTTGAGCACAATATTAACTCTCCTTAAGGGAATAAGCTATAAATCAACACACTCTGCACATACGCACACTGTTAATGAGCCGCCTACCATGCCTGGAATAAAAAAGGCTCCTGATTAATAGAAAATATTTATTATATTGAGCTTCCAGGCACCCATGCATGGGAAGGCAGCATGGAGCTGGTGGCAGGTAGGACCCGCTCGTGAGCATCTCCCTGGCTGGGAGGAAGAGGGGGAAGGAGGAGGAGGTGGATGAAGGGCTGATGTGTTCACCCCACGGTGCTACTCCTCTCTGCCACGTCCACGTGACTGCACGTCTGTCTGTCGGTATTTACTCTGACGTTTTACGTTCGATTGAGCCCACGGGTCAATTAAAAAGTTATAGACTGCTTTACCGTAATTTACACGAATTAAAATTAGACTGCTCCATTCCTATGGTATTAATCATACAAAAAGTAAATCAATACTATATTTTCACTTCAGCATGATGGCTGGTAGGTTTAACTTTTCAGAGGTATTTCTCAGAGGTTTCCTTTCCCATCAGAGTCCCTTCAAGAGTAGAAATACCACTTTTTTTAGAGCTGCTGCTTTCCTGTTGATCATTCTAGCAGCCTCAGAGAGGCAATGCATGCGTCCCCGCCAGCCTTCCCCGGGGAAGGACTGCATGTCAAAACAGCACACAGCCACTTTGAAACTGCTCTTTTCCTTACTCCTCAAAACTCTCCCATTTCAAATTAAATGAAGCAGCTGCTGAGTTTCCAGGCTGCTGCATCGCGGAGCCACAGGACCTGGAGACCCTGCCTGGGAGCTGACAGCTGAGTTTTCCTGGAATTTTTACTTTACTACTTGCAATGCTTTCAGAAAACTTCCTTTAGAGTACATATTTAATGGGATTTTTTTTTTTCCTGGAAGAGGTTAACTCATTCAAGGTTTGCAGCAAATATTTCTAGCTGCTTGGATGAAGCATTACCCTCAAAAAGGGAGGGTGAAGGCAGTGGATGGAGATGCTGGCTGGATTCTTGGTATGCAGGGTTGACGGAGGAGAAGCTCTGTTGTGCCTATTTATACATCCGAGGAGCAAATATGTTTCTGAAATGTTGAAGGAAGACTCTTCAGATCAGCAGATGCACATGCCCTGTTACGATGAGGGTGCAACGGGGCACGCGAGGCGTGGAGGGAGAGGAGACGCCGTCCCCCAGCTGCAATCCGCCCGCGGGGCTGGTCTGTGCTACTCAAGTGCTGGTCTCTTACACGATACGCGCAGCTTTTAATCAGGAGATGCGTAATTGCATTTAATTAAGACCACTGCCTTCAGTAATCGAAAGCATGAAAATAGTAAATAGAGAAGTCAAGTGCAGATGGAACCTTGAGCTATTAAGTGGTGAAATGATTTAGTGGAGCACCAGCTTTAATAGGGAAGCCTGTTGGATTTATAAGGCATTTGAAGGCAATTGTTTTCCGGCAGGGTAGCGGTGGGGGTTTAATGAGCTGCTCCTCAGCTGGAGCAGAGACATCCCCACCTGGTTAGTGGTGTCGGTGATGGAGGTGGAGGTGCTGATTGGTGCTGTGATGGTAAAAGTGCTGCAGCAGGAGCCCGCAGGCTTGATTAGAAGTGCTCCTTGTGAGGGGCTGTGATTCAGCAGCGCTGGGGGGAGAGGCTACCTCCAGACGCTGAGATGGCTGGGGAAGGTTGCAGGCTTCACCCTGTGGAATAAGAGCGTGTCTCTGGAAATTGCAGGTATGGCTTTACGTTCCTGCGTGTAAATTAACCTTCCTGTTCGGGGCTGTGTTTTCTGTGTCTGATGAGAAGGAATCGAGGCAAAGGGAGAAAGGTCTCTGCCTCTGTAGCGGAGGGTGGGAGCTGCTGGCAGTGCAGCAGCTGAGGAAATGCCCCAGCCTCTGGGAACAGGACCTAACCTGGGAAAATAAACAATGAATGGTGCACAAGGTGCTGATAGCAGTGGAGGCACCAGCTTGTGCACCGTCCTTGCCAAGCCATGCCCTTGGTCAGAGGGGGGATGCTGGGGAAGGAAGGGGGTCAGGGAGAAGGATGATATGTCTATCTGTAACCTCTACGGAGCTCCCCTTGTGAAGAAGCTCCAGAAAAGGCTTAGGAAAGAAATACTGCCTTGCTTGCACCCTTCCACCGTCGGTAAAGAAAAGACCCTGCTGGTCCCTGATGGCAGCTGTGGGACCTGCTTTCCCCTTCGGGTTCCTGGCAGGAGAGCTGGGTTGTGACCCTCAACCAGGGCACCCACAAGGCCACCCCGCTCGGGATCGCAGCTTTGCCGTGCGTTGGTGTGTAGGCAGGGTCCTGCCTGTCCAGCCTTGCCTAGAGCTCGTAGTTGAAACAGTTTGCAACTTCACAGGCTGCGCATCTTGTGAGAGATGAAATGCAAAAGCGCCTTCCAAGTCTGCACTTGTAACCCGAATGCAACGGGGCTGAACCGTGCAATTGCCCTCCAGCCCCAGCGTGAGCACACACGTGCTCCTTGGGGATCTGATGCACTGGGAGTACAGGAAAAAATTATATCTGTAATGAATTTTTCTATTTTCATGTGTACAACACTCTGATGTTAAGCAAATACTCTCTCCTAAATTGTAGTGACAATTCGGGAGCTTTCTGAGGAAGCCCTACGTTCCCTCTGGTGCAGCAGAGCGTATCGTAGTGCTCTTTTTTTTTAGAGGATCTCTCTAAAAGGCTTTAAAACTTCAAGTGTAACGGCACAAGTCCCGACTTCATGCAATTTGGGGGTAAAAGAAGCGGTGACAAGCGCCAAACCTGTCTTTAACTTGAAAGATGAAGTCCTTGGGGAAGAGATTATACTGGGGCAATTGGAATTGATAACACGGGGATTATATTTGTGCATCCAAGAGGCACAAAACAACTGTTATACCAAATTCCCTGTTTGTCTATGCTCTGAAAATGTCTTTTCTCACAGCGACAACTGGAAACTAAGGCCGAACGAGCTTCAGTATTTTAGCGAAGTCTTGGGCGATGCGAGCCCGCATGTTGCTTTCCTGAGTAGCTTGTCTTTCTGATAGGCGTAATGGAGACAATTAAGCCTGTTTTCTCCTTTTTTGTTGTTGCTCACAGTATGGCGAGAGCATTTGAACGGTTCCCGCAAACAAGCTCTTCAATCATGTTTATTGTTCCTTGACGTTCTTTACAACATCTTAAAACTCGCAGCTGCGTAGCGTTGTGGCTGCCCTGCGTGTTGAGTCTCCGGCGTGCATCAGGGGCTTTATAATGCCTGTATTAGAGCTCAGCGAGTTAATTACTGCCATTAGAGGTTATGGCTCAGGAACTGCTAATCAAAAAATGGTAATGAAATGCATGTTCATTTTTGCCCTTTTTTCTATTTTTGGCCCCTTATTGTAGGGGAACAGCGCAGTGTGCATCTCTTCACTCTTTCCAGGTGTTTTGGAAAGAAATGAGGCTTTGCCTACAAATAATTATTGCCATTTTAAGAGGCACAGGAGCTAGGGAATCAAATCTGTACAACCCCTCAGACGCCTGAGAAGGGATCTTTCAGGAAGAGAGGGGTGCAAGTCAGCAATATTTTGAAATATAAATCGCTGTATTTTAGAAGTGAGACAAGCACCCATAATCGTGTCTGGGCCTGACATGCAGATGAGAACATTAACTCTTCATTCCTCAAAGTTCAGCTGCAGAGAAAATGGTGTTTGCATATTCACTGCCACGCACAACTGCAGTTTTTCACTGGGAAATAGGCTGTCCTCTGTAAAACAGCGGGTTGTGCTCTGAACGGGTGCGACCGAGTGCTGAGGATTTAAAACGGGCAAATGCTGTAGTGTGGTGGGTGGTGATGCACGGGGAAAGCTGGGGCAGAGAAAGGCAGATGTGGGGGTTTGGGGCTAAAGATGGAGATCTGCAGTCAGACCTTCCCATTTGACCCGGCGCTGTGTCCCACCAGGCTGAACACCATCCCTCTGCCTTCCCTGGAGGTCCACGGGACTCTGCCCCATAGCCCGCGGTGGCTAAGCTGGTGGCTAAGCACTTTGATGGGCAAAGGGGTCAACCTTGTCCTGGTTTGAGCTGAGAGGGAGTTAATTCTCTTTATAGTGGCTGGTACGGGGCTGTGGTTTGGATTTGTGCTGAAAACAGTGTTGGTAACACAGGGAGGTTTTAGTTGTTGCTGCACCGGGCAAGGACTTTCCAGCTCCCCGTGCTCTGCCAGGGGCAGAAGGAGCTGGGAGGGGGCACAGCCGGGACAGCTGACCCCACTGCCCAAAGGGACATTCCACACCATACGGCCTCATGCTCAGCACATAAAGCTGGGGAAGGAGAAGGAAGGGGGGACGTTGGGAGCGATGGCGTTTGTCTTCCCAAGTCCCCGTTACGCGTGCTGGAGCCCTGCTTTCCTGGAGATGGCTGAACGCCTGCCTGCCCATGGGAAGGGGTGAAGGAATTCCTTCTTTGCTTTGCTTGTGTGCGCGGCTTTTGCTTTCCCTATTAAACTGTCTTTATCTCAGCCCACGAGTTTTCTCACTTTTACCCTTCCCATTCTCTCCCCCATCCCACCGGGGGGAGCGAGCGAGCGGCTGGGGGGGCTCAGTTGCCAGCTGGGCTTAAACCACAACAACCTGCATGCAGCTCTTGAGCAGGTTCCTCTGCAGCTGGCAACAGACTTTGGAAAAACTGACTGCAGGAATTTTTCTTTACCCTATTGTCAACATTTGGCCTGGAGTAGAACTGCCAGGAGCTCATCTGTAAATTTTTTTTGCCTGTGTTTATCACGACTTCAAGCTCATGTTCCTCTGCATCAGCCATTTCTCCCAGGGATGCAAATGAAAACTTCAGATAACTTTTGAAAACCTTGTTGCTGGCTGTGACGTGCTCCTATAAATTTTCTAACACATTAAGTTGTTAGTGCTTTTACTGTGTATACCTTGAAGATGTATTTTAACGGCAACTTTAAATCCCTGGAGCAGATCAATGTTATTTTGAAATCCCGTGTCTTTGATGCATCGCCGTGTGATGGTGTGGATGTTCCTTACAATACTAATGCACAGGAGCATCTAGGCTGGCTGTTGCTCTTATTGAAGTCGATGAAAAATGAACCATTGGTCTTAGCGGCAGAAAGATACAGACCCTAAAAAAGAAGATAGTTTTGGAGGAAATCTCCTTATTTCTGTCTTACAGTAGCTGTCTAATATTTTATATATATGAAAGAAATCTTGAATAGTTATTTACCCACACATGGCGACTGCGGGCAGGTACGTGGAGGTTAATTCAGCTCAACATAATCACCAGTGTCTGAAGCTGAAGAATCAACACATTTTGTGCAAACAACCCCTTGTACCCCGTCCTGGCCTCCCCTTTGGAGACCCAACATCCCAAGTGCCCCCGGCTTCTAAAAGTGGAGATGAGCATATGCGCTCTTACCTATGGATCATCAGTTTTAGACCACAACAGATGTTGTTTCAGACACTTCTCAATGACAACATATGTAGATTTGACTGCACGATATTGCAGAAAGTGCCTGCTGTGTAGTAAAGAAGTCCCAGCAACATATCTAGTAGGGGAAACAACGTAAGAACTTTACCAGGAAAATATTATAAGAATTTATAAGCCCCAATATAGTTCATAGATCAGGGTTTAAACAATGCTTGTTATGTACGTGCTGAACGAGGTATACAGCATCATGCAGCTTCGAATGGTACAGAGATACAATAAGCAATGTAAACAGGCTGCTGCTGCTCTTAAAAGATCTTTACTCATTAAATTCATTAAATTATCCGATGCTGTCATCTAATGTTTTGGGATCAATGATACTCTGGACTGCGTTTATGCTGCTATTAGTTTTTGTTACTGTATTTCCTGTGAATGAAAGTTATACTTGTGCTATGTTAACATCGTTTTGCATGCTGCTGTGCCTGCTGCCCGGGGGCTCGGATCAATCGAATGAGAGAAGCCTTTGCTAGCTCATTGATTTTCATTTATCCAAACCCATCTGTTTACTCTGTGTCCAGGTATGGGACTAACGCACGTTTAAAGTGTCCATGGCTTGCTACTGTGACCAGGTATTAGCAATGTGTAGATGATGGAAAATGAAAGTCAATACAGTTCTGTGGTTTTGGAAGGAGAAAAAAAAAAGTAAAAATAGTAAGTGTCACCCCAATTAAGAACTTGTGGGTTCAGTTTGGAGCTCTTAATGCTGTAGGTTTGTCTGGTTCTGCTGGCATCAAAGCTGTGCACTCTGCATCCCTGGTCTCCACCAACTTGCTCAGCACTCCAACTCGCTGGCCTGAAAAGCAGACAATAACCCAAACGCAAAGTACTTATTGTTGCTTCAAAAAAACCTCAACCATGATCAAGGCAAGGTATCGCTCTCTCCGGCTGGACCGCATCTGTCCTTAGGCAGAAGCACTTTGAGATCCGAACTGGCCTTTTGCTGTAGAGCAAAGCGACTTTTTGGGTGCTGCTGATCTTGCCACTGAGATGTCCTTCAGGAAACGTTGGACAGCTTCTCCAGCACAAGGCTTTGGACCTTTTGGGGGGGGGGGGGGGTGGATAATATGCACAGTCTGGGAGCTCTCTAGTGTGCAGGCAGTTGCTCTCTCACCTCATTTGAAAGTTGCTTTACAAGGGAGCAGGGATGGTACGTGCAGCCAAACCCGGGGGCTGGAGTCATGGAGAGAGATGTTGGTAGGTAGCTGGGCAGTGGGTAACCTCCGGCTGGCTGGGTGGCTCCTGTGTCTGATAAGGACCACTCACACTTCGACTACCTATAAAACCGAGACTAAACTCCTCTCCCATGAGATGGTATCGCCATAATTATCTGGTTCAGCTCCCCCCCCCCCCCCGATATAAAAGTATTTGGTAAATGTGGCTTGGTTGGTTGGGGTACAAGTAGTACTTATCTCTGGTCATAATATGAACTCAGATTCTGTGTGGGCCTCTTGCATCCCTGCAAGGCAGGAAACGGCACACCGTGAAAGCAGGTCCTCCTGAAAGCAGAGCGAGCGCCTGGTGACCTCCGGCCCCAAGCGCCGCAGTGAAGCCATCAAACCACGAGATCTAGGTGTGGCCTTCTGACATCTTGTAACTGCTCAGTATTTATTTGCAGTATCTGTTCCACTAAAGTCCGTTGCTAATGTTGAGTTGATTGCGTTAGGGACCTTAAAGGGGAACCAGATTGCGTTAGGCTGTCTGGGGAAGCTGAACAGGTCTGTAGCAGTGTGGGGTCTTTTTTCTTTTAAATGCATCATGCTGCTTTTTCCTCCGAAGTATTGAATTTCATTTGACTTTCAGGGGCACCAACCTAGGTTTCTTGGGTCTAAATTACCCTTTAGAGTCAAACCGCTGTGAGAGACCACAGCCTCTGCGCAGCGCTGGGCAAGCTCTCCCTCCCCAAACAGCGGTTTTTGATGCTAGGAGAGAGTTAGTGGCCATACATGCAAACAGCTTACCATGCAAAATGTCCTGGAGCAAGTAAGTGGAGGCCAGACAGGATAAATTCTCCATTAGACATTTTCATTAGTAACTTCTGCCCCTCTTTGCAGGGTGAGGAGGTCCCACGGGATCCTGCTGGGCAGACAGCTGTGTTGCTCCTGCCCTTCATCTTGGGGTCAGAATGAAGTGGCATTCAGCAAATGCCAGACCCTGGCAAGCCAGATGGAGAAGCCAGGAGAGCAGCAGGCAGTGAGGTCTGACCTGTTTTGGGGTGATCCTTGGTAGGGACAACCCTGCTTAGGCTGAACCTGGGGCTCATTTGGGGTAACCCCTTGACTCAGGAGGAAGACACCCAAGTGCATCATGCCTAAAGTGTCTATCAGGGATGGACAGGCGGGGGCGGGAGAGGAAGTTGGAAAAAGCACCTTGGTTAAATCATTGAAATAACCACTTATTGGGTAGTTTTAACAGAGCAATGTCACTTGTAACGTGGGCAGCGGGGAGTATGCAAGCTATAAACTTCATAAAATGCTTTACTGCCAGGTCCATGTGTGTCTGTGTCAGGGAGTGGTGGTGAACCGCTGGCATCAAACCTGGCACCGGGAGCCGGGCTGGCATCGCCCAGAATGGGCAAAGTGCTAGCCAAAATACACTTGGCAGAAGACACTGGAAAAATTGGCCTTTGCTCTGTGCTCTTATTGTGGGGTGTACTTACAGAAAAAATGTATGATTTGGGTATTACGTTTCCCTGCAATAAATGGATATCAAAAGGCAGAAATTGAATAAAAGAAATCTTAGTCATGTTGAGCTACAACTGCTCTTTCTCATAGCAATTTTGGTTTGGAGCTTTTCCTGGATTCTTTTGAAAATCTTATCCGTAACCGGTACATGTGGATTATGGTATCGGGTCTAGATAGCACATTTTCTATCTTTTGATTGCTGGAGGATTCCAGTTCTCTAACTCTGCTTGTACTCAGTATTAGCTCACCTAGCTTTTTTTTCCCCAGGATATGGGAATGTTGGGTACCTCCCAGGGATTAAAGCTTGCTCGCTGTCATTCTTCAGAGCCTTCGGTGTTCAGGAGAAGTAGGCACAAGAAAGCGTTGCCTTGAACACCAGCCAGTACCCGTGCTGCCCAGAACTGGTAACTCAAGCCAGAGCTGAAATCTCTCCATAACTGTTCAATCCTATTAACGGCACACTTGGCTTGTTTTTGCTGTTCTTCATTTTTCCTCTAGAGATATTAAAAATAATGATCGCAGTGATATTTTTTTTTTTAATACCTCAGTTGCACTGGGATTTTATTAGGGCAGAGCCCTGTCCCCGCACCTTTCGCGGGGCCGTGTACCACGTGCAGTCCTCTGCAAAGCTCTTGGTGAGGAACTGCCAGGCGAATGATAAACATTGCCACAAGGTCTGATCTCAGCACCTGCTTTTTTTTCTTTTTTTTTAATTTATTTTTAAATAGAGCAGGTTTTGCTGAAGTAATTAGCCTGCCTGTGATAGCTCTGCTGCTGTTCTTGGTGCTCCCACAATGCTAGGGCTCATCTTGAATAAAAAAAGGCAATTTGGGGCTCAACTGTGTGTCTCAAGGGTCCCTTTTTGTACATGCTTATTACACTAGCTCAACAATTATGAATTTGGGCAATGTTTTAATTGCATTCACTTCTCTGTAAGAAGAATAAGCTGTACCACTGATTAATTTTACAGTTTGATTAAACTGTGAAAATGCAACATTTTTATTTTGATCATGCTGCACATATATTTACATACATTCACATGGACTTGCAGTGGGCTTTCAGTAAAAACCCAACGTGAGAATGGCTTTTGAGGCTTTATATTTGTGATTCAAGTGGTTTAAAAGGGGGTGGTGGTGTAGAAAGGGAGCTAAAAATCAGAAGTGTCATAAGATTGTCATTATTGATTGTCCACTGAAGAATATATGCTATAATTCGTACCATGGGTAGGGTGGACTGAGGCCGGCTGTGTGCCAGCTCCCTGCGTCTCGCTCCTGGATGGTGCCGGGATCGATTCAAGCCTTGAGGACTTGGGGCCCTGGCTCAGAGCAGGCGTAGCTCCCTGGGGTGAGAAACCCCAGGCTGAGGGATTAGGTGTCTGCACATCAGGTTTGCAAAACCCATAGCAATTAAGGAACCTACTTGAAAAGCACATTTTTAACTATTTTCATCTTTCTTTTAAAACATAGCTATGGCTGTGGTATGTGATGGTCCGCTATGGGGAGCAGCAAGGTGGTGGAGCAATAATCCCCAGCTCCAGGGGACCCTGGGGTGACACACGACAGTTTCAATAGGATTTTTAATATCTCTGCAAAATTAACCCCCCAACAAAGCATTTGCAGCGGTGGGGGAAGCTTACTAAAAATTTACTTATTTGCAAATTCACCATTCAGGCTGCGGTCTCTCCTGCATGCCCAGAAGCACCCACTCACCTGCATTAACAGAATTATACCTACAGAGAAGGGTAAAAATGTCTCTACATATTGAAATTACTCGCATCACACTGATGGATATGCCTCTGAGGAAATAAGCAGGGGTTCCAGAAGTTCAACTCCTGTTTTAAATTAGATCTACATAAGCAGATCAGGCAATTAGCTCTGCCTGCAGCTTCTCTGATGCTGGCATTTTCTCACTTGCATCTTAAAATTTTGTTCAGATAATTATTCCAAAATAACAGGGAAAGCAAACCAGACGCAATTAGTTTGCTCTCGGGTGTATTGTGGGGGATAGCACATGGAGAGGACAAAATACTGTTGTAGGACTGGGAATGAGAAATTAAGAAGGAGGGCCAGTTCAGTGGTGGCTCCAAAAGCAGTGAATTATCTCAAAAAGCAGTGGATTACATGGGCTGAAAGGACTGAAGTCTTGATGGGCCGTTTAGTATTTCTCCTAAAAACACAACACACAAAAACATGCTGCCTGGATGACATAGGTAAAATGCTACAGTAATTTGTATGGTCACGTTTCCCCTGGCTTTGCCAGAAATATTCCTCAAAATCTGGCTAGTTTTGTTTATTGAAGCAGTTTATTTGCACTTACACCATTGGTTTTATCAGGATCTCCACTGAAAAGAGGTGTTGGGTTGGTTTGGGGTTTTTTTCCCCCATGTGTTCCTTGTTTCTCAGCTTTTCTAACCCCCGGGTGTGCTAACAGCCCTCTCCCCACCACGGCTGGTGTCATGGTACCCCGTCCCCTCTGCGCCGGGGATGGCTGGGGGGTGCCCCACTGGGATCCCCCTGTTCCCAGGGTAAATGAGGGGGACATCCCTGTCCCTCACCCCCCTGCAGAGCCAGCAGTGGGGGGGCAGAGCGTTGGTCCCCACGCGTGGCACAAGGCTGGGGACAGCCTGTTGATTTGGCACGTGTTTATTTTGCACGGTTGATTTCTACCTTAGAAATGAGCTCAGTGGCAGCTGTGGCACGCGGTTCCCTCCCCGAGCAATGCCTTACAGCTGGTTCTGCTTTCTACCATTAGGAGAAATCCCAGCTGGGGCAGGCTCAAAGCTTTCCCTTAGCCCCAGGGTCTTTCAGCTGGACCCACCGTCATTCCCACCCCACTCCTGTACCCATCCATACCCAAACGCAGGGCTACAGCTCGCAATGAATACTTGCCCAAGATTCATGAACAAAACCGTGGGTTTGCTTTGTCAGTGCTGCTGAGTGATGTTACCTGAAAAATGCAAATTAATGCATCTGCTGACTCTATTTTTTATAGTTGATTTGAGCTCACTGATCACCTGAGTTCACCAGCAAACTAAATATATCCATTTGACTGAACCTAGGCATAGATTGTTGTAACGTTGGGACAGAAGGGAACGTGCGTTTACAGTAGGTGTTGCTTTTGTATCTTACAATGTGATAATTACATTATACTAGATGATCCTCTCCTTGATTAGACTTAGATCGTCTAAAATCAGTTGTTTCTTTCTGATTAAGTGTCCTGATAAATACAAGATAGGTTGTAGAATAAATTAGTTTTAGGATCGGAATTTTATTGCCTTTAACTATTCAGTACTCCTCTGGGCTCAAGCCGAACATATTTTGCCTGTACAAAGTCTATGCCTGGATGAAGCCACTATGCATTTAAACATTATTTTTGTTGTTAACTGATTATTGTGAAGCAGGTTTTTTAAAGTTGCTCTGTTTTGATCACTGGAAAAAAAAAAAAAGCCATGTTCCCAAAATTATGAGAGGATTTAATGATAAGACATGCATCAGTAGCAGAAAAACTGCACAGCTATATGCTGCTTAGACAACTTAGGGGTTTTTTTTTAATGTTAATAACTTATAAACTCCATGAAGAATTTTCCTTTGCCGCATGGATCCTGCCTGAGCACCCATAGCCAGGTCCTGCTCAACAGGGATATAAGTTATGACCAGCCTAAATGGCCTTTTCATGACTTGAATGTTTTTTCATGTACTCATTAGCTGCAAGCTAGAAATAATGAGCTTCAGAGGCTCTTGCTTTGCTGGCACGCTGTTCTTCTCCAGACACTGCCCAGAGCTTGCCTGGGAGACTGGACGTGGGTGGAAGGGAGCAGCGGTGATGGCTCCCACAGGAGACATCGACTGTCTCCTTCGCTCAATGAGAAGGTGAGCACTGTGGTGCGGTATAGACACCTCCTGCACCCCGCTAACGCATCACCAAGACAGTCTTATGGATGCATTGTTCTTCCTTTCAAAGTTGGTCGTATGCACTGCTCAGGCAGACAGCTCGAAGGTCATCCTGCTCTCTGATAGCCACCACTGTCCTGGTACTGGCCACGGCTCACCGCTGCCTGGGACCTGCAACTTCCCCAAAACTGGAAGTGTTGCTGAGAAGCAGCCCAAGGGAGGCACGATGTAGGACCACGTAGGACTGAGCAGATGTAGTTGGTAACTCTCTTCCCTTAAAAGAGCTCTTCAGGGCAGCTCTTTCAGAAAGGCAGTGATAGCTCTGTCACAGGTTTGGGTTTGGTTTTTTTTTTTTCCCCTGCTTCCCAAGCAGGTGAGTGAGCAGGTTAAAGGGAGGCCATGAAGCAGGAGGGCTAGCCAAAGAGCTCCACACAAAGCTTTTGCCTTTCTGAAGCTGGCCACAGTAGTTCATGGAGAACTGGACCCAAAATCTTCTTGGCTGTCTGGGGAGATCAGCAGAAAAATCTTCTTCTGTACCCATTCCTCTGAAGACTTAAACCTTTTTTTATGTCCCTTGGTCCTTGCCTCATGCTGTACTCTTGCTCAGGTGCTTTGCACTCCACACATTCACATGTAGCATCCACAACTGATGTGCAACAGGGGATGCTCTGAACCAGCAAGCTCTGAGCTCCCAGAGCTATGACAAAAACCAGTGTGCGAATCGGGTCACTGGTGCCTCTGAAAAATTGGTCCCAAGGACTTGAATTAGCTACTCACAACATAAAATCATGTCACCGAGTTGTGCGGGAGTGTTGACCTGATTGAGGGCAGGAAGGCTCTGCAGAGGGACCTGGACAGGCTGGATCGATGGGCTGGGGCCAATTGTATGAGGCTCAACAAGGCCAAGTGCCGGCTCCTGCCCTTGGGTCACAACAGCCCCATGCAAGGCTGCAGGCTTGGGGAAGAGTGGCTGGAAAGTGCCCGGTGGAAAAGGACCTGGGGGTGCTGGTCAGCAGCCGGCTGAACATGAGCCAGCAGTGTGCCCGGGTGGCCAAGAAAGCCAACAGCATCCTGGCTTGTATCAGGAATAGTGTGGCCAGCAGGAGCAGGGCAGTGATCGTGCCCCTGCACTGGGCACTGGTGAGGCCGCACCTCGAATGCTGTGTTCAGTGTTGGGCCCCTCGCTCCCAGAGAGACATTGAGGGGCTGGAGCGTGTCCAGAGAAGGGCAACGGAGCTGGGGAAGGGTCTGGAGCACAAGGCTGATGGGGAGCGGCTGAGGGACCTGGGGTTGTTCAGCCTGGAGAAAAGGAGGCTGAGGGGAGACCTCATCGCTCTCTACAGCTGCCTGAAAGGAGGGGGTAGAGAGGTGGGGTCGGTCTCTTCTCCCAGGTAACAAGTGATGGGACGAGAGGAAATGGCCTCAAGTTGCGCCAGGGGAGGTTTAGACTGGATATTAGGAAATTTTACTTCACGGAAAGGGTTGTCCAGCATTGGACCAGGCTGCCCAGGGCAGTGGTTGAGTCCCCATCCCTGGAGGTATTTAAAAGCCGTTTGGCTGAGGTGCTCAGGGACATGGTGTAGTGGTGGGCTTGGCAGTGTTAGGTTTATGGTTGGACTCAATGATCTTAAAGGTCTTTTCCAACCTATGTGATTCTGTGATAACATCTTCTTGCTGGGAGTTTTGCTAGCAGGGAAAACAAGAGTTTCAGAAAGCCTAATGCAATCAGGCTTTTTTCTTTCTTCATCCTATGGGTGCTGCAAATAAGGGAGGAAAAAATAAGGACAATGTCCTTTGTATTCAGACAAAAGGAACCCATTAATGTTGAGTTGCACCAGTCTGAAGAAAGGGCAAAATGACACCATGGAAAGTGTAATTGAGAAAATGAGCTCTGGTCTTAGCAGAACTACTTGTGGTGTCTCTTCAACAGCCACGCTACTAGAGCTGTTGGCTCTTCTCAAAACTTCAGCAAAAACAAATGACTCCAAGAATTTCTTGCGAACGGACCTAATTACACTGACCTACCTCATAGCAGCAGTAAGAATAAATGTCGTCAGGAAGGTGAATTCAGACGGTCTTCCTCATAGGTATGGCTTAAAATGGATTCTTTTTTTTTTTCCCCCCTGCAGTTTTAATACCTGTTAATTATCATTGTATGAGAAAAATGGTTTCCTACTCACTGAAGTTAGAGTTTTAATTAAACATTCTGCTGGTCCTAGTTAATAGGATATACACCTTGCATGAAGGGATTCATGCAATACTTTATAGTGATCTATGTACAAAAATTTTAAGTATTGTATATATGAGGCTTTCTCTTACGCTCTACAATTTACTTAAAAAGAAACCTGAGGTGCGGTTTTTTGGTTGTTTGCTTTTCCTTTCTTTTTTTTCAATTAAGTTGCAAGCTCTAGGCATGCTTAGTAATGTACATTTTCAAGGAAACAGAGACAATTAAGCCCAATATAGCTTCTTTGCAGTTTGCCTATGGAAGGGGTGGCGTGAAAACCATTAGGAAAGAAAGGATTTAGCACATGGAGATACCCATGCATCGCGGTGGGATCCTGCCCGGCGGCTGCAGGCGTATGGCTTTATGAAAGGAAAGAGGATGTGCACTGCTTTCTAGAACTGAGGTGGCTTCCTAAAATACACGTTAAGAATTCATATATAGAAAAAATCATAGATACCAGGGAAGTTTGGCAGGAAGGCACCCTGTTCTCTCCTCACATCTCTATCGACTGATGTGGTATAGTTTAAATGACCAATTATATTTAAACAAACTTATAAATAGCCAACTTAAAAATCTGGGTCTTTCAAATTTTATTTCATACTTTCAGTGATTTCCGACAATAAAGCAGAGTTATAAACTCAGTGGCCAACATACTGCTGTTTCCCTCTTGACCCCCCTGGAAACATGGTAAGATAATGTTCTGTAGGAGTTGTACAGTTACGCTAAACCTAATTGTTTTAGATCAGCCTTGTGTCATCTGCCGATAAAAATAAAAAGCGGGATCGGAAATGCCATTTGAAGAAACATCTTAGTTCATAAAGATAAAAGCCAATATTGAGAAAGTGAGCAAGCGGTGCGCGATGGAAGCGGTTTCTGTAAACACACAAGCTGGGTGAGAAGGCGTCCGCCTTGGTAGTAGTAGGGGGAGAGAGAGGAGAAGACATGGGCTTTGGTTTGGGTGGGTTTTAACCAATTCAGTGATCACTGTCACATCCCTTACTGCCACATTCACCTCTGGCACAGTATTGCTTACAACTGATGGCAAAGACCGTGCCATATTCTCTGCAATCAAGTACTGCTGTGACAAACTTGAGTTTAAATGGATTTTGCAGCTTCCCAAAGACCTCAGAGACCAGAAGACACCATTTCCAAGCCCACTCTTGAAAAAGTAAAGATAAAATGCTTATTTCCATGTGCTCCATAAACCGTGTTGACTGGGGAGCATCATGGTGGGCTGCTGGGCAGTCCCAGGCATCTCCCCAGCAAAAAGTCTGATGGTTTGCTTCGCCCATTACTGAGCAGAGCAGGAAAAATATACGCTGGCTCAGGTACACGTTTCAAACGCAAAAGATGAATCTTCTAAGGGCTTTCATGTACGTTTGGTTTTTCATCTGTGTGTTCGGCAAGGGAAGTCCACGTCTACTTGCTGCTCTGAACGGATTTTAGTTTGACCACTGGGGAAGAACAAGGTTATAATGGATTCCATTTGTGTTTAAGGGTGGAAAGCGAACTGTGCTCATTAAAACTCCAGCTGGTGGTTTCCTCAGTCCACGTTCATCCTGTGGTCACCCTTGCAGTGGACGGGGCTTTTCAGTACTGCGGTCGTGGTTGGGCTGGGCAGCCCTGTGTGGCGTCCCGGGGGTGCTGAGGGTCTCTGCCCACCCCGCCCCGGTCCCAGCAGGCGAAGAACTGCATGCAGAAGGATGTTTGAATACTGTGGCTACAGTAGATGCTTACTAATCAATACTAACCTTAACCTACTAATCAATACTCACCTTAACCCCGTGCAAGGGGGTTTTACGGAAGTAACGTGGGTTAATGTGGAGCTGCAATGGGGTTTGTTGGTAACCGAATAGTTCTCAGGCAAGTTAGGCTTTTGAGTAAAAGCAAGCAGCCCACACCAGTGCTGTGGGGTGCTGGAGGTGAAGTGGCCATGAGATGGGATGGGGACAGGAGGCCGCTGACTGCCCTCTTGCTGCAGAGCCTCATCCGTGCTCGGAAAACTTGGGGAGAGGAGCTGGCAAATGCCGTCTGCAGTGGGACAGGGAGGTACAGCCAGCATGAAGCTTCTCCTCCTTACCAGTGGGTGAATTCAGAGGAGATTTAGATGGAATTAGTGGTTATCAGCTCTAAATATCAAAGCTTAATTGCGGAAACTATGTGTGGTATTACAGCAATTCATGCTGCATTTGAGTGATGCAGAGTACAAAGGCCAAATCATTTACCTCTTGAGACAAATTATTCAACGTTATCATTTGAGTGACCTAATCACGTGCTGCCATGGATCAACAGAGATTATCCATGTTGCTGTGCAAACAAATTAGGGATTCCTCTTCAAAAGAAAACGTAGGAAAGCATAACACCTAATTTACATATAATCAGAAGTATTAATACTAAAAGCTCTCTCTCTTTGATTTTAGAAGAGGGGAAAATCTGTCATATCAGCACAACTGCTTTACCAAGATGAATTCAGGCCAGGCTCAGGTTTTGTTGGGAATGAAAGATCAGGATTTTTTTTTTTTTCATTTCTGTAATTCCTTAGATGGGTGACCACAGCTGGGGCAGGGCAGGGCTGCTGACGGCTCGCCTGGTGCTGCTGTGGATGGGTATGTGTTGATCACAGCTTCTCACAGCTCTTGGTTTGTTCCACCTCCCATTAAGTGGCTCCTTTTATCAGCTCTTGCTCAATAGCGTAGAAAATAGACCTGTTTGGAAGCTGTACCTGGGAGTTACTGTAACGCATCCCCATGCCGTTTCATCTGTGAAAGGCACGATTTATTGTACTGAATATGCAGCACTGACAAAGAAGCAACGATGCATTTAACAACTCCACGCTTGATTATATCGGGAATTACTGTGGGAACACAGAGTGCGGCACTGTCTGCTGCTGCTTTCCTGCGTGTGCTCTTGGGGTCTCGTCCTATGAACGTATCAGTGGAGCAGCCTCTGTCCCTGGGTAGTAATATAGTTCTGGTCTAAACAAATTAGTCTCCCATTATTAGTTTAAACCATCAGATTTTATCCTGGTTTGAGAATTAAGGTGTTTGCATTATCCATTTGAGATGCTTTCTGTTTCCCATAAGGGAGGTGGCTCCAAACAGTCTCTGGGACTTGCTTGCATGCCCAGATGGAACTGTTAGCTCTTTTTTACAGCTGTGCTATCCAAAAAAAAACCCCATAAAAAAAATCAGCGATTAAATGCAAATGGCGGTAAACGCTTAGTTGAGGTTTATACATTTGAACAAATGCTGGTGGAAATTGTATCTCGTGATTCTCTGGGCTCTGGTGGTTCAGAAAGTGCCCATCAGATGGTGGAAACTGCTCTTAAAACACCCTCCTGTCCCCGTTTGGGTTAGTATTCCCAAAGGCAGTGATAACACTTACCGTAGCAGAGCAGATCTCCAGGAGCCAGACTCCCGTCCCTTGTTTAACTCGGACTGAGAGCTATTTTATTCCTTAAATAGTCCCGCAGGCTAGGCGGTCCCCGCCAGCCATGGGCTGTAGGACTGGAGGCACCCCCGGCTCGGTGCGCCCCAGACCCAAACATCATTACCCCCATCTTTCCCCGAGACCCTTGGACTTCCCTGTCTGATTCCAAGATTAATTCCTGCCTCACGTGCACATCAAGCAGGGCTCAAGTTGATGCAATTAGCGTAGACTTAATGAAGGAGCCATCTGCACAAAGACAACTGGAGTGGAATTTCTTTTCCTTGGAAGAGTCTGTATTGGGTATTTCACCTTTCTTGTCTTGCCTGTTAATTGAGGGCAACCCATTTCAACCCTCTCTGCTCTGCACTGCCCAAGCCATGAGCTCCTGCTGTAATCGCTCTGGGACGAGCAGCACCCTTGCCGTAAGGAGTACCGCCTCGTTACAGCGGGGCGGTTAATTGCAAATAGAGCAATGGTCCAGCAGGACCATACGGGTGTCCCTTTATCTCCCGTCCGCCGTGCCCAGCCACGACCTGGCGGCACCATCATCGCGACCACGCAAGCCGCGGTTCATCATGTGAACTGCTGTCATACTCACACCTGCGACGCAGGTGAATGAGTGTTTAAAAAAAAAAAGGGGGGGGGGGGAATAGATCTTGTGTAAACATTTGCATTTTAATTTTCTTTTAATTTCATGAGGCCTGTTATGTGTTTATCAAGGCATGTAACAGCTTTGTGTTAACAACGCAACAATGCATCATTAGATGTGCACCAGCTGCTCCTACCCTGGTTCCCGTTACCGACAGCCCTCAACGCTTCCTGTCAAGGGGAAAAGAAAAAACTACAGGCTTTGCTTTAATAACTAACACTAACACTGCAGAACAAGAAGCAGTAACAGAAAGGCCCTGACATTTTTTTGATGAAATACTGCCTGGGAACTCATTAGCTGAGCATGCGGAGGGTGCAGAGCGGTACACGCGGCAATTCGAAAACGAAGGTTAATCCCAGGGATCAAATTGTTGCTGTTACTTCTGATGACAAGTTTATTGATGTCTTACGACTCCCAGCCACAAAGCAAATACTTTAAATTATGGCGAATGCTTTCTGCGAAAGATCTTTAGCAAACCTCATCAAACCTGGGCTAGGTACGGGTGTGCTCCCATGGAATGCCACCCAGAGACCGTGGGGCAGCTGGAGGGAGGAGATTCGGCGCGCTGGGTGCTCCAGCGTTGCTTGGGGTGGGAGCCCGGGTCTCGACGGCAGTAGTTGGCTGCAAGGTGGCCTCAGGACCATTTCTGTCAGAGGTCTGCTCTGCTGGCACATGAAAGTTCATTCCTGTTTGTTTTGGTTTTTTTTTTAAGCTAAAAAAAAAAATGTGCCTATTTTCATGGTATACCTTTGCATTCGTTAAAGAGCACAAAACCATGGTTTTATTTCAACATCTGTTTGATACTTTGCACAGACACACACTGTAACGAAGCGGGCGGGTGCAGGAGCGGAAATCTAGCTTTCCACGGCGCTCTCAAAGCACAGACGAGGAAGGCTGTGCCCCGGCACGCTGCTTGCACCCACCTGCGGGCTGGGGGAAGGACGCGCTGCCCACCCCGGGGTGACCGCTGGGTGAGGGAGCACCCATCGCCGGGAAGGCGCCCCAGGGGAGCGCAGCCCGAGCCCGGGAGCTCCTCTCGGGGCGGCAGCCCCGCGCTGAAGGCTGGCCGGGAGCTGGTGGGTCCCGGCTCCTGCCGGGGCTCCCTTACACCAGGTGCTGGATGTTTGCCTCTTGTACTTGGGCTGTCCCGTGTGGTTCAAGAGCTAAGCAGGGCTTGAACTCTTGCAAGAAGCTGACACAGGCGATTTTGTTGGCGGGTGTATTAGGGAGCCTTAGCTCTGTTTGACGTCAGTCTCTGCTGACAGGAAGGCTCAAACCCATTTATCTAGGGTGGCACCGAGCAGCCAGATGATGCTAAATTAACAGGTAGGAAAAATTACCTTGATGTCATGGTCCCTTAAGGGATTAATTAGCTTGTGTATTACTGACAAGATGGAGTATCAGGAGCTGCCTGAGCACCGAGAGTCACACGCGCTGGTTTTTGTTGCAGTTTTTGCACTGCAATGATTTAGCTGGCCGAGGTACCCCAGCGCGACGGGGACGGAGCGGGGGCTGCGGACTCCCAGCCCTGCCAGCAGCGCTGCTGGCTGCTGAGCCCAGAGATTTTGTGAAACCAGGTCAGACACATTTATACCCTTTTCTTACATGCTGCCGGTGCAAAACCTCATTTATAAGAGGTTCAAACAGCCTTTCCTATATTATAAAAAAGAATTCAGTGTCAATGATTTAGTACTTCATGAATGACAGCCAATTTGCACTTGCCCAAAACGCAAGAATATATCATATTTACTCTAATATACAATAATGGTATACTTTAGGTATAGCTCATACACCAGCCCCTGCTGTTTATAGGGACGGACACTAAGAAATCACTGGAGGGCAGTGTAAAAGTTTGCATTTTGTCTGTGATTTAGGCTCAACAAATGAGCAAAGGGTTTAAATTTATACTCAGAGGGACAAATTATAATAGGTATATTGGTATATTTGCGTATAGGTATATAGTATAATAGGTATATTTGAGTTTCATCACTTGCTGATATATTAATACATATATATTGTTCTGTAATTCAAGGTTACCATGGGAAGTTAGAAACTTTGCTGTGAAGTCTATTACAGAAGATTACTCTGGGCCCTTTTCCTCTAATGGATGGGCAATGGCTGGTTTGACCCCGAGGTTGGCCTTTCTTCTCCCTTAGGTTTAGCTGTGTGAGAACGGGCTGCCTGGCCTGTGGTTGACTGCCGAAGGAACCCAGGTGACCGGCTTAGACCAGTCATTAATGTTCGTATTAAGGATAACAGTAAGAACATAATCACTACTAGCTGATAGGCAAGGTTAGTTTAGGAGTTTAGCGTTGTAATTTTTCACTGTTGTTTTCTCTCGTTTTGGCGAACACATTCGGTTTCTTATCTTTTTCTTGCCAAGTCACTTCAGGCCTTCAAACGCTTCAGTCAGGGCTCCTAGGTCTGTACAGAAGCTGGTGAGAAGATTTGTTGCCTTCCCTAGCTCATATTTTGTGTTGTAGCTGTGGCAAAGATGGAGAGGAAAACTCAAATTAAAAAGAGATAGGGACGACTACGGTACAGCAAGAATATTGTGTATTTGTTCAGCCGGAGGCACGTGCGCATCCTGACGGTGCTGCCAAGGTGCTCCAACGGTGGGACGATGAGGGCTACGCGCAACGTGCCGCGCTTTTGCTTTTCCAGCACGTACGCCATCCAAGGGAGAGACGGCCTACCAGCGCCGTTTTCACTGCTGCACCAGTTACGCTTCTCCCAGCGATGTCGGGCAGCGTCATGTCAAAAACAGCATCCGCGGGCGGCAGCCAGCTGGTATCGGGGTTCCCGGCGCTGCCAACACCAGAGCCGATGAGCCGGCACCACTGGTGGTTTTCCCTGATGTGCCCCTTGGCCATGAGGAGCTCCCAGCCCTTGTTGCCTTGGCTCGGAGAGGCTCCACGTGGGTGGACCGCCAGCATAGGAAACATCATTCCCAAGGTGTCAACCCAGGGTTTTACAGTTGCGATTCCCTGCCTTGTTTTATCGTAACCCAACTGTGGGATTTTTTTACAGAAGCAGCCTTTGGTCCAGACACTTTTGATACTCATGTGCTCACCAAACATGCTGAATTTAGTAGTTTGTATTTGATTGCCATGGAGTAAGTAAAAGATCTGCAAAACTGTATAATGTAATCTATAAAAACATTTTAATTTAGCTTAAACCTCTTAGAAAATGGACGTAGCATAAACCACAGACAGGGTAGAAGTTGGCATTGCTGGAAGTAATTACGTAGCGCTATTGGGCTTGTGCAACACTTGCTCCAAAACTCCAGTCACCTTTCCCTTAAATTCCCCATTGATTTAAAGAACTTCCTTTATTACCTGACAAGCTTCCTCATTCTCTGCATTTATTTTGATTTTGTAGAGCTTTCAGCCATGCCTTCATTGCTGCTGAGGAGTAAAATATCTGTTATGGCCAGAGCCATAAATCTCCCCTCTACCTGGAGACTATATCCTCATGACTATAGATCACTTCAGTTATTGCCAAAAAGTGCCATCATATCACATTGCAAATTAGGGGGCCGAAAGACAGGGCTTTGCTGATTATGCCGATTATGGGTGTCTGAGGAAAATCCTTTACTCCCCAAACTCGGTTTAGACACTGGGACAAAGTTCAGGGAGAAAATCAGAAATTGATGGTCGGTGGCGGCTCTTTCCTTGGTTTCATCTGAAGATGAATCCTGAGAAGGGAAGGGCGGCCGCCAGTGCATCCCCTCGGGCGTGGGAGCAGGAGGCGAGGACCCGTGGCCTCCCCACGGGCTTCTGCCCCTCAGCGCAGGGGGCTTGGTGCCCTGCCCTGACAAACGGCTTGCTGAGACCTCACGCATGGAGGGGGCCGGGCACGAGAGCTCCTCCAAATGCTGAGCAAATAACACCCGAGGCTAACTGACACCCTTCTAATCACCGCAAAGAGGAGAAGTACCGGGCCGTGTGTCCTCGGGGCGATGGTACCCACCAGCAGGATGCCCCATCCCGAGCCCGGCTGCACCCTGGCGACCCGCTTGCACCCCGCTGTGCTCCTGTATCCCCTCTGAAACAGCGAGAGCCCGGAGCTCTTCGTAACACCTCTCCCCGTGACGGTACGGACCCAACGGCCCGGAGCAGGGGTGTGGGAATGCCTCCTGGTGATGCCCGAGACACCGTGAAAGGCGCATCTCATCCGTCCTCTTTCGTGCAAGGAATAGCTTAATTAACGGTGGCTGTTAACAGGGCTGATTTTAGGCACCTCGTTGATATAAGTGGAGATCAAAGCACGCTTTTAATGTGAAAACTGTAGTGAAACATATGTCTCTTGTAAGGCTGGAAGTGCAGCAGGAAAAAGCAGCCGTGCCACGGGTGGCCAGAGCTTTGCTGGGCTCTCCCGGGCTCCCCGCCTTCCCTCCCCTCTCCTCGCGACTACAGTTACACAGCCCCATCCTTTAAGCCCTGCTTTTCTCTCCGGAACATTAGTAAAGTAAAGAAATATGAATAAATTAAATGCAATATTAATTATTTACCAATCTGAAGCGTCTCTTCCTGCTTTTTCAGAACCCAGCATCCCCCTCTGCAGCACAGCTCTATTTTATTTTTTAAATTATCTAACATTTCTTTCAATTTTTAATTCTCCCCCACTGTTTAATAATGAATGGACTAACTTTCTCTTTAATAGCTTTCTCCAAGCAGTACTGCAGGGCTTGGAGAGAGGCCTCAGAGACAGGCAGAGGGGATGAGGCAGTAGCCCAGCATCCCGGAGCTCTTGGTCTGATCCTGCCCCTGGTGCTGGCGTCCCCTCTACCCTCAGCTGCCCAGCTGTAAAATAACTCTTTTTTTAATTTTTTTTACCCTGCTGGTGTGTTTTTTCTGGTCACTTTGCTACTGCATGGGCCTTTCCCAGTCCTTTTTTCTGTTGGTCCAATCTCTTCCCTTTATTTTATCTTATTGTAATTTTTGGGGCTTCTCCCTCCTACTGTTTATTTTCTGTACCACTGCCACCCCACATGGATTTTTCTCTGGTTTGTTTTTTTTTTTTCCTTTTTTAATGTTTTTAAGATCCTTTCAGCCCATGTTTTACTGTTGACTCTACTCTTGCAGTATGGTTTTCACTCTTGCTTTGCTCGGTGCTGCTCCCCACTAGCTGGCCATGCTGCAGATACTTTGCAGCCAGTATATTTTCATGATACTTCCATATTTTCAACAGCAGATGGACCTAGAATGCCAAATTCTGCGGTTTGTTTTCTTCAGCGTAGCTTATTTTTGTTTGATCAGGCTGTATTTTGATCCTTGAAAATGAAAAATTCTCTCTTGAATGACATTTCCCCCACCTTTTTTTACAACCCTTAAGGAATTTCTTGCCCTGTATCTCTTCCCAGAAGGAATCCCCTGAGGCTTTAACGCATCCCTCAGCAACTGCAATGGCAAAAGATAATGTAGAGCAAATATCTTTTAATATAACACTTTTTTCCTGAAGGAGGCTTGCAGGTAGTGGTTTGTACACAGTTCTCCGACGCTCAGCTAACGTCGTATTTTCCATATACCTACAAGAAAGACTTGAAGCAGGGCACCGAGGACGCCTCTCCTGGGATCCCCTCTCTCCGAGTGTCAGCCTGAATTTCCTGTAAGGAAGCAGAGCATCCCAACATCTGTGGTTCAAACTTTAAAAGCTTCCTTTCAGGCCATTAAGAAAGAGGATTTTAGCATTCAAAATAGGCTTACCATTATCTAAGAGAATATTTCCCCTTGACAGGGGTAAGCTTTCAAAGGTTCATGAAGGAAGAGGCGGATCATGACAACTCCCAATGTAAAAAGGCAGCGGGCAGCGTGGTGTCGGGGGTCGGAAGTCAATTAGTCTCTGAACGCTTTAGTAGCGGGTTGGCTTGGAAAAGGGGAGACCCTTTCCTGCCTGCCCCATCCACCATCTACAGAGCCGATGGAGATGGGGAGAGATTGATGTACAAACTCTGCCCGAGTATTGATGCTTTTAAATTAATCCCCATTTCTGAACTTTCTGCAATTTTCTCATTGCTAGAAATATTTCCGATTTTTGTTCTCGGATGATTTATAGTACCAGAGGTGAGGTGGGGCGGAGGATGACCTGCACCGCGGGGGTGAGGATGCAGCGTGGCCGGCCGGTCCCCCCGGGGCCACGCCTGGGCTGGTTTGGGTTGCAGAGGAGGGGGGCGAGCGGGGCCTGGGCCGCTGCTGACCGTCAGCGAACTACGCAGGTTTGCGGTTTTTTGTTGTTTTCATTTGGTTTAAGTTTTCTTTTTTTGCTCAGCCGGATCGTAGCATTATAGAGAAGAATCTTGGTGTCAGCCCTGTGTGAACACAAATAATTCAAACCCCACATGGGCTATGGAAAAAGAGAAAGCCATGACCCTAGAAAGCTCCTTAGAAATCTTGCCTGCGATGTATTAAAAGGGCAATTTTGCCTTTGAGAACCAGTTTTCCCATTTGTTTTTATAGCCGGGGCACAGCTGGTGGCAGCGGTGCGGGAGGGGAGGGGGGCACGCGGGGAGGTCTCGTGGGGGAGCACCAGCCCCGTCTGGCCCCTTCCCACCCCGGCTACGTCCCCCGGGAGCCCTCCGGGCTCCTGAAAAATGTAACCCGTGCGGGCAGTCCCTGCCGTAATGCAAACATTTAACCGACTGTGATAAATCCCGCGTGAGCCCCGGCGCTCTGTAATACCTGCGCAATTGAGTGGGCTGCGCGCTTTAGCCATATTAGAAGTATACTTTATTCATAAATTCAAATTATAGCCATTTACAGAGCAGATAACACGTAATTGCTGTTTAATACTTTTACATCCTAATGCTGTTACAAAGGACCAAGAATTATTAGGATCTTTCTCCAATGATCTCTTTTGATGAAGAAAATATTAGCTGGGAGTTCTTGGCATTAATTCTGAATGGCTGATATTGATGGCTTACTGTAAGCTCAGCTTGAGCTGGCAAAGAAGGTATTTCAAAGCCCAAAGCAATACAAAGACGTGAAAATGAAGTGACACAGACATTTTGAAAACAGCTTGAGAATAGCTCCGAGAAATAAAACATGGCTTTATAAGTTAAATCTCCCAAGGCCTGGAAATGCTTAACCCCAGCCCATTTGTATTCAGCATCCCTGGGTGCTGTCGGCACTTCGCTGGCGATCAGATAGGCAGGTGGGTTTTTGCTAGTAGAGGATTACATTAGTTTGGGATTGTTCTTTATTACTCTTTTAGCAGAAAGCCTGACTTCATTTCATAAAGTGAACCGAAGGAGTGATTTAGTGTGAGCGCTCGGAGCATCCCTCCTCTCGCGGGAGGCGATGCTGCTGCCCTGCGCGTCAGGCGCGGTTACCGTGCCGTAGTCTCCTGCCCGCTGGCAGAGGTTGAAACGGAGATAACACAAAAATAAATGGGATGAGTATAATAATTCAGGGCCTGGGTTCCCCACCGCAGCACCGGCACCGCGGTCTGACCCGTGCTTTCCCCTCCTGCTACCACAGGCTGTCTTCTTCTGACGCTTGGTCCACCCCATGCCGCCCTTCACGGCCGCTCTAAAGGTGCGTTACAGGCAGCAGCATGGCCCTGAGCGACCCTGAAGCACAGAAATTTTGACCTAAAATGTTGATTATTGCCCAGCAAGGCTTTCAGAGCCTCCCTGTTTGCTGCAGATGGCCAGGCAGGGTGCGGAGGTGTAAGGAACAGGGGGGCGTATCCTTGCTATAGGTTACCCCCTATGACATGTGTTTCCATGTGTATATTCACATGAGTATCTCCACTTCTTGGCCTTACCGATGAGTCATGCTAAGCTGTGGCACAAATTTTAAAGCTAGCAATTAAGCTGATTCAAGAGTAGCTAATTCATCAGCACCGAGTAGAGGGTTTTATGGGCTTCATTCACTCCAGCTGCACTATCCACCCAAGTCCCTGCAGGGCTGGTGTTTTACCAGGAGCTACTCTGGCTTCTCCGGTGCGATTCCTTGATATGGCATGGTGAAGAAGGACAAAAACTCCACCAACTCCTGCATAGACGGATTAAAATACCGAGTTTTGGGTGCTCCAGCCTGGACGGTGTCCTCCCAGCCCAGCCCAGGGGTGGGCTTGGGGCACCTCCAGCCTGCAGCTCTGGTCTGGGGTCCGCCACACCATCGCTTCGGCTTTTTCACTTTCTTGTAAGAAGAAACGCTGTTCCATACAATTGTATTTCTTTCTGAGAAGACATTTAAAATCAAATTTCTGATTAATCGCAGCCTGGCATGTCAAGGCTTGAATAGATTCCTAAAATGTTTTATGCTTGAGGAATTAGGCTGATCTCTTTGAGCGTAACCTCGGGGAAGGCAATTTTAAAGCGGGGTTATGAAGCGATACCCATCTTTCAGAGGTGACTGCTGTCTATCAACCTCCTGGAGTTTAATTAAAATGAATGATTGAGCTGTTATTGCCTGAATAGTCATGCTGACGCTGTACTCTTCTGGAATTGCTTTATCCCAGTCTCTGTTGTTTCATGGACTTGGGGCCAGTGAATGGGACAAGCACGGAAAGGGACTCGCTGGTACCGGGGGGCCATGCCCGCAGGGGCCAGCCAAGGCAGCCCCAGCAGAGGAGGAGGAGGAGGAGGAGGCAGCAGGAGAGGCATTGCAGCTGAGCAGCCCACTTCAAACACCACACAATTCTGCATGCAGAGCAACTGGCACCTTCTGCCAGGTTTAAGAACCACCGAGAAGATTTACAAAGGAGCCGTTACTCCATCAGGTCAAAGCATTTTTTTAAAATGCCTCGATATTAGTTTTCATAACAAGCCACCATCGCCAGCTGGTAACTTGAGCAAATAACTTATCTGTCTCTTGAGGAGCTTTTCTCCGGGCGATGCCGTGTTAAACTGAAGCTAGAAACCTCAAACGGGGTCCGTCGCCACAGGAAAACCATCTTGCCAAAACAGAGAGGGAAACGCGGCAGAGGAAGGGCGCGAGCGAGCGGCGGGTTCCCGGGAGCAGCGCGGCTCGGCCGGACGGCGGGTGCGGCCGGAGGCACTGCCCGGCGCTGCGGAGGTGCTTGCGCCTTTTACTACTGGGAGCAGCGTCCGGTTTGTGCAGTTTCACGTCTGCTTAACCACGGACGTGCAGAGGTAGAGCAGACTGCGCCTTGCAGGGCATCCCCGCGGCAGGCGGCTGTTCGTTCTGCGGGGACACCGGCTCCCGAGAGCACATCTCTCCAAGGACAGGAGCTGGGGGGCCAGCTCCTTCCCAGCCAGCCCTTCCAGCAGGTTTTTGGTTGGAAACACGCTGCTCCTCTCCCTTCCTCTTCCTTCTGCTGGTTCCTGCCCGCGGGCTGCGGAGGACGATGGATGGGCTTCCCTGGGAACGCTTCAGTTTGTCACGGTCCGTGTCGCCGCTGAATTTCCCGGGAACGGGAGCTGCTCCCATCCCACCCAGAGTTACAGGAATGGGCTATAGTTAGACCCGGGCAGCCCCCAGCACGTCGCGGCTGTGTCCGATACCCCTCTGCATAACCTCATCTTAAAACTGCAAACCTGTCCATAAAGGATCTGGCCCTAAAGCTACCCCCGTCTCTTTGTGTTCAGCATGTTTTATTTTGGATCCAGGCCTGTTAAGTAAATCTCTCTTTCAAATATACATCAAGGGAATAAACAAAGCGCCGTTATCGTGGCATATTTAAAAGGCTGCCGCACTAAAAACAACATGGTACTGTGAACCACAGTCAACCAGAAATAAATGGAAGCATATAAACAGAGCTTGCAATAAATGTTAATGCATTTTAATCTGCTCTACTACCTACCTGCCAATTAAATTTCACAATACACTTGTAATAATGAAATAAGACATGGCAATAAAAGTATACAGCAGAGTTAACCCGTGAATGTCGGACCGACAGAGGTGGGGGAAGAACATGCCCTCCACCACTGACCTGCAAGGAGACGGCCGTGCTAAACTGAACATTCTGAGCGTTATATTTACAATTATATATTTTTAATTACAAAATTATTATTGCTGGATTCTAAAAGCCTAAAACGGATGAAAAAAATCGGCAACTTCGAAAACTCTGGGGAGCTGCATAATGACTGGTGCTAATTATATAGTTACAACATGAGCTGAGCGAGCAGACTGAGAAGGCAAAATTTTAAGTAAATAAAAATGACAGTGGGATTTAATTAAAACAGAAGGAACTGCGTGAAACCTGTGAACTTTCTGTAGCTGCTTGTTCTTGCCAATACCAGAGAGAGGCTGGGAAGGCAGTAATAGCAAGAGATGAGGTTTTGTCTGTCTTCTGTCCCCCCTTCCCTTAAAGCCCAGCAGCAAAGGCTGAGAAGCGCCGGGCTGGCAGGGCAGCAGGGTCTGCTCCTCCTTACGGCACCGGGAGAGGCGGGTTTGGGCAGGCTGCTAGCGGGAGCCCCGCCGCTGCCGCCCGCGGCAGAGCCGCTGGTGCCCCGGTCCTTGGCAGCGGGGCGGGAGCGGGTGCTGCTGCGGGAGATGCCGTGGCTTCACCCACCCGCCTTCAACTTGGTTGCGCTGCGGGGAGGGAAAACCCAGACAGCGTCCCCTCGTTCGGGTGGGGACAACAGCGATTCAAATGGTTTCTGGCAAAAATCACGACTTATTTCTGGGCGACTTAGGTTTGCAAATTGTGGCGGATTTTAATTCTCTAACAGAAGGTTTCTGTAGCTCTGGGGATAGCGCCGTAAAATGCCCCCGGGGTAAATGCAATCCCAGCAGCCGGACGTCCTCGCGGTTATCGTCCCCTTGACGCACAAGCGATGTCCTCTGCGACGAGCCTGGGCCGCGCTGCCCTTCTCCCGTGGCTCACGGGATGCCGCGGGTACCAGCCCCACGGCGAAGGAGCCCAAAACGCGGGTGCCCCCTCGCAGCCCTTCCCTCGGCCAGGCCGGCGCTGCCGGCTCAGCGGTTTTAAAGGTGACTTGATGCAATACGTATGCAGATTACTTCAGGGCAAGTCCTCCGAGCTATCGATTTACGCCAGGTCGACTTAGCGCAGCCCTTTAGTTAAAGAAAACTGAAATACAATGAAGGTTTCCTTCGGCGGTCGTCCCCTGAACGATGACGCGGGGTCGGGGTGTATGTTGCCAGAGACGGCTGTGCTCACGCGGTGGTAGGTGGGGGTGCGCGTGGCCCCGGACCCGCAGGGCCTGGCCCTGGCGATGCCTTGGCAGCCCACACCTTTCTGCTGCCTCCTGCACCTCTGCCATCCTTTTTTCCCCCCTTTCTGCACATGAAAGGCGAGGGATGGATGGCACAGGAGATGGAAAGGCTCCGTGGAGCCGATGGTCTCTGTGCAGCTCCGTGTCCTTCAAGCTAACGTCAGGAAACCCATCTCTTCTTCAGTGAAGAGCAGCGAGCGCAGAGGTGGGGAGAGGCAGTAACCACCCGAGTACCATGCTGCTGAGGTGAACGGCTTCTTGCAGAGGCCAGGCCAAATGTATTGCCCAGGTGTCTTCTAGATGATAGCCACGCCTTTTTTTTCCTTGCCTTTCTCTGAAGCCTTGGTGATGGGTGAGAGTGAAGACCATATCGTCAAGTGCTGAGACCACAGCATGAGGGGACATAGAGACGTGGACCAGGCTGCCCAGGGCAGTGGTGGAGTCCCCATCCCTGGAAGTATTTAAAAGCCGTTTGGATGAGGTGCTTAGGATAGTGTAGTGGTGGGCTTGGTAGTGTTGGGTCTACGGTTGGACTCGATGATCTTAAAGGTCTTTTCCAACCTCTACGATTCTGTGAGTTTTGGGTTGTGGTTGAGACGGCATGAAGAAGGAAGAGAAATAGGAAGAACTGTTGGTCTGAGGCCCAGGGAGGAGTATATCCTGGGTGAGATGCCGAGGACCACGTCGGGGAGAGGGGACCACGAGGAGGTGAAGCAGCACCTCCCTGCGCGCCGGGCACAGCATCCCGGCATCTAACCCACCCTGCCGGCTTTAACGCAGGGGCCTTGGGGTGAAAGGATTGCATCAGAACTGCAGAAGTGAACATACGTTATCTCACGGTGGCCTCTAGCTCTCTGAAGAGATTTCCACCTCTCCCTTGCCCCGTTCCCCGTGCTCCTGCCCCAGGCACGTGCCGGTGCTCCGGCAAAGGATGCTGTTGGCTTTTCCCCGATGCGTCTTGCCAGAGTTGCAGTTCTCCCAGCCCTAAAATATCTCCACGCCTGAATATTTTGCTGATGGGGAATTGTGTTGGTACAGCACTGCCTCGCTCCCGGGAAGCGGCATCAGCCGTGAACGCAGCGCTTCCTAACCAGGCGTAATCAGCGCATTCACAGCCTTTCTTTGGGTTACTTTCATCCTCTTCCGCTATTCCAAATTTTGCGCAGGCTCCTCATTACCCCGGCGGTTAATAGCAGCTTCAAATGCAAATCCAACAACGCAAGGGTGAAGCGGCGGTACACAAAGAAGCCGGGCTCCCGTGCCTGCCTCAAGCGCCTCGTCCCACGGCTGCAGAGGCAGGAGCGGCCCCGGCAAAGCGCAGCCCTGCAGCTGCCAGCGACAGGCAGACGTAGGAGGGCTCTCCGCGGGGGAGCTGCGTTCCAGAAACGCCCTGAACCCGAAACTCGGGCTTCCTTGCTTTGTTAGAAAACTTAACGAGAGTAGAAATGTTTGCTTGGGTTTTTTTAACTTTTTTTTTTTTTTTTTTTTGGTAGTTATCGCCCAAAATAGGCTTATTGCTGAGCACAGCAGCATTTGGGTTTGCAGGCCCTGCTACACGGAGCCCGGCAGACACGGGAGCTCTCCCGGCACCTCAGGGGGAAACGAGGGGTCCAGGGGCTTCACGCTGCTGAATCCATGCAATTATTACTTGATTTTGTTTGTTTGTTTATTCATTACCTCGAGTATCTCCTTAGCCCCCGATCTACAGGGCGTCCTGCTACGCGCCGGCTGCTCTGCTCCGCAGAACGGCACGGCTGCGGGAGGGAACCGCTGCCGCCGCTCTCCGGTGCGGCAGCTTCCCGACCGTGCTCGATAGCTTCTGCAGGACGCGGGCTCTGAAAATAATTTGTGGTCTCCCACAAGGTAGTTGTACGTTACTTGCGTTATTAGCTCAGGAGCCCGCAGCATCCCAAGAGAGGAGGATGCCATATTTTGGACCCAACAAGGAGTGCCGCACCCAGCACCGGGCGGGAAGGGATGCGGGGTCCTCATCCTCACTGCGGGGGGGGGCACCTAACCCTGGGGGGGAAGCGTACTAGAGCTGGGCCGGACTTTTGTACAGCCTCTTCCCCCAGCTACAGCTCTGCTGCCTGCAACCCACGCCAGCCCGCCGCTCCCTCCTCGCTTCAGGCACTGCGATGGGCTCGCAGGCAGCGCGGGCTGGGGTCAGGGCGGGTGGCTGGGAAGGCAGCGTGCTCGTGGCGGCTTGAGTGACTGTTTTGGGGAACGTGAGCACTTGCTGAGATGTATTCAAAGGATGGGCACGGGAAGAGGATGACAGCACCAGCGTCAAGAAAAACTGCTTAGCTGCAGAGATGTATTTGTTTGTGCTCCGCTCGCTTAAGGAATTAGCGGAAACCTATTATCGGAAGTCCTAATCCCGTATTGGAAAGGGGGGATTAAGCGACCCACAGACTGGCTGCCGTTCGGGACGGCCGTGCCCGTGGCCCGGGCGGGGCAGTGGGTGCTGCTGGACCCCGCGTGGGACGGGGCAGCCCCAGCAGCTCTGCACCGCGGCCGCAGGCGCGGTGTCCTCGGTTCGTACCCCGATCCTGCCTCTCCCCCCCGCCACGGCAGCTGCCAGCCCAGGGAAGGACCTCGCTCCTGCTTTACTTGTAGGTCACTAATCTGTTGGGACCATTCAGTGAAAGGCGTTAGGTGCATGCTAGAAAATACTGAAATATGTAATATCTTAGTAGATCCGGTGCCAGAGAGAAACGAGCCAGCACAACTACCGCTCGAATTTACGTGGAGGATTCAAGTTCAAAACCCTTTAGCAGGGGGAACAAGCTTTGCTGTTTGTATGTGCCTAACACTTGAAGCTCTTTCTCATTTTTACCTCGAGCCCAAATACAGTAGGTTATGCACCAAAATGCTTTGTATTTTATAGTATCTTATGTTTTGAACTTATAGCACATTATGAACAGTTCATTAATTATCACGGCACCGAGCGAGTCAGGGACCAACTGGTCCTGTCTAAAGATCTGAAGCAAGAGGAACAGATTTTTACGAACGCATACAGGCAGCCAACAAAAGCCAAGATCCTCCTCCCCACATCCCACCTTTAATCACCTTCAGTAAAATTAGGGGGCAGCTCCCAGCCACGCTGGTTAGAAATTACCTCTCGGCTCACAATCAGTGATTTCAAAAATCCCTCTAAACTCTGAGAAATATTTTCCTGGCGTTTCGGATCCTGGAGCCAGCTCCTGCCGGAGCCAAGGACAGCCTGTCCTAAAGCGCAGCCTCCCGCTGTCAGCCATAGTAGAAGTCAGTGTAAACACTTACAATGGTCACTTCTTCGCAAAAAAGCCCACAATAATTTAGCTTTTGGGAAACGTGCAATAATTTGCCATGTAATTATGGGCTGGAGCAGGCAGCCAACGCTTGCGTAGCTTAAGTGAAATGTGAAATGCCGGTATCGGCGTGGTGAAGAGCCGTCCCGGCTAGAGGTCAGGCACGGTGCCGCAGGGAGGACGGGCGCTCGCCCGGCCCTGGCCACCCAGCCGGCTCCCACCCCACCGCTGCCTCTGGCTGCACAAAATCAGCTGTTGGTTGGTTATCAGCTAGAAGATAAGACGTGGTTGCAATAAAACTGGGGTGTAGAAAAGCTCCGCAAACCCGTCTGTGGGGCAGGAGGCTGCGAGGGTGCAAGTGTCCATCTGTCCTGGGCATCGTGATGTTGAACAGTTCAGGTTCCCGCTACGTTTCTGTTATAAAAACAGGTTTGGTTCCTATGTAAAATCCACAAACAAGGGAATTGTGCTGAAATTGGTGGGTTATATCTGTTCCTATTTCAGCTAGATCAGAGCTCCAGCAGCCCGTGCATCTCACACGCGGGATGCCGGGGGTGCCTGGGGCCAGGGCAGCAGCCCGGTGCCCTTGGCCAAACCGAGCCCCCCTCTCCCTTCGTATACACAGCCCGGACTTAGCAATAAGCCCATCTCAAGTACAGAAAATAATTCAAGGGATGATGAAAGCAATGAGTTCAGGCTGCGATTTTATTGGCAGGAGTTCCCCGCTGCTGAAATGTCATTTCCCTCTTCAGATAACGGGACAGAAATTTCAGCTCTTCCAGCCTTGAGTCGAGCAGCGGGAGCCGGGAGAAGCATTGGCCTCCCGGTGACCGGCTAATTGCTCCATCCAACTTTCAATCAATAAGTGTTGTCCACGGGAGAGAGAGTGCCCGTGGGACCCGAGGGAGCCGGGGGCTCGGCCGCTGCGCCCGGGGTCCTGGCTGGGCTCCATGTGGAAGGGGTGAGGATCTTCTGGGCAGCTTAATTCATTTCCAAACCCCAGGGCAGGTCTGGGATCGCCACCACTGGGCAGAGCTCCAGGGACAGAGCCTGGTGTGAGCTAGAGGGATGCGCCCACCAAGCAGCACCGCGGGGAGCAGAGCCTGGCCCGGCCACCATCATGGGGAACGCCACAATTTGCCATCAGCTTTACTTAAAAAGGATGAAAACAAGCTCTCTTATAGAGTTCACAGCACGGTTACCTTCCTCGGGGTTTTTTTTCTTATGATGCTGGAAGCCTACCCTGCCTTCCGTCACCAGGCAGGCTTGCAAGCTGGGAAATACTGCCAAAAGCGTGAGCTCCAAACATGGTTTGCACTGCTTTAGCTAGAACCAGCCGGTGCTATCCCTGTTCCCGGAGCTGTTAAAGTGGTATTTCCCACCAAGAAGGGCGTGCATTAGGATGGAGACATTTTTTTTATTTAGTAAATCAGATGAATGCTAATTAATATAGCCACGATTGTGTTATTTGGAAAGCGGCGAGTCATGTAGGAGAAAAGATAAAAGTCCAAACGATAAAAAGTCATGACATATTAATGATTGAAGATGTATACTGGAGCTGGCAGAACAGAAAGTATTATGAATAATTCAAATGAGACAGGATTTTCCTTGCAAGGTCGAGGCATGTAAAAGGGAAGGCTTTTGGAAAGAGCAGCATCATATTCTCCTGGCGCTGCCGAGAGATCTCCATCCACCCGCCCGGAGGGTTAAGACGAGTTCAAGCTTCGTCCAGTCGCTGGGAGAGGAGATTATATTGGACACGATCGGCACCGCGGCTCCTTCGGTGGGACACGACGGCTGCTGTGAAGAGTTAAGCCGGAATCTTTGATACCAAATGAATTAAAAGTCTATTTTTCGCCTCAGCGGGCAAGTCCTGGAGGAATGGCCACCGGCAGGCAGGGGAAGGAGGGAGCGGAGCCATAGGCAGCCGGCGCGGGGCTCTGCCTGGCCCGACAAGTGCTGGGATCTCTCACAAAATGGCTTGAAAGAGGAGCCCGGGGTGGAAGATGAATGTGAGTACGCTGCAAATCGGATGCTTTCAGGCTGCGCTCTGCTTTTACACTGGCCGGTCTCTCTTTTTTTTTTTTTTTTTTTCCTTTAGCCACCTCTGTAGAAACACAGTTCAGGAGCCAGATCCTTTAATGCCCAATCTGAATGCCTGAGAGTGCGACTGCCCATCTGGCTCGCCACCTTCCAGATAGCGTTGTAAATTGTAACGCAGCAGGAAAATCGGGACTTGAGCCTTTTTGATATGATGTGGGTACAAGTGAAAAAAAAAAAAAAAAAAATTCCTGTACCTTGTCTGAACGAGCTCAGGCACAGCAGGATTTCTATAGGCACTGGGGAGAAAGCTAAAGAATAGTGAAGAACTCGGTGTTTCTGACTTCAGAGCCCCAGCTCAGCCTGAGCCCGTCGCTTGCTGCTTTTCAGGAGCTGGCAAAGGCGCTAGGGGATACGCAGCAAAATGTCTTAGCTAGTGCTTTGCCTAATCGAATGTCTTGCAACTTCCAGTCTGAAGCGTTCGTGGGTGCATCTTCTATTAACCAGCAATAGCAACAGCTACGACGTACATGTATTTCAGGCAAACCTACTGAATCCTTGAGAGAGATCCTAATTCATCCTACGTCAGTATTTTTAACCTTAACTCGATTTATTTGATGAATTTTACATGGACTGTTTTTTTCTTAAAGAGTATATAAAGAGCAGTTGACAGGTTTCTTGGTGTGACCTTAAGCTAGCTTGTGGGTCTGGAAATTTTAAAGGAAATTATTCCAGCACCATTTTTAAGCTGTGGTCATTTGTGGGTGTAAGTGAGACCCTGCAAGCATCTAATCGCCTCACGGGAGCCCTTTGGGACGTGGATATCTCATTGCAACACGTTCTGCTCGGCCAGGCAAAAATCCACCTGCGATTCCCCGGTGCAAGGGGCTGCAGATATTGCCGTTATTTTTGGTGCTTGGCTCCGTCTGTGACTCAGCATCTTGAAACCGGCAGCTGCCCCAGCAGTAGGTGCGCAGGGAGGAGCGGGAGGGAGCCCACGGTCGGGGTCCTCGGGGCTGCCGGGGGCCGGCGGGGCGTGCAGCCCCTCCGTGGCACGGCCCGGGCTCCGGGGGTCCCTCCCTGGGCCTCTTGCGGGGGGGTTCTGGCTCCGGATGCTGCTCTGCACCGCGGGAAACCTCCCTTTCCCCCCGCCACGTGAGGGAAGGAGCCGTTTGGTGCATACGCTGTATCTCACGGATACGCTCCATCCGTCCCGTATGGATGGCGAGGGGATGGCAGCAGAGAAACCACGCGGGGATGGGCAGAGCAACGAGCCCTGCCCGGGAGAGGGGGTGTCCACCCCCGGCTTGGGGGTGCTGGGCAGGCGCCTGCTCCCCTTTGGGTCTGTTTTGCCCAGGTTTTGACAAGGTGCGCATTCGGATCCTTTCAGTAGGGTATTAACGCTCGGGGCTTTAAAAAATAAAAATAAGTAAATGGGGTCTTTAGTGTCTCAGAGGGGCCAGGGCCCCCAGAGCGGCTGAGGTCCCGTGGGAAAATCCTGCGTATCGGTACCGCTGGCCCCTCTGCCACGAGCCACAGGAGTGATATTTAATGCGTTTTAATAACTCGGACAAGACGTGTTCACATAACCGCGCTCTGGGTAACAGCTGGACCATTTTGAGCGAAATTCGTGATTGGAAAACACGGCTCAAATCTCGCTCATGGTGAAAATGATTCTGCCTGTGCCGTGCACCGCTGGCCTCTGCCCGGCGTGGGGAAGCCGGTGGGAGCCGCCGGCACGGCCAGCCCTCCATGAGCGGGGAAAATTAGAATAACTCTTGCGGGGAAGGGAGGAAACAGCCCTTTGAGACTGAGCCCTGGCAGGACCGTGCACGGAGGAGAAACGATGCTGGAGCTGTGCACGGAGGAGAAGCCACGCCAGAGCTGTGCACGGAGGAGAAGCGATGCTGTACTTCCCTACTGCTGCAATAATCGTGTGTGCCCTCAGGAAGCAGCCTGCACCTCTCTCCTCTCTGCGTGCGATCCCAGAAAGCTGCACGCACGCAACCTGCGGAAACAGCGGGGCTCCTGGGCTGTATTTGGGCAAAAGCCCGAGGGGTGGAGGCTGCAAAGCTGAGCTCTGGTCCTGAGTCTCTGCAAACCTGCTGCGTACTCTGGGGAAATGGCATTTCTCGGGCTCCTGACAGCACAAATTGTCCCTGCTCCTGCTTCGTCCCCTTTTTCGGAGATAAGGGCAGAGAGGAACTGACGTTTGTCAAGCGTTTTCTGGAGCGGGAGAGCTGCAGAAAGGGCCGGCTGGTGCTCCTCAGCCGTGGTTAGCATCCCTTGGGGCTGTGCTGGAGGTTCCCTGGGGCAGAACATCAATGCCACTGCTGGGGACATCGTGCCTAGGCTGGAGAGGGAGAAGACGCGATGCTCCCTCCGCTCGAGCCAAGAGCCAGCCCCGCTGCCAGCCCCACAGAAGCGGGTCCCCCCGGCTCAGTATGGCTCCGGCCCCACAGAATCGGGTCCCCCCGGCTCAGCGTGGCTCCGGCCCCGAGGGAGCCGTGTCCGGGGCGGGAGGCAGGCCATGCTCCTCCATCCGCCCCAGCCCTGCAGACCAGGTCTGTCCAGAGGCATTAATAACCAAATGTTAAGGCTAAAATGAAAAGGAGCCGGCCGCGAAAGTTGTTCCTAATTGGATCTGTAGGATCCTAACTAGGATCTGTTCCTAATTGCTCTCACTGTCCACCTCTGCCTCTGACCTCCTTAAACGGGATCCCGAGCAGCGCTGCAGGGGTAACCACGCTAATAAGCTTATACTCGAAATGGGCAGAGCCCGGTGTCGTGTGCTGTCCATCTGTCCGTCCTGCCTCAGGCTTGCAGGGGTTTTTCCTCCCAACCCCGCAAGAGTTATTTTCATTTTCTCCAGCCCCCAGCATCCAAGAGCTGTGCACTTTTTAATTCCAGTTCAATTAACAGCTCCCCTAATCACATTCCGAGGCTAATCTCTTTCCAATTGTATTGCAACGTAAGAATTACAAGCTTTTTGTTTCGACGAATGTGATAAGGGGAGGAAGCTGCCGGCGCGAGGAGCTGCAGGCAGACCTGCCCTGGCACGTGTGCCTGCCCGCACTCCTGCATCAGTCTGGTTTTTCTTGCAAAGCCTCCGGATGTGGGAAATATGGGAAATGTGGGAAAAGCAGCTTCTGGGAAGAAGTGCCATCTTTGGCCTTCAGCCATCCTTGCAGGGCATCTGTGTCGTGAGAGCTGGGCAGCCTGGAGCGATCCTCTTCACCGCAGCAAACCCTGGGCTGTCAGAATTGCACTTTCTCGGGTGCCAGCAATATTCCCATTTACCTCTGCCCAAAGAGCTGCAAAATACCCAACGCAGAAAGAGAGAAAAATCTCCTCCTATGGTGTGTAACAATCTTGAGCTCCCTTAAAAAGCATTTGGGACAAAGCAGACTATTTTTAAGCATCATCTCCCTTTAGAGAGGCGCACGATTTATCCAGCAGTCCAGTAGGAAGCGCTGCTTTGTGCCTATCAAAGCAATTCCCTGTTTAACGTAGCCAGCCTCTGTTATCTGGAGTACGTTCTCATTACTTACGGGTTTTCACTGTTAAATGGAAAAGCTATCAAGTGTGCTAAAACTTATAAATGAGTTATTCAAGAAGCACAATGATAAGAGCGCCTGGGGTGCAGGGCAGGGTGAGACTGGCTGGGTGGCAGCTGGAGCGGGTGCGATGGGTCCGTCATCTCCTGGAGTGGGTGCGATGGGTCCGTCATCTCCTGGAGTGGGTGCGATGGGTCTGTCATCTCCCGGAGTGGGTGCGATGGGTTCACCATCTCCTGGAGTGGGTGCGATGGGTCCGTCATCTCCTGGAGTGGGTGCGATGGGTCCACCATCTCCCGGAGTGGGTGCGATGGGTCCGTCATCTCCTGGAGTGGGTGCGATGGGTCCACCATCTCCCGGAGTGGGTGCGATGGGTCCACCATCTCCCGGAGTGGGTGCGATGGGTCCGTCTCCTGGAGTGGGTGCGATGGGTCCGTCATCTCCTGGAGTGGGTGCGATGGGTCCACCATCTCCCGGAGTGGGTGCGATGGGTCCATCTCCCCGGCCAAGCTGCAGGGAGGGAGCAGAGGATGCTACGGCTCCAGTCCCATCTCGTCCTGTGCACGTCTGGGGAGGAGGGGGGGCTTCTGGCTTTTTTCCAGAAGGAAAATCATTGAAACCCACTGAATTCTGTGTTTAAAACAAGCAAACAAGATTCTCCTTTGAGAGCAGTGCAACTTTGAGACCCCAGAAACTGCATTCACACAAACCAAGGTACTCTGCAACCCTCTGTTTGAAAGAATAACTGCGGATTAAATACCAGCTTGGAAAAGTGACAAGGGTTAGCTTCCAATTTAAAAATCCTGTCCAAGTAGAAGCCGTGCTTGGGCTGTATTTTGTGGAGGGTTTGATGCTAGGGATGGGAAAGGGATTCGGTTTGGGGGGCAACGCGAAAGCTGAGCTCCGGTCACACCGCTGGTTCTCGGGGCAGAGGCAACACCTCAGGGCCCTTTCCAGCCCTGCCAGCCCCAGGGAAAAGCAGCTTTGGGCTTTCAGGAGCGTGTCCCAGGCCCTGGGTTACGGGGGTGTCTGTGGTGAGCCCCGGCACGAGCAGAGGCACTGGGACCAGTCCCCACCATACTGGGGTGGCTGGAGGGGTCCGTCCTCCATCGCGGGGACGGTGCCGATTCAGTGCCGCTTTCAAGGCATCAATTTTTTTTTTTTTCCCTGTGAGTTATTTTAGGACATCTCCTTTCTCCCAGCCCAAGCAGCCGTGCACTAAGCATGCTCAATTCTCCCTCCCTCCCTCCCACAATTAATAACAAAACCTCCGGCGAGGCTTAGCCGCTGGTGTTAATTGGAGCGCAGCACGGGCGATGGCAGCCCGCGCCAGCCCTGCTAAGAGGATTATTCACTTTCTGTTTCACCGACTTCCAGTTCCAGTGGGAAAACGGGTGGCACGAGGCCGTTGCCGAAGCCCGGGCTGCAGTACGAGCCATGGGGACATAAACATCCACCGCAGCGATGTGCTACACCGTCCTACCCTTTACGTAGTCTGGGTCGGTCTTGGGAGTTAACTTCAGGTTTTTTCTTCCACGTGATGTAGGATCAGGCTTTATATTGCTGAAAGGTACTTCTGTTCCTGAGCTCCGCTACCCGGCTTTCTTGCGGAGGAATGCAAATGTTGGTCCCACGCTTTCTTGCAGCACAGTCAGAAATACCCAGCCCGCCCACTTTGCAGTTTAGGAATAGCTGAAGATGGAGTTTCTGCCTTGCAAGGGTCCTGTAAAATAAACAGATAAAGCTCTCAAGAGCTGGATTAAATCAACCACTTCTTCTGAACTCCTGCGCTCAGTATGTTGATTGTTAAGGTATTTAAATAGATACAGTTGGTTTATTCAAGATATTATCCTGGAATGACTGGAGGGAACTGAATCTGCTGTCTGTTTGGGAGCCAGCCTCTCCTATTAGACACAGCATAACCCTAACGCCACTTGCTGAGCCAAAATACCAGCACCTCTATCTTGGTTTTCAGCATACACCTTGAAGCCTCGCTGGGAACAGGAGTAGGGAGAGACGCCTTCAGCAATAACGTCTCTCTCCATCATACTGAGAGCTTTTCTTCTTCGCTGCATCACGGGGCTCCGGGCGGGGAATACCGAGAGCTTGTGTCGGTGATAATCCTCCTCGAGGCTGCAGGCAGGAGACCTTCTCTCGCCCCGTGGACCCAGATGAAGTTAAAGGCCTATATTGCCTGTCACCGCACCTTACGCGGAAGGCAGCATGCTGTTGAGCGTACGTAGCACGTGTTGGCCATGGCAGTGTCCCCTGAGCATCTTCTCGCAGCCTCCGGCTCCCTGTCCCCAGGACCGGAGAGGATCTGCTTTCCCATCCCAGCGCAGATGAGCTCAGAGCTCCCGCTAACAGCCCACAACCTGCCAGAGCTATAGCCTAAAGACCTGGAAATTATCCCTGTGCACCAGTAATCCAGCCTTTTAATATGTACCGTGTCGTTCCCTCTGTGATAACGTAGAACAGCCTTGTTCCGTCCTGCCACGTCGTGCCGGTGTGTCACTGGTGAATAAGCAGCCAGGGGCTGGCAATGACGTTGCTTTACGCCTGAAGCTTTGCCTAAGTGGGTTACAGCCTGAGACTAGCTAGCAAGACCTCTGTTTAAATAGTGCGTGTATCAGAAATAGATCTTTTCTCTAAAGTAATAGGTCACGGCAATTTGCTTTCTATTTTTTGCTGTCCTACCCTGGCATTTGTGCGGCGAGTTCAGCAGCGACCCTCTGACCTGCTGCTCCGTAATGAGAGCTTTCAAAAGCAGAGCTTTTCGATTTTTGGTTTTCCATGGGGGGGGGGGGGGGGGAAATGCATGAGTCTCTGTCCCTGCAAACAGTGGGAGCCTTTCTGCCATGGAAATGGCTTTGGGGAAGTGGGAAATGACACCACACGCAAGGGGAGAGGTCGGGAAGATGCCCCGTCTGGGCAGGGCGGCTGAGCCACAGGCACCTGGGACCTCCCAAAAAACCCCCAGCCTTCAGCCCTGCCTGCGAGAGCTTACCACTCCTTAGCCTTATTTAAACCCCCTTTGGCAAGAGTTTCCGTACCCATCCTCTGCGATGGAAAATGGCTTTACAGGACGAGAGGGAGCGGGGACTGTCGGCACCCACGTCCCCTCTGCTGTCGCCGGTGCTGGTGACGTCCCTGCGCGCTTTCCCGTGCCCCGTAGCCGCTTGCAGGCAACGCTTTCACCCCGTAAAACGGGCAACGCTTCGTTTCAGTTGTTAAATTCAGCCTCAAAGCCATCCCTCATTTCATCTGGCTCTTACCCAGCGAGCCCTCGGCGGGGATGGAGCCGCCTTCCCTCCCAGCGACACCAGTAAGGATTATCCCTGAGCCCTCCGCGGGGCAGGGGACAGGCTCCGGGACGGAGGAGCTGCTTAGCCTGGCAAGCACAGATGGGATCCCGGGAAGGAGCAAAACAAGCCAGGCTCTTGCCCGCAAGGGTAAGGTTGCTCCCCGTGGCTGTAGGACAAGGCTGCTCCCATTAACGATACACTGCAGTAATTGTTTCCTTGCTTCGTCACTTCAATTTCCAGTGCACAGCTATTAAATAAGACTCCTTAGAGGAGAGGAAAATAAATTCTCTTGGAGAATTATGTTCTGGAAGATCCTATAGAGAAACCCATAAATTCATCAGATGCATTTTGTAAAAACAATTAAAAATAATTTAACTTGACACCAATAGTGTTAAACGAGATTATGAAAAGCTGAAAAAAAAATGGGCTCACCATTTAATAAGATAATTCTATTTGGTACCTATACTTTTCACCTTTTCCGGCTGTGATTGCAGGATATTCCTCCCACCACCTGCACCCCATGCATGCTCCCACTTCTGGATTTCTTGAGGAATAAGGCTCCTGGGGCAAACCCATCGCCCACCCGCGCCGGGGATTTGCTGGCAGCCGCGCAGCAGTACGCCAACAGCCATCCTCACCCGCCCTCCCAGCTCCAGGGAAGCCCGGCTGGCTGGCATCGCACAATGGGTTACAGATGATATAAATCGAGTTGCGGAACAAGACCGCGGCTTTCACAGCAGCTCCCGGCTCTGGCGCCGGGTCGCGCAGGCACGGCACCCATGCCGGCCTGTCCCTCCCCGTGTCCTTGGGTGCTGCAAGCCCTAGGGCTCTGCCCGGCGCTCAGGGCCGGGGAGATGCCGTCCCCGTCGGCAAGAACCAGCGGCCGAGGGCGGAGGAAAGGTCACGAGCTCCGCCGCGCACGCAGCAAAAGTCACTACGTGGTCAACGTCCACCCGCTCCCTCGTTGTGTTTTTGGGGCTGGAAAAGCCACCAAACGGGGCCGTTTGCCGGAGCGAAGCCGTGCTCGGAGGCCCCAGCCCCGCACTCGAAGGCAATCAGCTGAAAAGAGCAGTGAGTGATGGAACCAAGGCAAGACAAAGCACGTACAGTTGCTTTCAGGCTAATATGTAGATTTATGCAGAAAACAAATATAAAGAGCTGCATCTGTTGCAAGCGAAGTATAATTCATCATCAGGGAAGAGGACTTGTTTCCTCACAGCTACATTTGCTGTAGTTACATATTTTATTTTCCCCGGTTTTGCATGTCATGTGGATTTTGGGGTTTTTTTGAAGTTACATTTCTTACTTTGAATACAGACGAGTACCAAAATACTTCCCAGTGCTGGCTGACCAGATTCCTAATGTGGTTAGAAATCTACGGCCATCGGTCCTTGGGTACGTTCTGCAAAACTAAGTGGGTAAAAAGCCAGCGATCAGCCTTTGAACGAGCGCAGGGCTGTTAGGTGCGATAACGGATAAGGCTTTCCTGGCCGTTCCGTATTTGCAATCTGTTTAGTCTTCTGCGACCCAAGGGATGACGGAGGGAAAGCTTTCTAACCGAAATTTGCCCTCGAACAGGCGGCTGTTATGCATGCACGTATATTTTGGAAAGCAGTTCTCCTCTGGTGCTTGAAGGGAAGCCGTGGCCGTGCCGCTGCGGGTTCTGACACCCTTCGCTGCCTCTCTGGGCTCCCACGTTGCCCCTGCTGCTACGGGGCTGCCCCACGGGCGCAGCACCCCGAGGCAGGTTTCGGGGATAACTGCAGGGAGATGCTGGGGCAGGCTGCTGGCCCTGAAACGGGTCGGTGGTCTCAGCGATACCCTTGTAAATACAGGTCTCGGCAGCCGAAGGAGAAAGGAGAGGAAAGGGGGGGCATCCCGCAGACCAGCCTACGCCACCCAGCACTGCCTCTAGAGAAATAAATAATGGGAAAAGCTGGGAGGAGAAGACGGTGCAGGGAGTTCGGTGTGGCCCCTGAAATTTAGGAGGAAAAAAAAATCCCCCACAAACTAAGAACAGTTCATTCTTAGTCTGTTTATTGAGCTGTTATGTTAATATTGCATTGCTGCGAACGGCTGTATTAAGCATATCATAAATCATTAGAGAAAAGCAAAGCAGCAGTATGTACTCCTGTAGACCTGAACTGCATCTAAATGTATAGGGGCTTGTAAAGATGCAGAGACAAAGAAATAACAAAAGATAATTGCCCTTGACTGGAAACTGGGAATCAGCAACAACCGCAGACTCAAAATTAAATGGTAATTGAGCAGATTGATGGAACCTGATCCCACCCGTTGAAGGGCACCTGCAGAAATATCTCTTTCAGCAGTAATCGCACCTTCCCCTCTCCCACTGCATAGGTTCCCTCTGTGTCCCAAGCCCTGGCTGCTGTAGGCTGGGTCTATTTATATGTCACCTGAGCTGAACTGAACTAAAAGAGTGGCGAAAGGACGGTAAAACTTCTTGGTAAACTTTATGTATGGGAAGAGATCGTCTAACTGCGTAAGGAATGCCCTAACTTTATTTTCCAAACCATTTTCTGTGACGCTCATTTAATAGGTTTGGGTAAAAAAATTATTCACTCTAAGATATTTATGGTCCCAGAAAAAAATTCTCAGCCCTAAATCAGGCAGTGGGCTGGATCGCCCGGGGTGCAACAAAAAGTTGGGAGAAATTCCTGAATGTTGGTTCTAAATGTTACCAGCTTCAGCTCAGCCAGCCAGGATGAAATCTGCTGCGATACTGATGGAGCTGAGCCCTGTCCTCCCTGGTTTTAATAGTTATCTTCAAACCCCAGCTATGATAACCAGAGGCCCCGAAGGCAGATATCGCTCCCCTCGTTGAAACTTAATTAAGGGGCCGATTCCTCCCCCTGCTCCCGCAGCCCTCGCCCCGCAGCTCTGCAGGGCAGCAGCGGTTATGCCCAAAGGATGGAGAGCAGGAGGGGTTTCTGAGCAGAAACACCGCATAACCTTCTCTGCACACGTTGAAACTCGTCAGTTAATGCGTTTAGAGTAACCAACATAAATATTAAGATGCGGCAGCGCTGTCGTGGACTCGCGTTTGAAATATTTCAGCTATTTCCTTACTTGCATTCCTTACCCACGTGCCTTTGAAACCAGTTTGTAAAAGGGCATTTTTTTTTCCACAGCCTTGATGATTACACCAAATTCCAGAGGCCTTTGGACAGATAAGGAGGATCCCTATTGACCTTGCTTTTTGTTTACCCTGTTTTACTGGCCCTCCTGTGCCTGCCAGATGGGAACTGGCACGGGGAAAGCAGCCCCGGCAGGATGGAGAGCAGAAGGAAAGAGGAATTCACAACCCCGCCGAGTGTCGATCAGCCCCAGCGACGTGTTCTTGTTGGAAAAACATGGGATAGCAGACATATTCCTGGCTGGGTTGAGAGGAGGAGGAGGAGGGATGATGGTCAGGTTTCCTAAGGCACCAAGCACATCTGCATCAACCCATCTCAGCTTCCCATCCCGGTCCCCGAGATGCCACGTGTCACCCCCGAGGACAGAGGGACAGCGGGCTGGGTTGGGTGGTGTCGTGGTGGGCATGGCCAGGGTGGGGTGGAGGAGATGGACATCCACGCCAGGAGGAGTCAAAGGAGAAGGAATAAGCAGAACTCTTCATCTGGAGATACCCATTATCCGAGCAGTCCTTGGGGAATGCCGGCACCGGACTGCTAATAACTTAATTGCAACCCATTTACTCCTTGAAGGGTATTTTTGGTAATTGCCTTTAATGCACCTTTGTTAAAGCAATGAGGCGGTATTCGCTTCCTACTGATTTCAGCATAATTTCAGTTTAAATATATTCAGGTGGTAATCCCCGCCTTGCCGAAGCAGTGATAAAACCTCTGGTGTGTGTATCAGCACATTTCACAGTGTTTGGGAATAAAATTAGTTACCCTGGCTGGCCCGTTTGGTCTCCTGAATGACAGATCTCAAGAGATTTCAGCGGTTTTCTCTTCTACCCTATTAAAACGGCCAAGGAATAATTTTAATTTAAGGGGATTTTTTTCCTGCCGTGTTTTCTCCTTCATAATCCACTGAGAAGCAGAAAGGTGTGGTGAGTGCTTCTGAGAACAGAGGTGTGCCCTCTCTTCTTCCTTCCCCACCGTTATCTTTTTGAGTATTCCCCAGATATCGCGATGTGAATTTGTCATTGAGTTTGGTCAGACACGCATATAAAAAGAGTTAAATAAGATACGTAGGAGAGGCTGTTTAAAAAGCTCGCCCCTTTTCATCTGCTTGGTTCACGTGATGTTGCCCTTCCATTCACCCTCCAGCCCATAGCAAATTATTTAGAGGCAAACCAGTTCGGAAAGGGACTTTTTTTTTTATTACTCTTTAAGTTGTCCAAAGGATAGGAGACAAAGTGGTCTTCGCAGGTGTGTGTTAGGAGACCGGTAACGGGCATTTTGGCAGCCTCTATATAACTGCAGAGGCATTGACGTGGCCATCGTACACAGCAGCATCGGTCCCCCGTGCTGTGACCCCCGGGGTGCGGGAGGGCTGTGCCCCTCCGAGCCTCGGCGAGGGAGCTTGGGAAGCCCTGGCAGGGGATGAGCCGTCCCAGCAGCTTTTCCTGCTGTAAAAATCGAATCCCAATATGGGGACCTGGGGCCTGCCAGAGCCGAGAAAGATGAACGTGACCTAAGAGGGGATTAGTTTTGAGACGCTGCCGTTATCCCTCTCCTCCACCTCTGTTACCTCCTCTGCCAGCAGAAGAGCTTTAATGAGAGCGTAACCACTCAGACTCTCGCTGCCTCGTGCGATTTCCCTCCCCCTCATCCCCCCTCTAAATTAAGCAAAGGATTAATTTGCTAAATTTAAATAGTTAAACCTGCAAATCCAAACGGCAACGTACAAAAACAATTCCCGCAAAGGTTTTGCTTGCAGCCACGTAAGCTCGCCCGAGGGAGGCTGCGGCTGCCCGGGGAGGGATGCACCCCGCCGGGCTGCAGGTGAATGCCTCACCCGGTTAATTTTTAAATGCAATGGCGTTATTTTGTGCCTTTCGATGGCGTTATTTTGTGTGTTTGGTTTGTTGCTGGAGTCTCAGTTGCAGGGATGCACAGGGCTGGCTGGGAAACGTGGAGCAATGCAGAGTCCTCGTGCTTCTAACGCCCGAAGTCAAACCATGGGGTCATGGCATGTGATAGGGCTAACCTGAGCGTGCAGGGACTGCAGGATGTTGTGCGTGATTTTTAGGGAGGAGACGACCTTTTCTCTATGAATAAGCAGTAGTAAATCAGAAAAAAACGTTTGAAATACCAGATGCAACGCAAGCTTATATCAAATGCAGCGAGTCAGCAGCACGCAAGGGCATTTGGCTGCTCGAGCTTTTAAAAGTTTGTGAAGGTGCTGAGGACCACGCGGCACAGGGCTGGAGCCGGAGCCGCAGCAGTGGCCTGGACGTGCACGTGCTCTGCTGAAATATTTATCCCTCTGAAGGGATCACAGAATTTGTGTTCTGATCCGTGGACCGTTCTCAAGCGTTTTTATCACGAGGCTCTTCCCCTGCTACTCTCAAGCCAAAGCAATCTTGTTTTCTTCCTTTTCTGGTCTTATTCACTGGGTGGGGATGTAAGCTGCTGGCCCCAGGGGTCACACAGCATTTAAACAGAGCTCAAACGCTCCCTGAAAACAAAGCACTGAGCAAAATCCCATCCCAGCACCCAGGGGGGCAAGCACTGCCGGCTCTTCTTCACGTGGGACAAGGCAATGCAAAAAGCCCTGGTTTAGGTGTGATCACGGCTGCTCCCAGAACAGCAGAAATCCCTTTAGGTGGGAAAATCTTACAGGTGAGACCTTGTGGTCAGCATAAGAAAAGTCAGGGCAGGTAAAAAATAAATTAAAGCATCAGTGCCCGGCTGCACGGGTGAGCAGGAGACGGCAGAGACGCGGGTACAGCCCGCGGCACACGGCGCCGAGGACAGCCGACGGAGGGAACAGCACCTCTCGCACGGCTACATTTATAAATGCATTATAGTCATCGCTTCTGTATGAGTGATACATTCCTTTTCCCAGCAGCATTTGAGCTTAAATTTGACCTTTTTTCATTCCCCTGCCTACTCTGATGTCTGCAGAAATTATTTTAGAGGCACCAACGTGCCAGCTCGGTTGTATCTGGGACTCCGAGCATCACCTGGGAAAATAGCTAAATAACACCAACTGCAGCTGAACACGATGAGAAGAATACTCCAACGTCCCCAAGCTGGGGCTCCATCCTCCCCGGCCCCTCCCGTAGTGAGACTGGGACCTTGGCACGGCTTGTCCTGCTCTCTCCCACGCGCTGCAAGACGCGTGTGGGAGGCTGGCACGGCTCGGCTCGGCACGGCACGGCTCGGGCAGACGGCAGCCCAAGGCTGCCTTGCACGGGAGTTTGCAAAATCTCTCCAGTAGAGCCTAGAAAGCGTGAGCAGGACCTCCCAGCGCTAGCTGGGGGCTAGGCTGGCTGCGGGGGATTAATCAAGCAAAGGGTACTAATAGGAAGCAGCGACAGATGTCAAGCGTGTGGTGTTCCTATATATAATTTGGCCTTAAAACACAAATTCATGAGTTCCTGTTTGCTTTCGTAATGTTGGAAGGTGTCTGTCACCATGGTATCTGCGTGCTGCAGGCAGGACAGAACCAGGCGCTCCTCCACAGCAAAAAAAAGCAGGTTTAGGTTTTTTTTTTTCCTTGGCAATGGCGTAATGCCCATCCTGAGCTGTGGGGAGAGCTGGGGGTGTGCATGGGATGGTGCTGCCGAGGGACACCCCGGATGGAGGCAGCTTGTGGGCTCTCCTCCCTCCTCCTCCTCCTCCCCAGACAGTGCCGGAGCGGGGCCATGGCACATTGGGGACAGCTGTGGCTCCTAGGACAGGGAATATTTACCAGGGCGGATATTTTAAAGATGCCTCAGAATTAAGGCGGTGACATGAATGAAGCCAGGGACCCTTCTGGCTCCTGCAGGCTTAGGAAGAAGAAACCACAGCTATTGCACTTGGCTCGCGCTTTATGCAAAAGCTGGCAGATGCATTATTTGTAATGAAAGACTAGAACCTCCGCAGCAAGGATGGACCCATGAAATGCGCGGCAGAAAGCTTTTATAGAAGAAGTGGAATGGGTAAAAAAAAAAAGCTCCTGAATAAAAATGGCCAGTTTAGGGGCCAGTGAATATATTGTCCATCCGATTTTTGGAGGCCCACGCTCACTTGTGTGTGTGCTGGGGTCCAACGCAGGCTCCGGGCAAATGCTGACAGCCTTTCTCCTGCCCGTGGGACGACAAAAACCAGAAATACTTACAGAAGGCTTGTACTGGGAAAAGGAAATGTGCATTGATCTCAGTGCAGTCCCTCTCCTTTTTAAGGGTGGTGGGAAGCATAAATTCTTTGTGTTTAGAGAAAACTGCGCGTTCCTGTACTATCTCAGGGCAGGTAGGTCAGCGTCATTTCCCTGGCAAGTCCCCACCTGCGTGGCAGCGGTCAACTCTGCGTGGAAGTCAGGTAAAGAGTAATATCCCCAGAAACCCCAGCCAGACTTTTAAGGTAAATGCACCTTACCTTAAGTGTCCTTTGACCAGTTATGGATCGAATCTGGGGTTCTCAGTGGGCTCCAGGTTGCACAGGTAAGAGCAGCGAACCCGTTTGCTATGAGGAACACAGTCCAGTTTCAACTGAAAGTACCCATAGGACGCAGTTTTGTCCTTTTCCCTTACAACTCAGCCCAAACTGAACTAGCCCACCTGGAGATCCTCTGGTTGGGGCTCCTCTAGGAGAAAGCACTTTGGAGAGACTAAATCAATGAGCCTGGCAGGAAAGACAGACTTTCAAAGCTGGGAAAAATCCAAACTTTTTAAAAAGTCACAAACCAGAAGCATTTGGTTAAAAAATATCAGATCAAATGTCAGCGTTAGCTACTGACTGTGCTTAAAGCCATCACTAGCTGCTGCCTCGGGTAATTTCCGAGGACTGACTGATGCCAGGAACTCAACAGTGTTCTGGGGCAGACGGTCGATGCGGTCTTCTACTCCTATCTCAACACCTGCATCGGTCAGCATGTCCTGTGCGGGGCTGTCTTAGATTTGGGAGCTCAGGGTGGAGATGAGGGTGCTGAATAGTAGGTGAGATGAAGACCCAGCTGGCAGAGATGTTCTTGTACTTATGTATTTGGATGATGTCTGTGAAGGCCAGGAGAAGGAGGCAGCTTAAGGGTGGTTCTAACTTCCCTGCTTCCCTGTCTTCCCCTTTCCCCAACCCAAAAGCTTCGGCAATTTCACATGAGAGAGAGCAAGCACGTGAAACACATTTTAGAATGGGGTTAGAGTAGTACCAAAATGGTAAAATGAAATAAATTTAAAAGCTTATGATAATAAGCAAACTGGTTTTTAAAACGGCCCTGCATCCATCCAATGAAAGTAGTATCTTCTTGTCATGACATATTTCTGTTTCAGAATAAACTCAACATGCCTCGTTTGTATTAAAACCTCCTTTGCACTGAATAAAGTAACTGTAAAGCACGTTCTTTCATCTACAAGGGCTTGTGTTCACACTCTTCACCCTTTAAAACTCATATGAATTTCAAGTTTTTCATTGCGTTGGAGAAGCAACCTATTTGATGTGGGCTTGTAAAAGAGAGAAATTACGTATGTGTTTTGAATAACAATATCTGGTTTCTTCTTGTAAAGGGTCGAGTGGAAGTATACTCTCCATATATAATTAGAAATGTAGAGGGCTTACAACAAGATTAAAAATGATTGCATCTGTCTGCAATGAAAAAAAAGAGTAAAAAAACAGAAAGAGAAACTTAGAAACTCATCAAACACATGTATTCTTGTTAACCTCATGAGGGAACACCCTCATTTGAAGACAGGGCGGCAGGCAGGCATTTGCGAGGTCTGGCAGTATGGAAAAACAGTGCTGGGGAGTCAACCGAGTCAACTGTGTCGGGTTGAATGACGGTCACGGTGGCTGGAACAGCCTTATTCCACCCAGAACAGGCAAATTTGCAATGGGAGGTGGCCACCACCCGCATCGTGCCCCTCTGGGCATCACGGACCGGCGCTGCACTGGGAAATTCAATGTGCTACGCGGGAGGGGAGCTCTCTCATCTTCCACAAGATGTTATCAATGCACTCGTCGCATCGAAGAAAAGAAATCTTCCTAATCAATCAGGCACACCGTGAGAGCCTATAAATAAAGCCTTCCGCAGCCTGCCACTGCCAGGCTGAAACCAATCAGGCAGCTCCTCCGCTCTGCTCAGCAGATATTCGCTTCTTAGGGTGGTGGCGATGTTAAAATAGACTCAAATAAAGAAATACGCCCTGCAAAGTATGTCAAATGCCATCCCCCTCCTAACCTTACAGGTGTGAAACTGGTAAAAACTTTTGCTATTATAATCCATTTCCAGGATCGAGGCGTAACTCTTGCTCCCTCCTGTCATTTGCTGGAATTATTTTTAAAACTGCATTTTGCACAGTTACAAATTTTATGAGTCCCAAGCACAAGCGCGGGTAGCCGGGGAGGCAAGCAGGGACCGCGCGGGGAGGAGGGACGCAGCCTTGAACACGGCTGCTCTTGGTTAACGTAAGAGTAACTTGGGTTAATCTGTGCTGGTAACCTGGAGAACACCTGGTAGAGACACTTCACCAGAGAGGTTAAGATCACCTCGGCCAAATAAGCCGTATCACTATTCGCCGTGTATCATAGTCCCATTTTATCCCTCCCAAGCTGTGGCTAGGAGCCAGGGTCTCCCACCCCACGGGGCACGCTTAGATGGGAGAGAAGCGGGTGTCTCCGTGACACCTAAAACATTTCACCCCAAGCCTGTGCCCTGGCTCCGGGCAGGTTACGCCGATCCCTTTTCTGTCTGCCTCATGGCGTTGGTTTTTCAGTACCTGGGACTGAAATCATGACCCTGCGTGGCACTCGGTCACCGCTGCCAAAGAGGTGAACGTTGAATGAGACGTGTAAGTCGGCAGAGTAGCACATCCTCCCCCTGCTCCTCCGCTGAAGGTCTGTAATCTCCTCGGGATGAAGAGCTGCGTAGCAACGAGTTCAAAAGTCCCGGGAGTTAAATGGGAGCAGATGTTTCCCTCCTTCCCCTCTTCCCTTTACCCCGTTTGGAAGAACTGACAAACCCAGGCTGGACTGCCTGCGTGCAGGCAGGGCACCGGCAGCGCCGGAGCAGGGAACCGCGGAGGACGGGTCCCCTGGTGCTGCCGCGCCAGACCCGGACACGCTCACTGGGTGTCTGTGCCACGTACGCGCTCCGGCGTGCGTTGGTGCTTGGCGTCACCCTCGCCATCCTACGCAACGGGACATTTTTAAACCCCACGCAACCTTAAGGATGTGTTTCTCACATGCCTTTCCCTATTTCTGCCAAAAAATAAACTCTCGATCCAATTAAATGTTTGAATTCAATTATAATTAAGACTAGTTGCTGGCTCTCCCTCTGCCAGACCCCAGGGCTGCAAGAAGTTTGCCATCCGCTATATTCTCCCCTGCTGTATCCGCTGGGTCGGGTCTGTAGGTATCTGCCGCCCGAGGCTCGGAGGCCAGCCGGGTGCTGCCGCGTCTCCCAACCACCACGCCGAAGGTGCTCTTCTGTTTGATTAATGCTCTCCGTTTCAGCCATGCAACATTAAAAGGTCTTCTTTAGAAGACTTTTGGAGTGGGAACACTTGCATGTTAAACTTGGCTTCCGTGACCCAGAATATATAAACTCAATTGGGTTTTTTCAGCAGAGTTATTTATAGGCTACTCTTAACTAGTTAGTTAAATGACTATAAAAAAAAGGAAAGAAATTGCGAGCGTGAGAAGGGGTAATTTGTAACGGGCGCCTGCGGACGGCCCTGGGGGTGCGCGGTGGAGGATGCCACTCGCCCGGCAGCCAACAGCTCAGCCTCCCCGCACACCCTGAGCCTGTCGCAGAGGCGATGGCGAAAGGTGCCACACGCCACCCCCTTTCCAAAACGCTTTTTCTTTTTTTTTTTTTTTGCCCGTCAGAGCTGTCTTTGTACGGCAAAACAGCGTTTCCCCCAGCTCCTGAAACGCAGAGGCCCGGCCCTGCCCGGGGGCAGGCGCTGCCCGCCCCGCAGCCAGCCCTGCCTGCAGGCGGAGGGGCCGGGCGCCACCGCGGCGGCTGCCCCGGCTCCGGCTCCCCGGCCCCGGCTCCAGCTCCCCCCGCGGCGGCTCCTCCGGCCCGGCCCCGGCTCCGGCCCCGGCTCCCCCCACGGCGGCTGCCCCGGCCCCGGCCCCGGCTCCCCCCGCGGCGGCTCCTCCGGCCCGGCCCCGGCCCCGGCCCCGGCTCCCCCCGCGGCGGCAGCGGGCAGCGCCGCCCCCTCCCTCCCTTCCTCCCGCCTCCGCCCCCCGGCCCTGCCGCTCCGCCCGCGGAGGGCGCTGCGAGCGCGGGGCCGCCGCCGCCTCCCGCCCGCCCGGGGCCGCCCCGCGGCGGCAGCGGCTCCGGTGCGCGGGGGCGGCCCCGGCAAGGCGGGCGGCCCGCCCCGGGCCGGCGGTTCACCGTGCCCGGCGGGCAGGGCCGGTCCCGGCTTCTCTGACGCGGCGCCTCTCGCTTCTCTCCGGCAGGACTCCCGGGAGGATGGGATGGATTTAGGGAGCGACGCCGGCAGCAGCCGCTCCAGCTCGGAGTCCAACTCCAGCAAAGCCACGCCGTGCTCGGAGGGCAAGTCCTCGCCGTCCCCCAGCAGCCTGGACCTGGCGGCGCTGGAGGACTCGGAGGAGGAGGAGGAGGAGGAGGACGGGGGCTACCTGCCCTCCCCGCCGCCGCGCCGGGAGCCGCCGCGCTGCCCCGCCGGCGATGCCCGCTGCCGCGCCGCGCCCGCCCGCCGGAGCGGCTCGCCCGCCGCCGCCGCGCCCCGCCGCCCCGCCGCCGCCCGCCCGCGGCCGCACCAGCGCCCGCCGCCGCTGCCCCCGCAGGAGCGGCGGCGCGGCGGGGCGGCGGGGCCGGGCGGGCGGCGGGCGCGGCGGGGCGGCGGAGCGCAGCCCCCGCGGGAACCGCAGCCGCCGGCCATGGACTGGGCGGCCCTGGAGAGGCACCTGGCGGGGCTGCAGTGCCGAGAGCAGGAGCGCGGCCAGCGGGCCAACCCCGCCTCGGTGAGTCGGGCCGGCAGGGCGGGGGGGCGGGCGGGCGGCGAGCGGCTGCCCGGCCGCGGCCGTGGGGGGGCTCCGCCGGGGGAGCGGGGGGGACCGGGCTGGGGGATGCCCTCCGCCGGGACCGGCAGCCGGTGGCGCTGGGGCGGCGTGGGGTCGCGCTGCGGGGGGGGGTCGGGGGAGGGGGGGGGGTAAGCGTGTGTGTGTCTGTGTGTCCCGCTGCGGCGATGCCTCCGGGGAAGCGGGAGGCCGAAGGAGGTAACTTTCCCGGCGCATCTGCGGGCAGCGGCGGGGCGCGGCTGCCCCGCGGCCGGTCCGGCGGCGGCGGGGATGGGGCAGCGGCTGGAGCCGGTGCCCGGCGGGAGCGAGGAGCCTCCGCCAGCGCTGGGCCGGCTTCAGAAGTGGTTTTGCCTTGGAGCGGCTGAGGAATAGCAGCTTTCTGCTGGCTGGGGGCAGCGGCAGGCTGGTGGTGTGCGTTCGCCTTGCGTAGGGCATGCTGAGAACCTGGCGTCAGCTAAGATGAAAGCCCCAGACGTGGTTTTTACGGAAACCCCTCTCAATGGTTAGGCGATCGCGTTATTTACAGAGTGTTTTAGAAATTGTCTGTAACTTCTGAGATGCAAGCCGCGGCGATGCTTAGACGAACCAGCTCTGCGCGCACGCCTGTGGCACCGCGCCGGCTGAGGCTCTTCCATAGCGTATGAATTAAAAGGAATCTACAGAAATCTCCTGAAACCGCTGCAGGAGCCCTCGGATGTGATGACACACGTGATGAGAGATGTGTGCCTCACCACCCACGCCCTACAGCCTCACCACTGGCATGCTTGATTTTTTTTTTTTTTATGATTTTTTTTTTTTTTTTGTTAAGGCATTCTATCCCCTTACTTCCTGTGAAGTCATCTGGCTCGGGAAGGTGGGGATTTCCCCCTAAATCCTTGAATTACAACTAATTGGTCAGAAATCTGTGTGGGTGCTGGATACGATAAATAAGCTGATCGAGGAGTGGGACAGCTGCCGTGCAGGACACTTTTTTCCAAAGCCTGAACATTGCAGCCTCAGTGCCCTGAGGAACTGGCAGGTAACATCCTTACAGTCATTTGTGCAGAAACTCAGCTTAAAAGAAAAAAAAAACCCAACAACAACAACAAAAAACCCCAACCTCATTTTTGTGGTTTAGGAGCTTATTTCTGCAGCATTATCTGATAAACTCCTGCTGCCCCGAGCTGCTAGAAGCCTCGGCAGTGCTGGAAACTCTTTGCCTCCGGGTATGTGCTTAACCAGGTGAGGTGTCACCTAAGGAATTTTGCCTGTTCACCTCTGTAAGGATTTTCCTCCTCCATCCTTCCGTTCCCTCCTGCGAGCACAAAGGCACTAGAAGGCATTCGCGGCTGCCTCACGCCCTGACTTGTCCTGCCCGAGAGCCGGGGTTTGCAGGTTGTGCCGTGCAGCGCGAGCGCCCGGGTGCTCCTCGGCAGCGCAGGGAGCCGGGTCTGAACCACGATGGGTGCCTGGGTGCTCCTCGATGGGTGCCCGGGTGCTCCTCGGCAGCGCAGGGAGCCAGGTCTGAACCACGATGGGTGCCTGGGTGCTCCTCGATGGGTGCCCGGGTGCTCCTCGGCAGCGCAGGGAGCCGGATCTGAACCACGATGGGTGCCTGGCTGTGGGTGTCGAGGAGCCCAGCACCTTGAGAGCATCTCCCGTGGGGAGGGCTGAGCTGCCAGCCCTCTTACACTCACAAGCAACTGGAGTTTCCCGCTGTGCAGACGTGAGTTTTTCCGCTGTGCGTGGCCCTGGAGAGACTCTTTCCTCAACCTTCCACCCAACCAGAGGTCCTGGAGGCCGCTGAACAAGGAGGCTTTCGGTTTGCTTTCCCAGCCTTGTCCTCGCTCCTGTGATGACGGGATTCCCCTTCCCCCTGCACACGGGGGGGGGGGGGGGGGGGGGGGGGGGGGGGAGGAGGAGGTGGTGGTATCCCATTTCCCACCTGGGGCGAAGGGAAGGAGCTGTGGCCAGCAGCCCAGACCCTGCTGGGAAGAGGCATTTCACCTCCTGGCCAGCTCGGAGGAGATGTGTGATGCTCCCTGTGGTACCGCTGTCCCCTCCGGCACGGTTTGGTCTGTGTCTGTGGCACCCAGACCTACGCCCCATGAGCTGCAGGGACGCCGTGCCTTCAAGGCTCACTAAAACCAGATTGAAGAGAAGAGAAAAAAAAAAAAAAAAATCTCTCTTTATTTTTTTTCTCCCACCCCTGACATTTTCCTGTGGTTCAGTATCTTGTTATTTATAAGAAAACCTCGCCTTGCCCTGCTGGAAGCCCAAGTGTTTGTAAACATGAAAATCATGAAGTGAAACCAGCCAGGAAGCAACTACAGAGAAGATGGACTAGCTTGCTCTAACTGCTTGCAGAATATATTAGAAAAAAGGGAATTTCGGTATTATAGGCCTTGGCTTAGTGTGATCCAAAATGATCTCATCACCAGGGATGTGGTGTGAAAGCAGCCGGTGCTTTGAGTGGAAGTGTTTCTTGGGCTGGTTCGCGTTACCAGGAATCCAGCGTAGATGTTCTATTAAGAAAAATAAAATCCTGAGCAACTGCTATGAAGTTGGAGGGATAGAGAGTTCTTTCTGCTGTCCGTACCTGTATTTAGTTGCTTTTTATCGTGCTCCAAGAGAAGGCAGGGCAGAGGCCACCGCACTGGGGCAGGTGTGACCCATCACAGCTCCGTCTGGCCTCAACTTTGCTGCCCGGCTGGTGCTGTGCTCCTCACCGTCGGGTCAGGCGTGGTGCTGGGACAGGAACCCTGCCCGCTCCGTCCCTACCTCCTGTCCCTGGCTGGCAGTGTCCGAATCCGGTTTCAGGAGTTTCTGGTGATCTGCAAGCCGGCAGTGACCTGTGCTGAGTCATCGCTGAGGGATGTTGGTCAGGCTGGAGTCACAGGAGAAGGAAATTTGGACTTCTAAGGAAATGCTAACATGGTTTTAGGAGGTTTTCTAGGCAAGGAAGATCTGGGCTCAAATGCAAGGAGGGGTCGGGAGGGCTGCAGCTGGACTAAATAAAACGTTTAAGCTGAAGAGGGACCTTTGGTCACATCTGTACGTGCAGAGATCTGCCCCAAGTTGCTGGGAAGGTCAGAGAAAGTGAATATTAATTACATGGGCATGGCTGTTGTTTAGCTTCCAGATGCAATTACACAACACAAATGAGACGTGAGGGCCAAGGTTGGTTCCTCAGGTCATAGATGGGGTAATGGTGGCTGAGAAGCTCCTACCAGGAGCATTTGGGAAGAAGCTGGCGACTTCTGCTTGGCGTCAGCAGCCCAGTTAAATGATGCTGGTGAGAGAACCACAGGAGCGGCCAGGTTGGATGGTGCTGGGCTGTGGGTCTGTCTGTCCTGGCCATGCCACGTCCATGGGCAGGTTGTTCTCAAGATGTGGGCTTGCTATAATGCCATCTGGGTCCCTAACACTGCATCCGTCTGGTGGCTCTGGGAGGGTTCACGTGGGTCAGGTACCTATGGGAAGATGATGTCTAGAAATGGAGGATGTTTCCTTCTGTCTCCCCACATGAGGGTGAAATGACTGTTTCTGGAGCTGCAGTTGGGCAGACAAGCTGCCTGCAAGCCCGCTCTGAGACGTGCAAGCCCAATGGTTTGCGTTAGATGGCTCTTGAGTCTGCTGGACATCGACCTAAGAAGAGAAATGACATCTTTTCTGAAGGCAGTTGGTGCTTAGAAGGTTCATCAAAAAGGTGCTTGGACCAGTCTCATCGCCCAGCTGTGGGAAGCCTGCCGCCCCCATTTTTTTCCCTTTGCTCAACTCCTGGCTGTATCCGAAGCGGTAACGAATATGCCGTGAGATGATTTATGGCGCTTAGGAGCTGTCGGGGTGCTCGGGAAGCAACGGCGCTCTGCTTGCCGTTTCACTAATGGCTCTAATAAAATCCAAATCAGCGTTAATGGTTTTAATATTCTTTCCATTGCATCTCCGAGGATGGTAATTACAATCAATAGGATGTATTTGCTGAAAATAATATCTGCAAATTCCACAGTCAATTAAAAAAACACTTGCAGGAGAGGAAATGGCTCAGCCAGCCGACTTACCCCCATAAAGAGATTTGGGTGCTTGTGACAGTCTGTGGATGGATGGCACTACCGAATGAATTTTGCTGTCCACAAAGTAGGCTTATTGCAGGCAGTGGCGATAAAAGCTCATCCCTGCAGCCTCCAGGACTTCTGCAGAAGCCTCCTGTACGGCTAAGGGTGTGCTGGAGTCTGCATTTTCCCTTTTCATCACTAAAATATTCCTACATACACTGTCAGGACAGATAGATGCCCGTTCTCTGGTACCTTTGGCAGTACATATAAGATTGCGCAGCAGCACCCTCTGCCTAGGCACATAACTTACCCTCGGGCGTGTGGGCTCGTGCATTTGCAGTGTGTTAGGAAGTTAAATTTGTTTCCTTCTGACTCGTTTGGTCCTCGAGGCTGCCTTGACTCGGTGGAGGTGGGCACGGTGCTCCTGCTTCGCTCGGAGCTGCGTTTGATCAGCGGCCGGCTGCCCGCGGAGGTCTGCGGGCTGCTTTGGGGGGGACCCTGAAAGGCAGCGAAGAAGAGCCAGAGCCCTTGGCAGCAGTCTTAAATTCACTATCCGTAGGTTGGAAAAATTTTAGGTCTGCGTTTGAAAACAGTTGGTAACCTCTGCAAAAGGCTTTAAGGGCTAACACAGGAGACGCCAAAAGCTAGTAGGATGGAAGTTATCATGGACCATGTAAATACCTGTTTTTTCTGCCTGTGGCCTTATTGGTGTCCTCTCTCAGGGCTGCTGAAAATTTGAGATGAATTCAAAGTATATATTACAGCGCGGGATTAAATCTTAAAATATTTTAATAATTGGGCATGGGCAGGGGTCTGTTTTTGATGGAGCGGTAGGGCAGCTCTGAAGAGAGAGCTGGGTCCGAGCAGCCATCGCGGAAGGAGAAATGCGGAGACCACGTAGGCGAGAGGGAGTGGGGGAACGGAGCGAGCAACGATCCTTCTGCGCCCGACGGGCGCTTGTTAAAGCCCTACGGGAGTACCGGTGTAGCAGGGCTCTCGGGAACGCGGGCTGGGATCAAGCGCAGAGCCTTGGTGTTGCCTGTTGCAAAGCTTCGGTCTACCTCGGTGTGTTGTCCCTAGCATTTAGGGAGCAAATATTTGCTTGAAGATTGGCAGTGAGTTTGCTCTCACTTAAAATAAGTGAGAGTTGCTTGATTGAGCTTGCTTAAAGTGTTAGGTTCTTCCTCCCTAGATGATGTTGGATGTTGTCTTGGCTGCGAGTGTTGGGAGCCGGCAGTAACAGCCAGGGGTTTAATGCCTGAAAGCAATTTACCCCAGACAAGAACTGTCGGTGCATTAACCTCTGACACACTGATTTTCAAAATCAAACTTCTGGCTTGCAGGAAATTGCATTTCTGTCATTCCTACAACGGAGAGGCCCAGCAAGACCTTCTCTCTCCACCTGACGGCTCTTTTACCTATTCGATTTGACCATTTAACTCTTCATCGGGCAGCTGAAGAAAGTCAGGGTCGTGATGAGAGAGGTTCTTCGGGGCAGTTCGTTTGTTTTAAGGCTCAGCTGACATGAAAAACAAACCTTTTAGCTGTGGAAAATACTGTAATTTCAGTCAGAGCCAGGGGTTTGTGCTTGCTTTGTGCCAGTGTCCCCCAGTGTCCCTGGGGGCGCGGGACCTGCAGGGATGTATTGCAGCGGGCGATGCATGGCTGCCGTGTTCTGCTGGGGGTGAATCAAAGCAGCACTGTACTTTGGCCGCTTTCCACCCAGCTCAAAGGTTAGACGGGGCTGGCGAGATATTAATGATTCTGCCAAAGTGTGCAATGTCATTAAGCCAAGAAAACATCTATAGGTACTCTCAAGTGCTTGTTGCTTGGAGAGCGTTGGTAATTACATAGATTGGAAAGATGTATGTTTGCTGCTTCTGAAACTGGGCCAGGCAAAATGCCCGCTATTAATAATCTTGAGCAAAAACTTTATCTCCATTGCTGCTGCAGAGCCTTTCATTAAAGAAAGTGCTAAATACATGGGGTGACAGCATACGGATTCTTTTTTGATGAATGATTCTCCTTTATCCGAGTATTACCATTATGTGAATTCCTCTGTGTGATGGACCCCGGCGAGCTGGCAGCGCTTCCCAGTCGATTGGTAAGTGAACGGTTCGTATGGGATGCGGAAATGGCCGAAAAAAGCTGAGAAAGTTGGGTTGTTCTAATGCAAATTGCGTTGCAGGCAACAGTAAATCTCCCTTTAATGTACTTGCATGCGATACTGAAGAGTGCTGTTCCTGATGCTGGCTATGTAAGGCCAATGAGTGTATTTTAAAAGAATATTTTTGGTGTTGGGTATCGTAAGTTGCAAATGCTAAGGATTTCCAAAGAGAGAAGTGAGCCTTTATGCAAGGTAAAATTTTTATTGTCTCAGAACATCATTTTGTTGGCGTAATCTTGAAATCGAGGGATTCTGCAGTGTGGAGCCCCGTACCCCTCCCCTGCTGCGCCTTCACTACACTTTCAAATTCCCACTTAAACCTAAGTGAGTATCTCGGGTTGAAATCGCAGTGGGCAGCAGGAACGCTTATTTGAGAGGATAATAATTATGTACTTATGCATCTGTTTCTTGCATATCGGGTGTGATAAACGCAAGGGTAGTGGTTTTTAATTCTCGGAATCGACCTGTGCTGTGTAAAACCTGTTATTTTTACTACTGAAGGACAGCAGTTACTGCGGCTGAACTCTGCCTGGCAGTGGAGCAGGATGGGGTGTCTGTAACACCTGGCGCTAGGGGAAATAATTCTATATGTGGAGAGAGAAATTATAGGCAGAGGGTATATAAAAACCACATGAAGAGAAACTGCAACTCAAACCACATTGCAGATCTGCCGAGGAGCACTCGAAAGCCAGGCTCGCTCCATCCCAGCAGCGATTGCCAGAGCTGCTGCTGACAAAGCCTTTCAGGAGCAAGTATTAAACTCACCAGGCCCTCGAACTCTCGCGGGCACATAGAAAGGGTAATAAAATAAATGTAGCGAGCAGGAAGCGATAGGGTTGAAGTCTAACCAGGCGGACATTGCTGGAGGAGCCGGAATGGCAAGCGGTGATTTGCTAAGCACGGAGCAGCCCCTCCTGCCCCGCCGGTATCGGTCCCTGTGCGGCAGGCGGGCAAGTGGTCCTGGGTCTGTCATGGAGAAGTCGCTGCCCTTTTCGTGATCCTGCGTCTGTAGGACAGGGCAGGACCGTCCTCGACTCCAAAGCTCACAGTCACAGTTGTTGCACAGGGACCTCAGGCATGTCTGCTGAAACTCCTTATTTAAATATTTTACCCCCAGATACCCCCAAAACCTTACCAAGTGTGTTTATATTAACGGCAGAATTGGCTTAGCAGTGATATGGACAGCAAGAATTGTTGTGATTTATTTTCCTTATTTCTCTCTGCCTGGATTTAAGGTGGTTTTGCATTAACTGGCTGCTGGTTGGAAAATCAAGTGCAACGCTTGGTTATTCTTCAAATAATTCTGTGGCGTAGAAACTGGAAGGAAAGTCAGTGATGGGTGCAGGCTGCATTCAAGGCATCATTTCTCCTACTCCTAACAGCAAAAAGACCAGTAAAATTAATTTTGGTGGCATAAAGCTGGGTCCCCGTCTCCTGCAGAGGCAGGTACGCTTGGAGTGCCTGAGCCAAGCTCTCGTGATTATCTAGTATTGTAAACAGCATCTAGAGAGAGATTTTTCTGGGCAAAACCAATCCGTACTGCTTCACGGTGGGCCTTAAATAACTCCTCGATGTTGTTTGTGTAGCGTGGATATGAGTCGCTCCAGAGCGGAGCTGCTGCCTGAAGCTCGTGCGCTTGCTGTCCGCACCGGAGCCCGGTCCTCTGCTCCCTGCGCGTTTGTGACGCTGCGGCATCGCATCTCCTCCCGTAGTGAAAACGGGCGTCCGGTTCTCCGGGGTGACTGTTGTGATCGGGGCAAGGAGCACCTCGATTTTCTGTGCCCGTAGGACAGGGAGCAGTGGGAGCGAGGGTGCGCTGCCCGAGTGCAGGCAGGGCTGGAAGGGCAGCGCGCTGCATCGCTGCATCGCTGCGACGGGCAGGCAGAGCCCCGGCACGCTCTCGCACTATTTATTCCCTGCGCCAGTGCACGGGTGGGGCAGCTCGGTGTTTATCTGGGCACCAACGTGCAAAACCCAAAGTGGGTTTGCAAGGCATACTTGAGATTTACTCTCTCCTCTTAAGAAAGCAAAGGGTCAATAGAAAGCCGAAGTGAGCTTCCCTGCGCGGTGTGATCTGGTTTGTAAATGCTTATACGTCAAATAAACCGTTTACCAATATTTTGGCTAAGCTGCCTTTGAGAAGGTAAAATAAGCTTTCTGAACTCCAAACCGGTTTGTGTTTGGACACCTTACAACTTCCCCTAGTGAAATAAAACATTCACTTCCTTGTGTCAGGAGACTTCAGGTTGGTAACTAGTTTAACAAATAAGTTTATACGCTGAGCTGTGCAAATTACGGTACTTACAGCATGGCCAGGATGCCGCGGTGCAGCCCAAAGGAGGTTTACAGGGAGCACCGTTTCATATTTGGTGGGAAAAATGGACTTTTATGATCCTTTTTGAGGGGAAAGCCTGTTGTGAGGGTGTATAAAATTCCCGAGTGAAGTTACAGAAGTGAGGTGTAATCACCACGGGAAGGAAATCTGATTTCCCAGTTTCTCCCAGTGTCTCAGTATAGGTATTTATTTTCTAAACCAAATAGCTGTTTAAAATAATCACATCATCTGATCAGGCTAGTGTTTTCCAAGGCTGGCCACCTTGGACGGTGAGTTACTGCGGCTACGGGCTGCTCCCCCGGAAAGGCATCCCCCAGCCGAGCATCGCAGGAGCAGGGCAGAATAACACCGCTGAGGAGCGGCCACGACTTCTCCAGCAGCGGGGGTTGCTCGGTTTGGGCTGTTAAATCTTCAAATAATTCCGCTTTTGTGCGAGAAGTTTCCTTAGCTATAACTAAAAAGATTTGCAAATATTTCTTCCAGCTCGCGCGCTTAACCTGGATCTGCAATCAATCCTGCTTCTGTAAGCAAAGCGCTGATGGCTGCGGTGGAAAACGAGTTTCCCTCTTCCAATTATCTCAGTTGGTGCCTTAGACGTGAGGTGCTACATAATCGCCCTTCTCCTCAAGGGTTTCTAGCTTTTTCAAGTACTCGTATCATTTTGGGGCGCTTTGTCTTTCCCTGTCGCGCCGATGGAGTCATTTGCGTCACAGAAGTGGTAGATCTTATTTATATCGCCAATCTGGGTTTCCTGCTCAGTGATCTATAGATCTCCTTTAAATGAGAAAATCGCGCTAAGGCCATTTATTTCAGCTCGTCCGCGCTTTGTTAAGATGAAATCCGAGCGTTCGGCTGGGCTGGAGGAAGTAGCTGCAATTCAGAGGGGCTGGGGAGGAAAAGGAAGTGCCGGGCTGAGATTTAATCCTCTCTCCGTTGGTAGATGGCAACGCTAAAAAAAGAGAACTATATTAAAGTGCTTAATTCTTTATGCATACAAAAGCTGCTAGTATGTACGGTCCGTCGGGAATTGAAATGCTTTTAGTGAGTTATTAAAAATTTAATCTAAACTTTTTATTTAATGTAATTCCTATATTGAATTTATTAAAGAGGGACTTGGGGAAATATCAGAATTCTGTACCTGAGCCATGTGTGGCCATCCTCTTCTCTGTCTCCTTTGCCTGATAGGAGGTTGGTGATAAACCGTTCTTAGTAGTTAAAAGAAAAATTAATCTGTGAATCATTTTTCCTTACTGAATTCTCTGTGCTGTGCATTTGCATTAATGCATCATATCCAATAGCTTAGCATATATCCTGGCACGATCTAGCTGGCCTTTTCTTTCTTCTTCTGCTTTCTCATCTATTATTTCTCAGGCTGAAAATCGTAAAGCCAGCTTCTAGCTGTGCCTTGCAAAGATGAGGGAGGCCTGTTCTTAGGAGGAAGACTCCCAGCTTGTAACTTCTGTTGGCTGACCTGGGAGCTGTTGGGAGCAGCAGGGAAACATCCTGTAGCCTTGAAAAAACATCTCCGGGACCTTTTCCAATTGTCTGCTTCTGGGAAGGGCAAAATAGGTGAAAATCAGGGCGTGCGCCGGCAAACCAGACCTCTGTACAGCCTTGTCCCCCCTCTTCTCATGGAAATCTTTTAAAATACATCCTTAAATGACCAAAATGGCTAATATTTCTATACCTTCGTTATATTTAAATTGCACAAAAAAGTTGCTCAGGAGCTTATCCAGTCCCCCTCCCTGCACGAAGGCTGGATGAACTGTATCTGTTTCCCAAGAAATACCAGTCCGGGCTGTCCATAAGACATGTGGATGAGGGTTTCCCACATTTTACAGATAGTACCGTCTGTCCCTATATGCCGTATCGCCATATAAATATATATATTTCGCTTGATGTAAAGATGCAAGATGAGGTTTTTGCGGTGCTGGTCCTGGGCCGTTCCCCATCCCAGCCCGCTGCACGGCTCGGTCCGACACGAAGCGGAAAGCTGCGTTATCCCCAGGGAGCTGCGCTGCCGTTTCGGGGTGGCTCTGGGCTCCCACCCCCTCCGGCACTTCGTTTGCAGTCCCTCCGACCTTGTGATCTGTACGCTTGCCTACTAATGCAATGATTTGGACGTAGAATTAGCTGAAGGTTAATAGTCTTGAAATTGCTGATACTGATAATAGGTGCTGGAGGGCTGCTGCGGTGTCCAAAAACTCTTCTGAGGGCTTCAGCAGCCGGGCAGGGCTGAGCCTTTAGGAAGCCACGCACTAATGAGGCTGGAGCTTGCAGCCAGCGTTGTCTGTGGAATATAACACGCTGCTTAAGGTATTGCCTGTTAATTACTCTTATTTTCATGTTTTGCACCGAACCGAACAAAACTGGAATCAAGGCTGGAGTAGTTTGAGGTCTGGATCCAACCCTGCAGATGTCCCTGCCTTCATCCCCAAGGGACAGCATTTCATCCCAGCGATAAGACACCAGCTAGCTTGATGTAGTAACTGTAGCTTTATGAAAAGGTTTTTTGCTTGTTCAAGTAATGTGTTTGGAGGAAAACTAGTAAACAAGTAACATAGCACATGTCTGGTGGAGAACTAACAGCTTCTGGTAAAATAAACTTTCCACAGTGAAGGCCACCAGAAATATCCCGGTGCCTTGGACATGCCGCTGCTGTTTCCAGCGTGGGGATGAGTATTCCTTGGAGTAAAACCCAGCCACGGCAGAGCAAAGCGCTCCTCTGCTCCCCAAAGCAGCGCCCGGAGAGCCGGGGTAATTTATTTGGTAACGTTAAGCCGCAGTGGCTTTGCTGTGGCAGCTAGCATTCTCATCGCTGTCTCTTTTTCCTCCCACGGCTCAGGTATTTGGTATCCCCCGTTCCCTTTCTGCTTTGTCCCCTGAAAATTAAGCTGTGCCAGGGGCTTCAGGCCAGACCTAGGCTCTGCTCCCTAGGTGGGGTGTCGATGCAAGCCCCAGCACAGCCCGTGCCACCCCAGATCACTTCCTACAGCCCATGCGGGACGTGCAGAAACACGGCTCCAAGCGAGGCCAAACAAAACGCCCAATAATTTCATTTATTATAAACAGCTCTGCTTTGCTCTCCCTGGGTTGGTGCATCCGTGGCTCTGAGCAAACGGCGACCCGTCAAGTGCCAAAGCCAACTCGCCTGGAGCAGCTGACCACCACGAAGAGCGAGGACAGACCACACAGCTTTCTCTGACCTCGAGCGGTAGCTCTTTGGACCAAAAGATATTTCACCTACGCTTAATAAAGAACTGGTTGAGAGGAGAACCACAGCCAGCCCAGGGGATGGTGCAGGGGCGTGCAGGCTGCTCTCTGCAGAGACGCTCCTCGGCGTGGAGGTGCCGGTGAAGGGGTGACCGTGATTCCTCGCTTTACAAACCACGGCTCCTGCCTGGCCGTTGCTCCGCTTTCACGTTAAAATGCCATTTATTATCCTTCTGCTCTCGGCTTGCAGCTCGCAGTGGAGGTGATGGAGAAGAGAAGCTGTGCAGCAGAAAGAAAACACCTTCTCTGAGCATTTTCTTTCCAGCTTCTTTCACGCTGACAGTTTGGTAAAATCCAAAAATATAAACCGTAATTTCTCTGTAGAGGGAGTCTGAGGCCCAGAAACAGCTTCTGCTTAATGGCATATCGAGAGGTTGTGCCCATACCTGATTGCTGGGGAGTTCCTGAAGCTTTGCAAAAACATCACTGGGCTTGTTTGCAAAAGGTAGGGCTTAGTCCTCGGGCTACCTCAGCCTACCCCGGCGGTGCAGGGGTGTAATGGTGGATTTAATGTCCCTGCCATTAAATGCAGAAGTCCAATATACCATTAAATGCAGAGGCTGTGGTAGGGCACGGGATGGGGCGAGTACTCGGATTCCCCTGGCCAGCTGCAAGGGCTGAAATGGGGCCAAGGCAGGGGTTTTATTTGCAGCGCTGCTCTCTTTTCCTCATTATATTTGACTTCTTGTTTGTCTTCATGAGTGTTGAAGTCCTAAAGCCTTTTTTCACTGCTTAATGATCATTATTCCGTTTAAACTTGAAAATTATATTGGAATAGTGCGCGAAGCCTGAACGCATTGTGTGTGCATTAGTTCTGCTAGAAAAAGGGGCTTGGAGAGATGAATGCTGTTTTGGATGAATGTGATGCTTAGAGAAGCTCAGAAGACAGCCCCTATCGTGAGAACAAATGGTAATTCTCTGCGTTTTGGCCTGGGGAACAAGGAGCCAGTATGTGCAAATGCAGCCCCGCTGCGGGGGGATGACGTGCTGCTCCCCGCTCCCAGGTATTTTGAGCGCTCCCAGGGATTTTCACATTTGAGGTGCTGGAAAGCCGCAGGCAGTCGCTTTGCTGGGCTGGGGTGTCCGGATGGCCGAGCCATGCAAAGGCGTGACTTCGGGTGAGGTGGCCCTGGGACGTACCCTCAGCACCCACCAGCCTCCGGCAGAGCCTGGGCGGCGTGGGCGCAGGGCTGCTCCCCATCTGCGGGGCTGGGGGACTGGACCGTGGCACTTGCGGCCCCGTGGCCAGGCGATGGCCCTGCTCGTTTTGGTGCTGGCGGGGTGGAGCACGGCAGAACCGGTGTGATGCTGTCATTAGTTAGCACCAAGGGAGAAGATGGGGGGAACGGGGCTGGTGAGGCCGAATGCTGCTGGAGCAGCCTTGGAGGGGCTTCCTACCAGACTAAGCTGTGTTTGGTTACCGATCCCTCTCTTGTCCCGTGCCTTCATCCCAAGATAAAACACCGCACCTTGCGCTTTACCCTTTCTGCTCATCCCAATTAATCCTCCAGGAGCAAGCGCTGCCTTTGCTGGGCGCTCCTGCCATCGGCGACTCGATCATCACTCAACTCAAAGGCTTATTTTTGACACAAAGATGCTGTAAGTAAAAAAAAAAAACCAACCCTATAAGAAGCTCCTCACATGCCTGTCTGTCAATATTGGTCCAGTTCCAGCAGACACCCTAAAATGAATCGCCTGTGATCTTTATTCTGTTTAAAGACTCGCAGAAAACAATACGCCGTATTATTAGTAGAAGCCGGAGGCTGCCAGAGCAGCTCTGCTCGGAGGAAAAGAGTGCCTGAGGCAGAGCAGGAGAGGGGAAAAATCTGATTTAAGAGACAAGAGTCATTCTCTTGCTCTTATATGGTGCTGCTGTGCCACCAGGCAGCAGCCCCACGCGGCTCCCGCGCTCCATGACTAATAAGGCTCAGCTGGGATCCACCCTTGCTTATCCTGTTATTTTTAGCTTTTTCCAGCCTCATGCTCAGTGTCCCTGCCCTACCGAGGGGTATAACTCCACGTCTTATTTTAAACGCTGGTTTTGCAGCCTGGCGGTCTCCCGTGGAGGGCTGTGGTGTCAGGAACGGGCAGGGATGGGGTTTCTTATCGCTGATGGTATTGTTTTTTGGAGCTTGTAACTGATTTCCATTGCAAAATGTGCCGTGCCCATTAAGTGTAATCAGCTTTCTGACCTACAGGCTGCTGCAGTACAAGAGGATTATTATTTTTTTTTTTTTTTCTTTCTCAAGTGACAGTGGGGTTGGGAGTCAAACTCAGAAAATCACCTTTACATCCATTTTCTTAAAGACTAAAGATGTCAAACAAACCTAAAACAAGAGCCAGGTTTTGCTCGCATGGGCCTGGGTTTGCTCCCAGACAGTAACCGCATCCTTCCAAAAAAACCCCTGATCTCGACAGTAGAGGAGTTTGGACCTCTCTGAAGGCTTATTGGTTTCTGGAGAGTTGTGTGCACAGTATAAGTAGACCCCTAAAAAAAGGAGTGGATTTCTGCCAGGCTGGGTCAGTAAGCTTGGAGTTACGGACATCAGACTTCAGAGCTGCGTGAAAAATCCCCTTCTGTCTATTTTTATCCCGACCGTGACTCAGAGGGAGGTTTGTCTCCGTAAACTCGTGCTTTTGTTGAGGAAGCATTTAAAGGACACTGCTGGTACCTGTTTGTATTAGTGTATTCGTATTTATGGTATTTGGCTCTCTTTGAAAAAGAAACTTAATTTCAGGGTGAGTTTGTAGTACACTTTGTTTACTTCTTCAGCCTGCAAGTCCCCGTTCTGTGCTTTTACCATCCGTTTTGCAATTAAAATGAGTTGCAATATAAAGCCAGCCCATAAATAAGCCCTCTCGGCCGTTCCCTGCCAGAGGGGAATGGAAGGAGATAGACGGGCCCAAGGCGACCGGCGGCAGGGTAATCCCGTCCGCACCCACAGATGTTGCCCTCTGACTCCCGTGGGGTCAGTGGCTTAATTTATCATCGGTAACTCGGCACCTAATTTTTGTTATCGGATGAGCATCGGTGCAGCCTGTTGGTACGCACCACGCTAAAGGCAAATTAATCGCTCGTATTGAAATGCAGGTTATACTGCTGTCTGCCTGCATGGCCGGACTGGAGTTTCAGGGACTTTGCCGCAATTAAAAGGGCTTAATATTTCATCCAGAAATTGCTTTTGGCCCCAGACCAGTAACTTAATGGTTGCTAAGTGTCGAGCGTGGGACGTGGGATTTCTGTATTTGCTTCCAACTCATCAACGTTTCCATGTAATTCCTGCTCTCCCTGGTCTGAGGAAGCTGAAGGCCACCCTGTCCTTCATCCTCTCGGGGAAAATCTCTCTCTTCTCCCTCTTCTCGTGCCATTTTTTTCCCTCTTCTCTCTTCATCGTCGGAAAATACATTAATTCCTCTCCCTGCCTGCTGTTAATGCCTCTCCCTGCAAGGGTGTCTAATGGGGGCCTAATGCAACTTTATTTTTTTCAAATAAAACAAATTTATATTTGAAAAATGAAAATTAAAAAAATAAATGGGGGAGGAGGGGTAGGAAAGCCGGCCTGCAAGCTGCACGCAGCGTGCTTGAATGTGCTGCACAGTGAGGGGAATCTGAAAATGCATAACGGAGTTATTAGCTCCCTTAAAAACTTCTACCGAACTTGTTATCAAAGAGATCGGACGAAGACGTTACTCAGAGCTCACGATGCAGAGGAAATAGCTTTAATGATTTTGCGTTATTCTCTATCCGTACTTATACGGCTGCAGATTTGGGAATCTTTTCTGTAAGATCTCCGAGGTTTTGGGGAGCTGCTGGGTGCCTCCCGCTGGTGCCAGCATCCCCGCACCCAGGCACGGCTCGGAGCAGAGAACGGGCTTTTGAGCCGAGGTCTGGGGGCGCGGGCTGTCAGCGGGTCCCCCCCGCATCTCAGCCGGCGGCGTGCCGTGCCGTGCCGGGCGCGGATGCCCCGTCTGCCGGTGCCTGGCCGCTCCTGGCAAAGGCAGGAGGATGAGGTCGGGCGCAGCTGGCCCGGGCGGCGCTGGCGGGGACACGGCTTGGTCCGTCGCCTGGCTGGGGATGCTGCTGGGGGCCGGCTGTCCCCGGGGCTGGTTTGCCCGTCGGCTGCGGGGAGAGCTGGTGGGCAAGGTTTGATTTTGGTTGGGTTGAGGCGATGTAAAAATAACGAGCTGCGACGGAGGGACTCGTGGTTTATGCCAGCTAACCCCAACCCCTCTGCTTTCATGGAACCTTGGGTCTCCTGCATGGCACCGTCTGTGTGTACGGGCCAAAAATGCTGAAAATCGTTTGCAGCTGCTGGAATTTGCTACAAATCCTCTCCCAAATGGGACAGAAATAGCCTGCAGAGCCAGGTGATTGTAACATTGCAGTTTATTGATGCTAATACATAAACTTACAGGTTACCGTTGTCCTGCTGAAAAGCTCACGTTCTCCATAGCATTTTGCGTGCCATGAATATTGCGTTTCAAAAGACCAGCTTATTCTTAAGAATGTAAATAAAATTGCAAGGAGGCAGCCGTAGCTTTTCTGTTGCTATTTCCCCACGCTCCTTAGGAGCCGGTAGATGAAATGGTTCTCCATTCATTCGCAGTAAATACTTGGTGGGCTATCGTACCTGCCCATCATCAGACCGCTTGTAAATTCTCTATTAAGCACGTATGATCCAGCTTATAAATTGTACAATTGAAAATTAAGCCTGTGCAACTGTATCAGTGAGTCTTTCTAGACGGGTTTCATGCAAAAGTCTGGTTGCTTGCCGTAGGTTTTGTCACTTTTGTATCACCAGAAAGTTATAAATACATGGGTGGCTTTTAAATCATTCACGCCAATTCCCTGTAAAGCGTTTGACATCCTATGTATCAGAGGTATCGGAATGTGAAATTACTGTAACCTTCTGTTCCGTGTTTTGAGGAGAGAGAGAATTGTGGTTTGATTATGTAATGGCAAGGATGCCGTCTGTGGGGCGTGCCGAAAATTGACATTTTTGCCTGAGTCTCTTACCACCAAAAATGGAGCATGAGGCTGTTAAAAGCGCAAGATGTGCACTTCTGCATCAAAACAAAAATGCAACGGGTCCCCTTCCCAGTGCTCCTGAATTCCTCGGTCACGTACGAGTTCCAAAATAATAGAAATTCACTACAGAGTGGGGTTTTCCCTGCATTTCCCTGATAATGTCATATTTGGTCCCTGGAGGAACAGAGAGAGTTTTATTCTAACATTTCAGCACACAAGTTTTTATCCTAAAAATTGAGCAGTTGGTACCACCGTGCTTCAGGAGGGGTTTGTAACGCTGCTGCTTGTAAAGGACTCCAGAACCCTCCGTGGAAGTAAAAGGGGCCTGGAAGAGGGAAGGGCACTGTTTGGGTTCTTAAATCATCGGAGGTTTATCCCCTCGTAGAGAAGAGTTACACATCCAAAATGATGGGAAACACCTCGGCATTGTCCTCCTTAAATAGAAAAGTAATAGTCTAAAGCATTATATATGTATGTAATCCAAACAAATATTCCCCTTTCCAAGCAGATGTCTAGTATTAACTGATTAAAAAAGAATCTTTTTTTTTTTCTTGCTAGATTTAAACCCTGGAAAAGCTTTAGCTTGGCTTAAAGAGGAGCTAAATCCATCCTTCCTAGTAAATCATCAGCAAATAAAGCTGAAATCCCGTGATGCCGTATATAATTCCCGGTTCCCTGCAAGCTTGCTGTGCTTGGGCAAGCCCACGGGCTCGGGGTGAGAGGAGCATCCCGGAGAGGCCGGGCTCCCTGCCTCTCCCTCCTCTGTGCCCGAGGGATGCGGTGTTCATCTCCTACCTCATTTTTACCTGGTACGTGATCCAGCTACATATTTATCTTGAGATTTGAAGAAAAAAGCATATTAATTTAGACTAGCTTTTTGTAGCAACCAAACGGGTTGGCCAATACCAACCTGAAAAAGAAACCTTCCCAGCTCAACCTGATAAGGCCCCTCGAGGAATGGCTGTGGGCAGGAAAACATTTCTGGTGTTTTCTTTGGAGTTAAGGAAAGCTATTGCTTGCCTGCCTTGTGGAAGGAACGAACGCTGCTCCTACCCTTTGCTTTCCCCTTGCATAGTTTCTGGGCTGAAGAGCTGGGTGAGTCCTTGCAGCTGGTGGGGCTCAGGCACACAGCACAGGACACGTGTGTGTAAAAATAAATGTGTGGGACAGTGAGAAATGACAAACACATAAGGAAAAGGGCTGTCGGTGACTTTCATGTGAGTAATACGTCCGGGCTCCTTCCTTTCCCTCCCACGGCGGCGAGAACATGCCCCGCTTGGCTGCCCTCCACTCCCAGGCAGTGTGAACGGGAGGGTTTGGCTTTACTGCACAGCTTTATTTTTTTTAAGGAGTGTTTTCCCCGAGTAGGAATGATGATGGGAGAGTCGATAACCTCCACGTATTACCCCCTTTCCCCTGTTAATGATTGCCTTGGTCCTGGGGCAGAGGCGCAGCGGCCAGGGAAAGCGCAAGGCTGCGATGGGGACAGGCAGGGCCAGCCTGCCTGCAGGAACGGCGCTGCCTGCGTTTGCCACCTTGTGCTGTGAATACGGCCAGTGGAGAGGACCAGGGTTTGGGATGGGCTGTGGGACCCGGCCGGTGGAGAGGACCAGGGTTTGGGATGAGCTGTGGGACCCAGCCGGTGGAGAGGACCAGGGTTTGGGATGAGTGGTGGGACCCGGCCGCTGCGGGTCCCACCCTGGAGAGGTCCAGGATTTGGGATGAGCGGTGGGACCCGGCTGGAGGAGAGGACCAGGGTTTGGGATGGGCTGTGGGACCCGGCCGCTGCGGGTCCCACCCTGGAGAGGTCCAGGATTTGGGATGAGCGGTGGGACCCGGCCGGTGGAGAGGACCAGGGTTTGGGATGAGCGGTGGGACCCGGCCGGTGGAGAGGACCAGGGTTTGGGATGAGCGGTGGGACCCGGCCGGTGGAGAGGACCAGGGTTTGGGATGAGCGGTGGGACCTGGCCGGTGGAGAGGTCCAGGGTTTGGGATGAGCGGTGGGACCCGGCCAGGGGGCTTTCTCTAAGTTTAAAAAAGAAAAAACCAAAACCAAATGAACAACTAAAACATGTGCACAGAAGCAGAAATTACATACTTTCCCCCAGAATTGGGGATACCAGCTGTTTTCTCCTTCTGTAGATGGATAATTAATGAAATCCTGTTGTCTCACTACAAGAATTTGACTGCATCTGGTCAAGCTGCACCTTCTTTCTCTGCGGGGCAGCTGCCCCGGTGGCACGTCCGCAGGGAGTGAGGGGAGGAATGCTGCTGCCTGTGCCGTGGAATTGAATTTCACGTGTCCTCACCCCTATAGCCCTGCAGACATCCAGGGCATCAGGACTGGTTCGTTCCTGGTCCACCTTAACCGCAGCGCAGGTCCAGGCTTGGGTCCTGCTCAGCGCAGCAGGTCTCCTGCCCCTAAGCAGCATCTTCCCAGACCCTCTGGAGAAGACCTGGAGTAGGGTTTTGAAGGGAAGTCCCCAGCTTGGTGTCAGACCCCCTGGAGATGTTCTCCAGAGCTTTCTGAACCAAACGTTTCTAGTTCAGAGCTGGTTTGGGGGAAAGCTTTGGGAAAACTTGTCTAGATCGTCTCATAAGTGGTATAAGATGCCCTAACTTAGAGGGTGCCTCGGTAAGAAAGGCAAAAGGAGGCAGTGCAGGTACCCCCCAGGTTTCTGTTCCCAGCTGAGAGGGGCTGCTGGGGGTCCCCAGGAGTTTTCTGGGGCTTCCCGCTGGGTTGTGCCTCCGTGGAGAGCAGCAGCGCTTGTTCACCACCTTCATCCCGGAGCATCGTTTCCCATTGACCCACCTGGACGACTGCCAGAAGCCTTTCACTCAATTTAATCACTCATTGCTTTAATTATTACCTGCCTGCCCGTCTCATTTCTGAACGGGTAATTGCAAATGGATGGAGAACAGAGGAACGAATCCAGAGGTTGAGGACGATGCCTGGCCCTTTCCACCTGCGTCGCAAGGGAAGCCATCGCAGCCTTGCTGCGAACGGGCGGCTTTTCTGCAGCAGGTGACGTGCTAAGCTGAACGTAGTTCTCTCTCGGGTCATTTTGCGAAAGGAATAAGCTGTTAAATAGGTTGAGGGGGGTTCGCCCCGTGCCGCAGCAGGCCTGGGTGTGGGGATGTTGGTGCGGTCCCCGCCGGGGATCTGCTGCACGCGGAGCGGCTCTGAGTCACCGCCGTTATAGATAGAGCCGCACGTGGGAAGCGGGGGGTAATTTCAGGAGTTTTCCTTGTGATGCACATAATAAATGGCATTAGAGATGATGTAATACGTGGAGCTGCTTTTAGCTTGCCACAGATACTTGTCCAAAGCAAGCCCAAGATTTATGCAGTATATTGAAAAGTGGGGATTTTTTATTTCGATGTTTGGAAATAGCTGCCTAGTTGAATGGGATTCTTTGCAGGTCCACTAAAAAACAGGCACGACTTCATCCTCTCTTAAAAACTTACGCAGGATGTAGGGTTTTTTTCTTTTTAAATGAAAGCTCTATGTTTTTTTCAAGCTCTACTCCTGTAGGGGAGATGGCATCGGGGAGGAGGGCTGGAGCTGAGGCGGGTCTGGGGGTTTCTCTCCATCCCTGCCGCCCAGCTGCACGGGGACTCGAGGGACTCTCCATCCGCCCCCGGCTGCTCCGGCCTGTTTGCGCGGGTGAGAAGCTGGGAAAGGTGGGGCAGAGGGATGATCCTACAAAGGCCTTTTTTTCTAGAGGCACATCTGGTGCAGGGAATCAAATCTGAGACGCCCTGTGAGCAAGCGTTTCTGGGTTTCACGGTCATGTGCGTTTCTGAACTTAGCCGCAGCTGGCTGCGACTAGGAGCAGAATAAAGCCCTATCTGATGAACGAAGGCAGGCGAGGCCTGGATTTTCTTGTAGTTGCACGCGAAAGCGCTATTGCCTGCCTGGGTAGGAGTGCCCAGTGCATGGTGCGAGCCCAGCCCACGGCACTGCCGTCGCTCTCTGGGTGGTTTAGTGCCCCTTGGATGGGCCGTGTCCAGCCAAAAGTAGGGCTTGAATGTGAGACTTGCTGCGTCCCCGCACCCAGCTGCGGCCGGGGCCGGCCTGACCCCAAACCTCTTGCCAATGAGGCTATCGGGGTACGTGTTACCCCCTGGAAAATGAATGGTAAAGTCAAACTGAGCTAACTTGAGCTAACTGAGAACCCAGCACTCAGCAGGTTGCAAGTGCAGAGAATTATAAACTACCTGCTTGTCCCGCCATTCTTTCCAGTCTCTCCTATTAAGGACTTTTGAAATAGGAAGCAAAATTAGGGTTTGGTTCCCTCCATGTGCCAGGCCTCCAGCCTGAGCTTGCAACCGGGGAAGTTTGAGAAGCTCACAATGCTATTTTGGAGTAGCAAAGGAATATTCTGCAAATGGCAGTGAATCCCTGCCGGGTGCGTAGTGACGGGGGGTGCTGCAGAGGGGCTTCCCAGCCCCGGGACGTGGGGGCTTCGCTGTCCCTGGGCTGCAAGCGCCGGCTCAGCCCACCCACCCATCATCCTGCGGAAAGCCTCTGCAGAGCCAGCGCTGGGTTACTTGCTTGATCTTCACAGGCCTTTTCTTTGGAGAAATGTGGTTAGGGAAGGGCCCGTTGCGGTGGGAGAAGGGCATTGGGGCGAGCGCAAGCATTGCCTCCCTCCAGCCCCAGCGCAACATCTCCCCGTGTCCAAAACCGGGTCGCAGCTGCGGTTGGAGTGCCCAAGCGAGGGCCGGGGCGGGGGGCTCCGCATTCCCCCTCGCTGCAGGGTGCAGATATAATTAGCTGGCAATATAGGACAGAGCGCTTTGCAGAAAAAGATTGCGCTGTATTTCTGCAGCAGAGGGTCCAAGAAAAAGCTGTCTTTCAGCTCTTCTCTAACGGCTCGGTGTCCTCTCAGCCTTTCGGGGAGGCGACGCAGGCAGCTGCCTTCCTGGGAGCCGCGGTCCAGCATCACCCCGCCGCAGCCGCTGAGCCGCGGAGCGGCCCCGTTCCGGCCGCGGGGCCGGGCGCTGCCGCAGGCGGGGGGGGGGGGGGGGGGGGGGGGGCTGGAGCTGCCGCTGCCGCAGCATCGCCCCGGGGCCGGGGGGGGGAACGGGACACAGCGACGACTTCCCAGCCGTAACACGGTGCTGGGGGGGTGGGGGGATTTGTTTTTCGCCCTGCCCCGATCGCCCCGCTCTTTGTGCCGGCTCTGCAGCCGGCGGCGGGGGCGGGACCGGTTCCCCCCCCCCCCCCCCCCGCCCGCCCCGGGCTCCGCCGGGGCCGCCGCTGCGCAGGCGGAGCAGCGCGGCAGCATCCATCTTACCGGCGGGCGGCTGGCCCGGGCTCCCAGCCTCCTCCTGCCCATCCTCCTCCTCCTCCTCCTCCTCCTCCCCCCCCCTCCCCCTCCTCCCCCGGGGCCGGAGACCCGGCGCGGCGGCTGCGAGCGCTGCCGGCTGGGCGGCAGCGGCGGATGATGCACGGAGATGGTACACCAGGAAAACTGCTCCTACCAGGTAAGGGGCGAGCGCGGCCTGGCCCCTGCCCCGAGCTGGCCCCCCCGGCCCCCGCCCCGCTCCGAGCTGCCCCAGCCGGCCCCCGCCTCGCCCGGGGCCCGGGGGGGTGCGGGCGGCCCGGGTCCGCCTGCTGGGGTTTCAGCCGTGGGCTGCTGGCCCCGAGGCAGCCCGGGGCTCGCAAGGCAGCGGGTTGGAAGCAGCCGCGGCGGGGAGAAGCCCCTCTGCCTGCGGGGCTTTTGTGCTCGCCATGTGATGCTCGTAGGCGCCGGGGATGCGCTCGCCCGGCGGAGCGGCGGAGGGCGGGTTTGTCGGGCGGCTGCCTGCACCCCCCCTGCTTGCACCCCCCTGCGTGCTGCCTGCACCCCCCCTGCCTGCACCCCCCTGCCTGCCCCCCCCCCGCCTGCCCGCTGCCTGCCTGCTGCCCGGACCCCGCTGCCTGCACCCCCCCTGCCTGCACCCCGCTGCCCGCACCCCACTCGCTGCCTGCCTGCCTGGATGAAACTGTTCCGTGTAAGTGAGCGAGCTGTGGTTTTACACTTCTGCAGTTGCCGTCAGAGCGCGGTGTAAATTTTAGAACAAACAGAATATTGCGCTCTGCGCTTTCCAGATTTATCGAAGCGTGAGAGCTGACCCGCAAGATGATAATTTTCAGATGCAGTCTCGTCGTGGTTCACGCTGTTCTGCTAAATAATCCATGCAAGAACTGGTGATGGGTTCGGGGACGAGCATTTCCCTCTCTGAGCATCCGTCACGGCCGCCCCTGTCCCTGGGGTCCCTGGGGCCTGGCAGCAGCGCTGGGGGAAGCGGCACCGATAACGGTGTTTGCTGAGCGACGTCAGGATTATTTTCGTGGGGCGAGTGAGAGCTTGGGGGGGGCTGTTATCGTGGCTTCATTTCCCTCTAAAGAGAGGGTGGGTGCTGTTGGGTGCACCTGCACGGGAAATGGCACGTTTAGGGCTCGATGGTACAGGCAGATTATTAAATGCACGAACGCCTGTCCATCTGCTACGGCGATGCTGAGAAACGCGTTTGCGGACGTGCGGTGGGGTGTGTTTTGCAAAACAGCCAACAGGCATTCCCAGCGGCGGAGCTGGACCCTCGAGAGACGGGGCTTTGCCCCGGTGGCTCGTCCTCGTTTTCCCCACCGCTGCGTTTAATTCAAACTTCAGTCAGTGTTTTAAGACAAAATAGCTCATATTGCAAAATATATCATGACGGGAAAAGCTACCACAGCATACGTATATTGCAAAATATATCATGAAGGGAAAAGCTACCAAAGCATATGTATATTGCAAAATATATCATGAAGGGAAAAGCTACCAAAGCATACGTATGTACAGAGAGAAGAGTTGAAAAGATTTTTCACTGAATGTTTTCAATCCAGCAAATGCTTCTGGAAATGAATTTCCATTTTTAGCTCCTTTGAAAAAAAAAAAAAAAAAAAATCCTGGGGTTTTTCAGCCTCGGTTTTAAGGGATCTGATTTTTCTGCAGCTCCGAGCCTGTTGCTCTCTAGTGCCTTAATAAATGGTGCCGTTGTTTCCGCGCAGCGGATGTTTTCCCAGCGTACCCGTAGGAACGCAAGGGTTAAAGGTTGCGCATTGTTTCCCGGGTGGAAGCTGGTCCGTGGCGGTGGGCGAGCGATGGCGAGCGATGGTGAGCAATGCCGAGCGCTGCGGCGCAGGCCTGGCCAGCATCCCTGCATGTTAATGCGCTGGGCTTGCTGCGACGGCAGCGCTGCTGCCTTTTATCTGCTTTAATCTACTTGCTTGTTTATGAATTGGTTCCTTCCCTCCAAACCAATAAATATTCGAGTGAAAACAGCCAGAAAGCGTGCAAATCACAGAAGAAAGTCCGGAGAAACGGCCTTTCAAATGAAATCTGTTTCAAAACCTACGGCATTGCAAAGATTAGGAGCAGCCCCAACCCCCTCCCAAACCCATTAACCTAAAGGCCAAGTTTTAATCCTTTTGTGGCCGGCAATCCCGGGTTTGGGATCAGACTGGAAGCCGGCAATGATAGGATTTTTGGCGGCTGCCTGGACTGCCCCGGGGGGGAGGAGGGTGGCAGCGTGTAACTCCGCTCTCCTCCCTCCTCGCACCCCTTTTGTTGAAGCTACTAAATAAAGTAAAAATAAACCAAATAGAGGAACAAGCCAACGCACGGGGAAAACCTGAAAACGTGTTTGTTTTGGAGCAATTCAGCAGAAAAGCTCTGACGTGACATGTCATGGCTGGGACGTAAGCTCCAGAGCAGGGAGGGTGCTGGGGACGGGACGCAGCACAGGCGGGTACCGAGGAAGAGGAGGGTGTTTCTGTCGTATGCCGTGCCTTGCCTCCAAAGCCCTGTTTCACATCATAAATGAGCTGGCACTGCTGCTCTCTGAAATTCAGGGGGCTGTAGGTCTTCCTGGGGTTTTGGATGTGGCTAAGTCAGGTTCATCGCTTTGAATTTAGGCCAGGTCCTCCATGGTCAGGAGGTCCCAGCACCTGACATCTTTCCCGTGGCCACATCCTGGAGTCATACAGGCTGCTGCCGCTCTTCGTGCCGTATATTTTTTTTCTCGTACTTATTTCTCTTTTCCTCTTTTATACTGATTTATTTTCCTATGCCAAATATTTTGTTTAGGGCTCCATATTTCTCCTACACTTTGACAAGAGAAACGTCAGCTCATGCACATTGGGGAACCTGTTGTGAGGTCCCGAGCTCGCGCAGAATAAAAGGCCAGCGTGCAAATCCAGGCCTTAACACAGAAATAAAGGTTTTATTCTAACGTGTGTATTAGCGGTGCTTTACTGGCCTGCAGCCTTCGCCTGTGTTTCAGTTTGCTTTGTGAACACGTATTTTCAGCGTTGCCCGACAGGTCCACCTTTGCGTGGAGCAAAACGGGACTCTTTGGGCTGTTGCCGGCTTCGTCTGCGTTTCTTTGCGACCGCCGTGCGAGTGGGTAATATGTCTAGATTTACCTTATCTCCTTGGGTTGATTTCTAATGCGTCTTTAAAAGCGGAGAAACCCCCCGGCACCCGGTGCCCCTGCCTAAGGCGGGAATCTCCAAACAGGCAGTTGCCTGTGGGAACCGGTTTTGGCTCTGTGCGCTGGCATCGGTCACGGTCTCAGCTATCTGCTGGCAGGAGGGTCGCTCTGGAGATGTTACCAGGCTTTACGCATGCAACGAAAATGAAAAAGACAACAATCTGATGTGAAAAAGGAGGTTTTATTTGCTTAGAAATAATTTCTTAGGCGGGTCGGGGCGTGCGGAGCATCCTGCTCGGCCCCATGCGTTCGCTTGGGAGCTGCTCCGGGTGCGTGCATCGGGCTTGAGACTCTGCTGCTTCGGTGATGCCAGGTTTGTGCGTGTTTCTTGAGGGGGGTCTGTTAGAAAGACCCCAGTAGCGGGGAGACGCTGGTGTTACTGTGGGCTGGGGAGGTGTTGGTGTCGCTGCGGGTCGGGCTGGCTCCCAGGGGATGGACCAGGCAAGGGCGGCCGGCACCCGCCGCTCCCAGGGTCTCACCAAGCATTGAACCATAGAAGTAGTCCGTAAAAGTCACAAGGTTAAAACGTGAAGTGCTCGTTAAAAAAAAAAAAAAAGGAGATATTTTATTAGCTTTCTTTTGTTTGATATCTTTAGGGTTGTGTAGGCTTTCGTGGCATGTAGAAATACCAGACTGTCGTCATCTTTTTCATTAAAGTGAATACAAATTCTCATGGCAGATATAACCCCAAGAGCCAGGCCTTGGAGAAAACCTCAAATGCCATGAAACCCTCCATGGAGCACTGGCAGGGCTGGAGAGCTGCTGGCCTGGCCTCTCGCCGCGGCTGCCGCGCTGGAGGGACGCTGTGCATGGTACAGCAGAGGAGCCTCCGTTCGCGTGGCCGAGCACACTGACCCTGCATCCCCAACCACTGCCAAGAACATAAAATAAAGCCCGCGTTATAGAGAGCTGAGGCTGAAGGCCTTCTTGTTTAGACAGAGATCAAAAGAAAAGCTCTGCGAAGTAGGTGGAAAGCACTTGGTGTGCTAAAGCTCAGGGAAGCATCATCGGAGGGAGGGCATGGTCCATCTCATCCCTAAATTTGCAGGGACTTGTTGTAAGTGCCTTGCGCTGGCTGCTCTGCGCTGGAAGGACGCTGTGCTGTGAAGGGACTCTTCAGAAGGGATTTATTCCGACCTTTACAATAAAATGTTTTGGCAAATAGTTCTGGCAACTTGAGATTTCTACAAATCGGGAAGTCACCTCGGTACCCTGGCCTGAGCGCCCCGTGGCTGTGAACACCGGTTTGGCAGGGAGGGTGCTCGGAGTGCTTTCATTGAACTTTGCTGGGAATTTAGGGGTTTTATCTACTAGCTCGGTAACCGGCAGTGTGGGGGAGCTGATCCCCAACAGAAGGCAGGGAGGGGGATGGTTTCCTCCCCAATGGAGTATGCCCCAACAGCGTTGAGGGGGTTTTCATTGACTCAAGCAAGCGTTACGTATGCGCAGTAGAGTTACATTTAGCTGCTTGCTTGTCCATAAACACTCAGCACGTGTTTGAGGCACATAAAACTCCATGTGCCCTATTTCCTCACCTTGCTTAAGAAGGACGTGAGCGCTGCCGTCCCCGGCCGGCGTGTTCCCCGCGGCGCTGGGTCCGTGGCCGTGTGCTCCTGCCGTAGGGACACCCCAGCTGACCTGCTCCAGATACGCCCGTTCTGAGCTTTCCCTTCGTGCTATAAAAAGAAAAGCAGGCTCGCTCTCCCCTACGCCAGCGTTGCCCTTGGCTACTGGAGGAGCCGCGGCGGTGGCCGTGGCCACGGAGGCCAGTTTCCTTCTGATGCCATTTGATGTGCGAGGAGTCCTTGGCTAGCGATGCCAGCGTGGAGCGTACCTGACGGCGTAGCCCCCGTCATTGCTTTTTTGTTTAAACCCTCTACGTACAATAGGTGATGTGCGTGCGTTTCAAGCGGCGGCCGGTTGCCAGAGGGACAGTCGCGGGTGTTTGCCGGGCGGTCCGGTGCAGGCAGCGGTGCTGCCCATCTGCCCGCAGTGGCCTTTTGCATCAGGTGGGGAAGGGGCTGGACACCAAAGGGTTTGGTCCCTGCGCTGAGATAACCACGAAATTAATTTGTCTTGTGGTTTTGATATCCAGTTTCAACTGGCCTTTTCTCTGCTGGCGGGAGATGCCTCTCCCAGGGGTGCAGGGTTGGGTCTGGTCCTGCCCACCCAGAAGGACACCCAAATATGCCTCCAGCAATGGTTACAGGGGTGCAGGGGCTCCCAGCCGTGCTTCTTAACCAGCTTTGCTTTTCTCCTGTTGCCCTGAATGAGGCGGCTGCTGGAAGTGGGGTTTTCCCAGCAGACTGGGACCAGCTCTGTGGGATCCGCTCAGGGGATGCCCCTCCGTGAAGCCGGTCCTGGAGCATCCCTGCTCAGAGGGCAGGGCAGAGGTGAGCTGGCCCGAAACCTGGAATGGGGGATAAAACATCTTAAAAAACGTGGGTGGAAAGTGCTAGAGATCTTTTCGGTAGGCTGCATTGCTTCCTACCCTTCGGGGTGACCGATGGCAGTTTGCAGAGGGGTGGCTTGCACGTAGCGTGCGTTCACGCCGCGTCCACCCCCTGTACGTTGGGTACCGCGGGCACAGCGGGACCGGGCTGGGGCTCCCTCACCGTCTCAGGCGGCTGGGAAGGAGGTGTGGGGACATCCCCTCCGATGGACGAGGGCAGGGTGATGCGGGGGACTTGTCTCGAACTGGGGGGGAAGCATGGGGCAAATTGCAGGCTCAGCCCCCCCGTGCCAGCCCAGTGCTCCTGGCCACCACATCCTTCCTCTGGGGCTACAGGATATTTTTTTCCAGATTTATTGTGTCAGGATCCATCCCCGCGGCCGGGAGAGGAAGTTAATTTAGCAACGGCAGGAAAGGACACAATGAGTCAGCGGTGGAGGGGAACTAAAAATAATGAAATATCCAGAGAACGACTTTGTTTCACTTGGGAATTATAGTTACAAAGCAGCGTCCTGGGACAAGAATGGAATTAAACAATCCTGTTTATTATTACTGTTTTTTCCTGAAACTTCAGAGTAGAGTGATGCCGTGATGCATAACTTGCATGTCGTTAGAGCCGGTAATCTAACTAGAATATGCATTTTAGATGAAATGATGTCAGCATGACTTGGATATATCATTTAAACCTGTAAACTTGGTAGGGCTATGAAAATTATTCATCTAGCATAGCTGTGTCGCACCAGAAGTCAGTACTTTTATTGCTGGTGTGCCACGTTTTGAGGATCACTGAGAAATTGTGGCATAAATTCCATCTTTCTCAGGATTCCCTATAGAAACGCCTGCCCCGAGCGTGTGACCTCTGCCTCTCGCTGCCCACCCGCAGCTGATCCGGAGCAAATACCGCGCACCGTGATGGGTGCAGCACCGACGGGATCTCAGCAAGGGCTGAGCAGGATTTGTGCGGGGCTGGGGAGCAGCGGCCGTGCCGTGAAGCCTGGCTCTGCGGGCAGGGCTGCTGGAGGCGCGAGCTGGAGCTGTACGTGGTGCGGGGTTGGGGGCTGCAGAACCCCCTGGGAGCTGGGGCCGGGCTGCTCGGCCACCCCGGAGCGGGGACCAGGCGGTGCGGTGGTCCCCAGGCTCTGCAAGCCCACAAGATGGGTGGCAGGTTAAGGCTGGACACCTTTTTGAGCTCTGTTGGTTAATTCTTAGAGACTTGGGTTTGCACCTGAAGAAGCTGGTTTAGCCCAGAAATAGCTCCCTGGGGTCCTTTCTAGTGGGGTTTTTTTGTGTAAAGAGTGAAAATTTCATCTTGTGGTTGGCATTGCTGTGACTGCCCATCCTCGAGCGGCCGTGCGAGGGCTGAGGACCACTCCGGCTCTGCCCGGGGTCGCTGCCCCGGCCGTGGGCAGCTCCTTCGACCGCTGGGATTTCATTAGGATAACTTCCACGGTGAAAACCCCAGGAGAAAGCCCCTTCCTTCTGCCCGCTCTGGCCGTGACTACGCCGCTGGGCTTGGATTTTGACATCAGACACCGGGTTTTTTCCTGCCCTTGTGTAGCCGGCGAGGGCTCGGGGCTATTTTTATCCAGCGCTGGCAGTGGCTGGAGGAGGACGCGGCTTCCCTGGCCCGCACAGCCCTCGTCTCCCTCTCATCAGCTGGCCGAGGCTCCGGCGCTGCCATTGACTTTATTAGGGAAAAGCAAGGTGCTCTGGAGCGGCCGGGAGGCGAGAGGGGCCGGGGAAGCGTCCCGGCCCGGGGACGGTGGGCTGCCGCAGGTCTTGGCTCTGGGAGCGAGCGCTTGATGCCATGGTGCTGACTGAAGAGCAGAGGAAGGACTGAGATGCCCCGGCGGGAGCGTTTCACCGGCCACGTGAGGACCCGGGAGCGAAGGAGATGAGTCGGGAGGGTGATGGCATGGGTGACGTCATCAGGAAAGCAGCCGCGCCGGCCGGAGAGGGGAGTTATAAAAAGGTAAGGGACTAAAAGGAGCCTTTTGTTGCCAACATTCGCCCTCTTGGAAGGAGGGGGACCCGCCAAAATGCTGCCCAACACCCTCCCAGGGTGCTGGGTTTCGGGTGCCGGAGCAGGGAAGCGCTCGGTGGTGTTTAACGCACCGGAGTGGGGCAGCAAACCTTCCTCCCTCTGCGTTTTCCTGTCACTTTATGAGAAAGAAAATGTAAAGACGTGTTTCCAAACACGTTCTCGTACCTCGAGACCCCTGGGTTTTAAGGCAACTTGCCACGTGGCTTGAGAAATGCAAGTTTGACTTGGTTTTGCATTTGCCAGCAAATCCGCTGTGAAGAAAAAGGAGTTAAAAACAAATGTTCGGCGCAGCGGTTACAATTTCTGTTTGTAAATCCAATAATAGCCCTTGTACTTTACAGAGATAAAATAAGGTGCTGCCTATGGGTCTGGAACTTTAAATATAGTAATTGTCCCATGGCTGGTAATGACAGACCCTGGCAAAAATAGCCTCGGTGGCCTGGCCGGGGCCAGGCACGGGCTGTGCACCCTGTTTGGTGCCTGGGGATCAGCCTGCGCCAGCCCCGCTGCCTTTTAACCCTTCGCGTGGCAGTGGCACTGCCCGGCTGGGACAGGGTCCTGCCGAAGGGTGCCTGGCTGCCCTTAATCAGTAATGGGCTGTGTAATTAGACTCTTCCCTCTGCAAACAGGCAGCGCCTCAGCGAAGCACGCCCGGCATTCGGGCCGGGTTTGGTACCCGTCGGTACGACTCCAGAAGTGCCATCGCCGGCCGTTGTTAGGAGCTGGCTGCTCTACCCGAGGTGGGGGGCGGAGGGGGGGGTCTCGGGGCACAGCAAAGAGCTTGGCAAATCGCTGCTACACCTCAACGCCAAATAAATCTTCCGTGTGCTATTTTACGTGCTGTTTCGGGTGGTGTCTGTAATGAGTAAAGGCTGCTGGTACAGGTGCCTGCATGCTAAGCAGCGCGGAGCGGTACGTGGTGAAAAGAGCGGTCCAGCTACTACTTCTTAAGGGACAGGATAACGCGGTAGTACGGACTTTGCTCGGTTTCCCAGAAAACTGCAGAAATCTTGTGCCCGCTGCCGTGGGCGTCACTCTCCGTCCCGCATCGGGTCGGTCGGAGACGGCCTCTGGCATCAGCGGTACCTCTGCGTGCCCCCAGGGATGGGGTTGTGTGGGGAGAAGGCATATACTGGATAAATTCAGGCTCTCAACCAAAAATGCGGCATTTTTTTTGGTGTCGAGGTGCCGTGGCGTGTCGGGGACGGGTGGCAAAGAGCACAAATGGTTGCGTATAATCTGCAAGCACCGGCGAGGTGACGGCAATGGGTTTATAAGCAGCGATAATTACAGCGGGCAGTGGGGCTGGGAAACAGCGGGCTGGGTCCGCTGTGGGGAAGGGCTGAGCCTCTCCTGGCACTTCGCCTTCGCCGGAACGGTTGTGTAAAAGCGTTTTACGTGTAGGCAGTCACAGCCATAATCTGACGTGGTGTTTTTATTCGTGTACTTAAACAAAGGTAGCTGCAGACCTTCCGAATTGGAAGGTCGACGGTAAGAAGGAAAACATCCACCCAAAACTGGTTTGCCTTAAAAATAAAAAGCAGCCTTTTGTTTAAAATAATTGTCTGAACCCGACTTCAGCTCTACACCAGACCCCTCTTTCAGAAATACATACATTTTTTGATTCAGTGTCAAAATACCCATTTAAACAACGTGGGTTTGTGTTTTTCTTGCTAGTACCTTTGCATTTTGAGTACTGGATCCGTTATTTTTTCTATACCAAGTAAGTGTATTTGATAGTCAAAAAACCACTTGCAATTTTCCTTCTCAATTTATAGTTTTCAATACCCAACTCTGGATGTATACTGCAGCTGTTGGGTCATTTATCTAAAGCCTAAAGTCCAGTTCCCTTAGGTATATTATATTTCTTAGTAACTGTTCCCTATTTTATAATAACAACAAATAGGACTCTTGATTTCTTTATGGTCATTAGCCTGCGTCTGGTTTATAAAATGGGATAGTCTGAGCTCAGTCCTGGGGGAGCAGTGTTATTTAGTATCCTCAGTAATGACCTGCTGGAGAAAACAAATTGTACATTGATTAAATGTACAGATGTCAAACTGGGAGCAGTTGCCGTCTCGGAAATGGAGCAAAATTAAAGAAGATCTGGAGAGACAGCCCCATCTGAAAGGGGTAAATATGTGAAAGCCTGCCTGTATTTATGTGTATTTTAATGCCAAGGAGAGTAGTTTTCGGCACAGACGGAGTAGGTGGGCGTGCTGCTGAGGGAGGGAGCTGGCGCGGAGGGTGGGATGTGCTGGCCTGGCCGGGCAGGAGGAGGTGGAGATGCGCTTTGGGCTCCTGATTTCTGTCGGAACGCAGGGAAAATCGGCAGAGGATAGGCAAATGTGGGAGAGGATCATCTGAGTAGGAAAAATGGGAGGCTAAGTATCCGTGGCTTCATGAAATATTGATGCGCTGAGGATGCAGCTGGCACCCACAGGGCAGGCGCCCATGTGCGTCGTGAGATGGGCAGCACGAGGAACCGGCGCGGGCGACCCTGTCTCTGCTTTCAGTCCATTAAAAAAATACTTCTCGCTCATTTTTACGTATTTTTTACGGCTGGCTATTTTTTCTTCTAAATCTAACTGCCGCCATGTGATTGAGGCATCGGTCATTGAAACCTGAAAAAACAAAGTAGAAAAACATAGCTGGGCAGTCTGGGTAGGATTTCAGAAACCGGGAGCTGAACCCAAAAACTCAAGACCACTTGATGCCATGGGGGTTATTTTTAATATTTTAAATACCTTAAATGAAAGGAGTTAGTTTACAAATGAAGTATGTATTTTGGTAAGGGATTGACAATACAATGGGCAGTGTGATAATGTAATGTATGTAGTCAGCGCTGGAGTTGGAATTAAATGATTAGCCTTTTTAAGGTAATAATTGGTATTTTGTTATATCTCACTTCCTTCTATCAAAAAAAGTTGCTGTATTTTTAGTTAAGCAGGTAAAATATGGGAAGCACAGTTATACTAATTAACACCGTGGAAGCAGCCCATGCTTGCCTGCTGTGGTTTCTTTTGTTGTGTATTCTTGATCGGGTATTATGTGTTATTTTAAAATGAAACATTTGAGGGCTTCAAAATGTTCCTTCTATCAATAACTTGCCACTTTGTATGAATTTGTTGTCAGCGTTGGCACATAATCCATTAGCGACAGACACCGGGATAGTACTGGTACTAATTTTGAATCCAGATCTGTGATTTTCATTTATTGCGCATTGATTACAGTCATCTCCATAATCATTGATCGGTGATTAATTTCAAATCGCTTTGTAGCTTGCCCTTATTCAAAAAAACATTTATATAAAAATACATTTTTAAAACTGTGGATAATTTGATGGCGATGGTTAAAAATACATCTCTAAGTACGCTGGCAGAAGGATTGTGTAGTTTTGGAGGCTGCTCAGGGAAGTGGAAGATGCTAATGGTGCGAGTGCAGTCTTGGTGGATGCATATGCATATAGATACCGATATCAATGTATATATTAGGTATATATCTGATGTATACATCAGATGTGTGGCTATTTAGATATATATCTGTCAATCTGTGGAGAGAAGAGAGATGCAGATGGGCTTCCCTGTTGGGATGGGCCGTGTGGTCCACCCAGGCGTGGGAGACAGCTTGGGGCGTGCCGGGCATCACGAGTGTGGCGGTGGGGCCGGTGGGACAGCTCTCCTTCCTGCGCGCTGGCACGACCGGCAGCTTCATCCTTTTCTCGTCGCCCTTCCCTTTCAGGCCCAGAAGAATGAGCGTGAGTCCATCAGGCAGAAGTTGGCTCTGGGCAGTTTCTTCGACGATGGCCCGGGACTTTACACCAGCTGCAGCAAGAGCGGCAAGCCGAGCCTCTCCTCCCGGTAAGCCAGGCGGCCTCGTGGCCCAGAACCTCTTTGGAGGCTGAAAAGTGTGAGATGCCTCCAGTGGCATGTCCTGAGACCCTTCTCTTCAGAGCATCCCTCAGTTTTTACTTGCAGCCATGTTCTTGAATTTTCCTTGTTTTAGAACAACATCTTATGCTCCAAACGCAATTGGTGTCTGTTATGTAAATAATTGTGGGTAATATGCTAAAATATTAGGTTAAAACTGTATAGTATAGATATTTGGATGCTCAGAGGATAAAGCAAATGAGCTAAGTTTTCCTGAGTTAGGCTTCCTTTAGGTTTTCATTCAGGATCTCTGTCCTGAACTGAACGTTGCCTTTGGACTTGGGCCGACCAAGAACGGTGGTAGAAGTATCATGAACGCACAACTGGAGTTTTTGTCATGAAAATAGTTGATTACTTTCGTTTTCCAGGAGTTCTTTATGTTGAGTTGCAAAATACTGAGAATTTTGATGTCTGCATGCCTGGTTTAATGCCAGACGTGCATATCCGAAGCAGGGCAGGGCTCGAGGATGGTCCCACGGTCCCACCAGTCCTGGCTCAGGCAGCCTGGTGACGGTCGGTGAAAAACCACCGGTTTGTGAAGGTATATCGTCCCTTAGTGGCTCGGGAGGTGGCAGCCCCTTGGAAGCAGATCTGATGCTGATAGCTAGCCCTGGTGACAGCAGGGCAGTGGAGAGCAGTCAGGGCTGCAGTTAATCTCGCACACAGAAAGCACCAGAGAATGGAAAAAATGAGCTTTAACGTGGCTACGTGGCTCCCTGCCTCCCCGCCACGGCCACGTGCTGCGCACAGGCTCTGCTCGCTGGACACAGCTCCGTTCCCGGGGCTGGGACGTTGCATAGCTCGGATACCTCACTTACTCTGATTTTTAAAATTTCTACGTCAAATATACTCCAGAAAGGCTTGTTTATGTACGCAGCTGCTGGGAGTAACCCGGGGCACTTTGGAAAGCATCGAACGCCTCCCGCATTGGGAGTGAAGATCTACCTGTTGCCATGGTGTGGGAGAAGAAAAAAGTCTTAGAGAGGCATAAAACCAGGAGGAATACTGTTATTACACCAGAGAGGTACAATTGTGAAATTAAATTGAACCGCAAGTCGTTTGAAAGGGAAAACAGTTTTGCTCTGTGTAGTTACAGCTAAACCTGGAGCCGCTGTCTTGTAATTATAGCGCGGGCCTAATTAACGCTGCATGGCAGGGTTTGGCAGCTGTGCCACGAGAAATGACCGGCTGTACCCGAACGCTTTGGCGTTTCGTTAATATTTATAGTCCAGGCAAAGCATTAGCATTGCCCGCTGCGTGTTACAGGACCTACAGGACCCTTTGTGGGACCATTGCTCTCATTTTTGTGCTTGCATATGAAATAAAAGAGCATAAATTGCTGGGTTTCAGGCGCTGGGGTCATGCTGTCGAAAGGCGCGTGAGTCGCAGACCCACGTTTTGCGCTTGCTCTGCCCTTTCTGCGCGATGCAATTTGAAGCTGAGCCAAGGGTTCATCCTGTTCCCCGGCCTGGGTACCCGTGTTTGTCCACCATGGCTCAAAAGCTTGTGCAGAATTATAGAATAGAAAGATAAAATGGTTTGGGTTGGAAGGGACCTTTCAAGGCCATCTAGTCCAACCCCTATTCAATGAGCAGGGACATCTTCAACGAGATCAGGTTGCTCAGAGCCCCATCCAACCTGACCTTGAATGTTCCCAGGAATGGGGCCTCTACCACCTCTTTGGGCAACCTGGGCCAGGGTTTCACCACCCTCATGGTAAAACATTTCCATCATTAATGGTATCTATTTTATGGTAATAGTGAATAAGAAATTCCACTAAAATAAATGGAAAAGAAGAGTTTGCTGTCTGTAAGTACTGACATAAGTCCCCCCGTTGGGAATGAGGACTAAGAGGCAGCAGAACGTGTGTGGAGGCTTGCCCCATCTTCAGCAAGTAGTGATGGAGTATGATGCACCGAGAAGGCTGATAGAGGTGACCCCAGAAATCTCTAGTATCTGGGGTTAATTTTTCATTAATTGGGAAGATGAGCAAAGCCTGAGCAGATTTTGTAGGAGGCGAACGGGCCTGACCCTGGTGTCAGGTGAGCGAATTGTCCTGGAGAGCCTGGGGCACGTGAGCACGGCTGGTGGCTGCGGAGCTGCTCCGCAATGTGAGCATCAGCGGGGGATGTCACAGACACCCTCTTGTCCAAAAAATCCATTCCTGTGTTTGCTCTCGGAGGCTGGCCTGAGCAGAGGGAGCCGTGGGGTCCACCGTGGGCCACGCTCGTCCACGGGCATCGGCCAACGCCGGTAGAACGTGTGTTACCCGGCTGATGACCTGCTCTGCAGTGGCTTTGGGGATAGCTGTTGTGCGAGCGAAAGCCGGGGTGCTCTCGGCTGTAGAAGTGCTTTTCCCTCTCTTAACCTGCACTGGGCTGCCCCTGCGCTGAGCCTCTGCGTCTGGAGAAAGTCGTTCCCGGGGAGGTGAATTTGGGTGGTCTTAACCTGTCCAAATCAGGCAATGGAGCAGAGGGTCCCGAAAACACAGTAATAATATTCTGCGGTACAGTAGTGCCTCTTGGCCACAAACAGGCTTATTACCCTTCTGAATGAATAGTTTCAATCGTTAACACATTATTTTCTATAATAGAATAATATTTTTATATATTATTTATATATTTATATACAAAATACATTTTCTCTATTTATGAATACGTTCAATAGATTTTATATATACTTTATATATAATACTGTACTTAATGTAGTAATATAGCCACCCGTGATGACAGAAGCCCTGCAGTATCTCAGCAGTTCTGAAGTTCATCAATAGATGGTGGTAGAAGCATTATCGTTACCGTGCCGCTGCGTTTCCAGTCCCACGCTGAACTGCCGCTCAGAAATGGCAGCGCCGGGCAGCGGCGGGAGCTTGCCCGCGTCCTGCCGCCACAGGCTGGGGGTCCTGGCTCGGCTTTTGGGTGGGGGACGCCCATCTTCTGGGAAAAAAGTGAAAATGGTTGTATTTTCCTGAGGCCAATACAAGAGCAGGACAACAGCATCCTCGCAAAAGGTGACCGACTCGCTGCTGACGGTGCTCCAGCATCTTGCCCGTGCAACCCGTCGGCGCGGCGGGGAGAGCCGGCGCGAGGGGGCTGCGGTGTCACCTCTCCCTTTCCCCCCGCAGATTACAAAGTGGGATGAACCTGCAGATTTGCTTCGTGAATGACAGCGGCAGCGACAAGGACAGCGACGCCGACGACAGCAAGACAGAAACCAGCCTGGACACGCCGTTGTCGCCCATGGTAGGTCCGAGAACCCATCCCGCAGAGGGTCTGGAGCATGGAAACCGTGAGGCCATCCATAACGGAAGCTGATGAAGAGCTGCTCCTGTTAAAACAGCAACGCTAAACCCCAGAGCAGCGTCTTCAGCCATCAGAAAAAGAAATGCGAGATGCTGAGGGCCAGAGAGCAAATTGCCCCTGGCTTGCACAGAGCTGCGGTAGAGCAGATGCCTTCGTGTGAAGGTCTTCCTTCTTCCTTCCTTCCTTTCCTTCCTTCCTCCCTTTCTTTTTAGATCTGATAATTATCAGGGCAGTAGTGGATATGACGCCGTATCAGCTCCCACCAGCTTTCCTCTCCTCTCTTTTCCTTTGTGAACAGAACATCCTTGCCCCAGATGTTTTCCTCCAGCTTAACCAGTCTGTCCCCTATTGATCTGCTTGGCTCCTCTTTCCATTCGAAGTGCTCAAGTTGCTGTTAAAGTCAAGGGGGCTTATCTGGGAATTACTCTGATTTTTAAAGATAACCTTGTCGATTAAAATTAAAAATCTGTGCTCTTCACCTTTTCTGTAGAAATTATACCACTTGTAAGTGTACCAAGATATGTTAAGTTAACAGCAAGCTGCTTTGCTGTGGCACGGTTGGGGCGACGGTGCTGTAACGACTGCATGTCTGCTTCCCTAGAGCAAGCAGAGCTCGTCCTACTCTGACAGAGACACGACGGAGGAAGAATCGGAGTCCCTCGACGACATGGACTTCCTCACCAGGCAGAAGAAACTCCAAGCTGAAGCCAAAATGGCCTTGGCTATGGCAAAGCCCATGGCCAAAATGCAGGTCGAGGTGGAAAAGCAGAACAGGAAGAAATCGCCAGTAGCGGATCTTGTAAGTGGGGCCGTGGGACGGCGCGAGGGGGTGACAGCAACCCTTTTGCAGTTTGCTTTTGCTTGCCGAGACGCGTACAGTGGCCAGCAGTGCTTGCGCGCGGTGCTTGTAGACGTGCAGAGGAGCAGTGGAGATAGGGACCGGCTATCAGGAGTTGGAGGGTCAACATGGGTTGTCTTAGCGGGGCATCGCGGGAGCGGGATGGATGCAGGGAATGAGATGACGAAGCGTGAAGGTGGTTACTGCCTTGAGGCTGGCAACGACATGATGCACGCTCATCCTTAAGGCGTAGTCTGCTCAGCCCGTCTCATCCCGAGCTGGAGCATTCCTGCCTTGGTACAACGCTACTCTCCGTAGCCCTCGCCTCCCCTTGCGTCAGTCCGCCACTGATGCTGGTAGATCTGAAGACTTGGGTCAAACGTTGCGTAGATGTTTCAGCTCGTTTTGGTACTTTCAGTGGCGGTCCTTGATGCAGGCTTGTGAGAGGGGGGTGCCTGCAATGCAAACTGCCGCTGTTCAGGAATACAAGTAATTTGAAGAAAACAGTAAAAAACTGAATATTTCTTTTCAGCTGCCACATATGCCTCATATAAGTGAATGCCTGATGAAGAGAAGTTTAAAACCCACTGACCTAAGAGACATGACTATCGGGCAGCTACAAGTGATAGTCAATGATCTCCACTCACAGATAGAAAGTAAGTGATACTTGTTTAATTATTCCTTGATTTGTCCCATTTAATTAAGAACAGTTCTCCAGGATACACGTAGAAATGCTGATCAACGTGTAATAACAGGAATATATGGAAGAGACGCACCACAGAAGCTGGAGATGGAGTTCTCTCCAGATTTGGCTCCTTCAGCCTTTTTCTGTCCTTTTTTCAGTTTCTCCTATAGCGTTGGCTTGCCTCCGTAAGAGAGGAGGGTTGTAGCATTGTGCCAGCACCTAACGCTCCACTCGTAACTCAAAACCTGGTCGGGTAAAAATAGTCTTGGGAAGTCTGTCTGTCCTGGAAGCACCTGCCATTCATGGCTTTATGGCTGCATCTTCATGTGACGCTATGCCATGGCATCGAAACCATCCATAAGTGGAGAAACCCTCCAGTTTAGCAAACATCCCGGGGTAAATCCACTCTTGCAGTGCTTCAGCATGTTTCATGGGTCCTTGCGTTTGCCCGCAGGGACAGTGCCCCACCGCCTCATCTGTCTTCGCTCTCTCCAAAAGATCCAGGGGGGGGTTTTCCCCCTAGGGATCTCCGTCTTCCCATTAATTAATTAATTAATTAACAATTATAGGAGTAGACTTCTATTCTTCTTGGGGCCAATTGTATGAGGCTCAACAAGGCCAAGTGCCGGGTCCTGCCCTTGGGCCACAGCAACCCCATGCAAGGCTGCAGGCTTGGGGAAGAGTGGCTGGAAAGTGCCCAGTGGAAAAGGACCTGGGGGTGTTGGTCGACAGCCGGCTGAATATGAGCCAGCAGTGTGCCCAGGTGGCCAAGAAAGCCAACGGCATCCTGGCTTGTATCAGGAATAGTGTGGCCAGCAGGAGCAGGACAGTGACCGTGCCCCTGCACTCGGCCCTGGTGAGGCCGCACCTCGAATGCTGTGTTCAGTGTTGGGCCCCTCGCTCCCAGAGAGACATTGAGGGGCTGGAGCGTGTCCAGAGAAGGGCAACGGAGCTGGGGAAGGGTCTGGAGCACAAGGCTGATGGGGAGCGGCTGAGGGACCTGGGGTTGTTCAGCCTGGAGAAAAGGAGGCTGAGGGGAGACCTCATCGCTCTCTACAGCTGCCTGAAAGGAGGGGGTAGAGAGGTGGGGTCGGTCTCTTCTCCCAGGTAACAAGTGATGGGACGAGAGGACATGGCCTCAGGTTGTGCCAGGGGAGGGTTAGACTGGATATTAGGAAATTTTACTTCACTGAAGGGGTTGTCCAGCACTGGACCAGGCTGCCCAGGGCAGTGGTTGAGTCCCCATCCCTGAAGGTATTTAAAAGCCGTTTGGATGAGGTGCTCAGGGACATGGTGTAGTGGTGGGCTTGGCAGTGTTGGGTTTACGGTTGGACTCGATGACCTTAAAGGTCTTTTCCAATCTAAACGATTCTGTGATTCTGTGATTCTCTGGTGGCTGTAGGTGAAAAAAAAGGCTTCTTGGGAGCTGCTGTGCTGCTCCTTCCCTACTCGCGTTGGTTAACTGGCATCGCCTCTGGAAGCAGCCCTGCTGAGGATGCAGAGCTGCGGCGTTGAGTCGTGATTTGTTATTTTGTGCTGCAAAGGCAAAAAAAAAAAAAAAAAAAAGCTCATTAATTAGTCTCACTTTAGAAAGAACCCAAGTATGGGAGCATAAGTGTTAATGTCATTAACGCCGAGCTCGCTTCCCAAACTGAAGAGGCGTTAAACCCGTATAGCTGTATTTAACAGTCTAAACAGCAGCTCTGGCAGGGAGCGATGGGCAGGTACAGCCTTCAGGGCAGCCCGTGCCCACAGTTTATTTTTCACATGGTCCTTTTTGTTTTCTTCTTTTTCCCCGCTCTTTGACGCAACCCCGAGCAAGAATCCAATGTCACGAACATCCCTCTTGAGCAGAGGGGCCGGCTTGGACAGTAACCCCAGACCAGGGCGGGTGGGCGGCGTGTTCTGCATTGCCGCAGGGAATTGAAAAGCTGAACCTGAGGCTGCCCGGGCGAGCGGCTCGGCCGCTTTCTGCAGCGTGTTTCTTGCCCGGGGTTATTGCCCACAAGCGAGCGAAAGCTGAACCAGCAGGACTCCAAAAATGGGAGAAATTAATCTTTATTTTTGCTGCTGCGTTAAGCTATTTCAAGAGAGGAACCGCTTGCGTGCAGCGGCAAGGGGCTCCCAGTTTATCCTAGAAAAGCTGCGTCCTTTGGGGAGGTCCCTCCTGGTTCTCCACACCAGCTTACGTGTAACGTGGTGGGAAAGGATGATGTACGGGTCCCAAAGCGGGGCTCCCCAGGACATCACAAACTCACCCCCTTTCTCCCCGCTACCAGGCTTGAACGAGGAGCTGGTGCAGCTGCTGCTCATTCGGGACGAGCTGCACACGGAGCAGGATGCCATGCTGGTGGACATCGAGGACCTGACCAGGTGAAGGAGGCTCCTCGAGTTCTTTCTCTCTTCTCGCAGGTCCCAGCTCACCGTCAGCAGTGCGTAGGGGTTTTCTTTTAGCAGAATTTTAGTAGAAAAGCCTTTGCCGTCAAAGGTAGGTAGAAGTAACGCTGCTGGCTGCGAGGCACGTGTTTCTCTGCCGAGTGCTGTATGTGACGAGGGGAGCAGGACGCTGCGCTCTCCTCCAAAACCAGAAACCAAGGCACTTGGGTTCTGGAGACCGTCAGCGGCTTTCAAGAGCTCCCCACCCGCAGGTGTTGGTGCATGCTCTTGAATTGGTGTTTCCCTTTCCGAAGGCTGAAAAGAGCCTGGGAGGGAGCGATGCTGCAAAGCCCCAGTGCATCCAAGGGGAATGCCAGCAGCTCCCCGTGTCACCCCCCCCCTCTCGCTGGGGCGAGCTACAGCCCAGCTGCCTCGGCCCTCAGGAGGACTTGACCGACAGGAGAGTTTCTGAGCCTCTTAAATATTCATGTTCAATAGCCGATAAAACGGAAAGCCTTGCAGAATATAGGCGGGTTTCCTAAAGGACTCCATCTCCCGGGCAGCCAGGCTTAAGAAGCATTTTCCGTGGAGGTAACTAGTGATGCGCTGCAGAAACACTAAGAGGCATTGAAAGCTTTGGGGAGGAAAAAAAAGCTGGAAAAGTTGATAGTGGTTACTGTCCGTGCACGAGGACTGCGGTTTCAGAACCGCAGCATTCAGCTTGCAAAAAATACGGCCTAAATTTGTTTCTATTTTAAAATCTCGCGGCGCTGCAGAGCAGCTCGTTGAGATTTGGCGGTGCTCCGCCTGGAAAAAGCTTCTGCCAGCTGGGGTGGCCGTGAGGGGTTTGGGAAGCAGTTCTCGTGCTGCCCGGGGGATGGTGGCCCCAGGGGCGAGCAGGCGGGTTGTCACTTCTGAGTCTTGCCAGACCCCGTCACCGCTTCCCTTAACGAAGAGCAAGCGACGAAAGGGGGGGATTTGGGATGGGGGGGGTCGAGCTGGGTCAGTAGACAAACGCCAACACCACCTCGCATCTCTTTCTCCTTCCGTGCTTCGGGAAACGCTTTGCTTCCGCTTCCTAGATGCAATTAACGGCAGTTTAGTAAATGAAATTATTTGGAAGGTCGGTCAGGATGGTGGGGCCTTGGTGCGTGTTGGGGGGCACCGGCTGTCCCCATCCCGGCGTTGTTTGGGGGCAGGAGGGGAGGAAACGATCCCGGCTGGCCCCAAACCGCTCCGGAGAAGGGTTTCCTCTCCCCTTCGCCCACCTCCCGGTCCCCTCTCGCCGGGAAGGAGCCCAGGCAGATACCGCACCTCCCTCACCCGGTGCCTGTTTCTTCCTCGGGGGAAACGTCATTTTTGGTTGGCTGCCAGAGCAGCGCGGACGCTGGCCCGGAGCACGGCCCCGCGCGTGGCTTGGGTTTCCTCCTCCCCTCCCGCGGCGAATAACGCGGCTTCTTTCCTCCCCGACAGACACGCCGAAAGTCAGCAGAAGCACATGGCAGAGAAGATGCCGGCAAAATGAACCCCGGAGCCCCGGGAGCAGAGCTCGAGCGAGACTTCATTTTGCTTCTGTGTGTGTCCAAGCGCTGATGTCCGCGGTGGCGCGCAAGAAAACCAGTGTTAGTCATTGACCATGTCTGAAGCTTTATGTCCGGTGATTGGCCTCTGCTTCTTAATTTATTTTAATTTTTTTACTCGTGCCACTAAATATCAAGGCATTTTAATAATATTATTACAGAAAATGTACAGTACTTATAACATTATAAATCATGGGTGAGAAGAGAGGGTAGTTTAACTTTATTTTTGTTCGTTTAGAGATTTTCAGTTGAATGATATTTTACCATTGACTACTTTTTTATTCTTCACTGTAGTTTTAAAATAAAGAAACTGTACTTGACGGTGCTATACAAGTCAAAAAAAATACATGCCTGCCTCGTAGTGAAGTTGTAGCTTTCAGTAATATGTATATTTTAATCAGTTTTCAACATTTTGTGAATGTTGACTACCTGACATTCATTTTTAGATGTGCTATTAACATTCGGTTGGATTCAGAGAGTTACCTTGAAAGTTTTATGTATAAATATGTAAAATAAAAATTTAAAAAATTGTTTCATATGATACGTCTTTTTGTTGCCTAGTGGTTGACTTTGGTGATGCACCAGTAATGTATTCCTTGAACTAAATGTGCAATTCCTAATTTGTCATCACCAGAAAGAGCCTTTTTTTTTTTTTTTTTTGCCGATCACATGAAATTATGGAGAGAAGACAGGATTTTTGTAGAGTTATTTATTTGTAAGTTCATAATGTATGTGTGACATGGACTTAAGAGATTCTTCTATAATAACATTCACCGGACCCTAATATTGTGACTATTGTTAGAATCGGCAGGCACATACTGTAGATTTTTATTTTTTTTTCATATTTTATTGTCTGGGCTAAATATTTAAATGACTCACCGATGTCAGAAATAAAACAAACCCTATGTTAAAACTCTAAGCAGCATATTAAATGTATTATATATGGCAATTATCCCCTCTCTGCCTTTGGGCTGGGCTCCCCGTTAGTAGCCGCGTTCATCGGCTGAGCGCTGGATGTGTCCTCCTCTGCGCGGACAGGAGGAGGGACGCCGGCGGACTAACAGGTCTGTCTCCATCCCTCGTTTATTTGATTTCACGCTGACACAGCTTGGCCATCCCCTTCCGAAGGCCGCCCGGCCGTAGCCAGCAGCAGACACGCATGTCGCGCGCACCAGCTTTTTACATTTTAATTCTTTTTTCCTCGGGGGCAAATTCATCTTAGCGAAGGCTCTGGCTAATGACTTATTCAGGGTGTTTTCAGAAAAGCCTGAGCTGCATTAAAATTTCATCCCCCGCCAAGAATGTATTTTATAAAATTACTTCCCCCCCCCCCCCCTTCTTTTTTGCAGAAAGTGCAGGTTATGGAAGCGCCAGCCCTCGGCGGGGTTTGGTGGGGCTGGGGCGGGCGAGGGGGGGGTTGGTTTAACTTGGGGATGTTTTTTCTTTCCCCGGAGCTGAGTTGCTCCACAGGGTTTCCAGCGGACAGTCCCTGTCCCGCAGCCCCGAGGGGGGCCCTGTCCCCTGTCCCTGCTGGGCAGCGTCCCCGAGCAGGGAGCTCTGCCTGCCCCGGCTTTTGCAGAAAGGTGCTGGGACGGGTTAGGCTGGAGAGCCCTCGCCTGCAGACCAGGGCTGATGTAAACTCCTCTTATTTTGTTTTTTTTTGAATCTATGCAGAAAAAAATAAATGTATTTGGGGGGGGGGGGAGTGTTAGTTTCCCTGTAGCTCTTGGTTGGCTTGATGCTGTTGGCCTGCACGAGGGGAGACCTGCTGGGTTTTACATTTCTGCTCTGTACAATGCCGCGTTTGCAGTGCTCTGAGGCCAAAATCGTCCCCGTGGGGCGCGGAGCCGGTGCCTCCATCAGAAGCGGCTGTTCGGGTATCGGTGAGGAGGTGCCGGCCACCGGATTTAAAGCATGAACAGCAAAAGCCCCAAATACAAAAAGTTTGCTCTCAGCTTTAAAAAAAAAAAAAAAGCAAAAAAAAAAAAAGCAAGAAAGCCCCCGGGTGCCCCGGGGAACCCCATGCCCCCCGCAGCCGCCCCGGCATCGTCCCTGGCATCGCCCCTGCCAGGGTCCGGCTTGTGGGGCAGCGGGGTGAGGCAGCCTGGTCGGGCTGGAGTTCCGTTCCCTTGCTAAGTGCCTTTAACTTGCCGAAAAGAACTAGTTATTCCGGTCACCTACCACTGGTTTTCCCCCTTACACCCTTAGGGAATTGGGGTTTTTTTTAAGAAAAAGCGTGTTTCTGGGTAACTGCATCTCCTTGGCTCTGCGTCCCGTGTACCGAGGTGTCGTGCCGGTGTGTATGATGGCAATGCTGTGGAATTAATGGATTAAATGATGTTTTTAAAAGAGAAAGGTGTTGCGTGGTTTCTGAGCTGCTGCTGCCGCCCCTGTCACGGGCAATGTGTATTTTGTCACCTATTTCTGGCTATCGGTCCCATTTTCTGAGTCTCCTGTATCCTCCTGGGTGGGTTTTTGGTTCCTCCTTCCCTTGACCCCACCGACCATAAACCGTCTCGCACGGGATGCCAAGTTTCGCAGTGTTTTCCTTCTGCAGGCTGCCTGCAGCTCACTGCGTGCAACGGGAAAAGTACCTCCCGAGACCAGAAGTCACCAAAAATACCTGCTGCAGTCGGCAAAAACACCTACCCGCCCTGCATACGCACGGGGCTACGGGGCGGGGGGTCCCGCAAGCTCCCCCCATCACCCAGCCTGCTGCCCGCCATGCACCCGCCGCACTTGGCTGGAGCTAATTCTGTATATCCATGGGGAATAGCTGCTCCTCACAGCATGGGATATTTGGGAGCCCCATTGGGTTTTGTTCTGCCTTGCTTTTTTTGCCTTTTTTTCTTTTTTTTCTTTTTTCTTTTTTTTTTTTTTTTGACCTTTTTTTTCCTTCCATGAATGGGGCATTTACGCGGTTCCACTTGGGACTCCCAGTATCAATACTGTAACCCTGGAGCTGAATTCCCCGAAGGAGACTCAGAGGGCTCTCAGTCAGAAGGTTGCTTTCGGGGGGGGGGTGAGCTCAGCAGGGACAGTAATAAGCAGCTTCTGTTATGACAGCGGCCACTGCTCCACCCCAGGGACGAGGGTTCGGCGTCCGACCATCGGGTGCCTGAAGCAGCCCCCATGCCCGGTGCCCCTCGCTTATAAGTGTGGGGGGAAAAAAAAAAATTGCATTTAATTGGGGAAAGCATTCAAATGAGTAAAAAGCCGAAGGAAAGGGCAGGGTATGTCGGATGGGCTGGAGCAGGTAAATGTCCACCGGCGTCAGCAGCTGCCTGCAGCGATGCTGCCTCCAGGGATCGCTGGGCCTCCAGCAAACTCGTATATAATTCATAGCATGGGGGGGGAATAAAAGAAGGCTGCAGAGCTGTGATAAATGGCTGCGAATGTGTTGTCTCCCCTGGCTGGCATGGCTGGCGGGGGCCGAGGGAGCACGGGGCAACGTGTGGGATCTCTGTATCCCCCCCTTCTCCCTGCCCGGCCCCCTCAGCCTGCTCCACGGGCACCGGGCACCGCTGGGGTCCGGGCAGGGGTCCCGAAACCACGGGGTGCTGCCGGGCTCAGCACCCACGGCAGGTCTTCACCCGACAGAGAGCCCCAGCTACTGGCGCAAGGGACAGGCACAGAGCTTGGTGCAGCTTGGAAACAATTTGGGAGCTCATATTTCAGATTTGCAATTTTTTTTTTTTTTTTTTTTTTTTTTGCACGCTGGCTGAATAGCTGGGCAGGAAAGGACCTGCTCCTCGGCGTGCCATGGCCTGTCCCCATCGCGCTCCCCTCCGGCACCCCTTTCCTCAGCCAGTCCCGGCCATCCAGGGGAAATTCAGCTTGTTTTTCCTTGCCTGCCTCCAGCTGGTCTCGCAACATACTGTTTCTTAATTTTTTTTAAGTCTGTCGCTTGGTCCTAAACTCACCTGTGCTTGAAAAGCATGAAATGTTGCATAAAAAGAAAAAAAGAAAAATCATTCTGATGTCTGAGAGAACATCCCGCTGACGTTAAAAGCAGCCCTTGGGAACAGAGACACGCTTTATGAGCCAGATGCTTCCTCTCAAACAAACCTTGCGGCTTGGGTTCCCCTTCCATTTTTTTTTTTTCTTTTCTTTCCCTCCTTTTTTTGTGAACCCACCCAGCAGCTCCCCGCCACGGAGGAGCAGTGCTCGCCGTGCACGGGGCGTGCTGCCCACCATCTCGCTGGGCACACGGCTCCCGCCACGGACCGGGAGCGTGTGAAACCACGGCGGAGCATACACACGGCCTTTTCTTTTTCTTATTTCATCCTTCAAAGGACAAGCACTAACGAACTTGAGAGAATTAAGCCATGGGCGGATTCAGACGAGGAGGGGCGGGTTGGTGGGACACGACCCCGTGCACGCCGCCTGCAAGGTGCCGGTTCCCAGCCCGCTGGCGGACGTTCCCCGGTGCTTTGCACTGCTGCCGGGGAAGGCGATTCGCACGAAGGAGCTGTTTTTTACCTCTTTAAAGCAAACCTGTTCTCGCGCAGCCCCGAGGGAGGCTCGGCTTCGCAGAGGGCATCCCCAAGGAAAAGCCGTTGGCGGGGGGCTGTTACGGTCCCCACTCGCTTCCCTGCAGAAGCCTACGCCTGCTCTCGGGGAGTTTCTCTTCCTTCTTATTGTAAAGCAAAGCGAAACCCCTGCGCGCGGGATCCTTCGTCCTCCGCCCGCTGCCCCAGAGGTGACTGGGGACATCCTGCACGCCGGGCAGGGCCACCGGCAGCAACGCCACCGGCAGCTTTGCCAGCACGTACCAAGTCTTGTGCTAAAGCAGCTTTCCTTGGTCACCTCGGTAGGATTAGACCTTCCCTCTTCACTTATACCAACCATCAGCTCCTTCTTAGGGGTAAAATAGCATTTAAAATTTTTCAAGTCTTTTGACGGTGTGTGAGGGGGAAGGAGCTGTGCAAAACAAATGATCCCAGTTCTCGGTGGTGCAAAAGGCTCTGACCCGTCACAGCCTCCTCTAGTTCATGAATTTTAGTATTTGATGCCAAATTGGGATGCTGGCTCTATTGCCGATGGAGCGATTGCCGTGAAAGACCAGCAGCAGAGCCAGGCCACCATGCCAGTCATTGCCATACCCACCTACCCCTCAGCTTCCTAAGGACAGCACGCCTGGGGAAGAAACATGCCTTCAAAAGAAAAGTGAAATAGCTACGGCTGTATGAAAAAAGGGAATTGCAGGGTTTCACGTGGATCTCCTGAGCTGACAGCGTGCGGGCAGCAGCCATTTCCAGGCAGCCAGCTCAGCACTCCTCCGCTGCCCGTCAGTGAAACTGCCAGCAGAGGTGTAGGAGGGGGAATTTTCCCAGGTGTTGGCCCCAAGCCCACCCTGGAGGTAGGGCTGACGCCCCCGAGCAGGCGCTGGTTCGGAAAACTCCCATCGGACCCTCGGGGAGTTTTGCCGGAGTAACCGGTGCCCACGGCTGCGGAGGACCGACCTCCCAAAGCAAGAATAAGAGCTGGCAATGGGCTCTGCAGAGCTCTGCAGCTCCAAAACCACCCGGAGATCTATTTTTGGGAGTGGGGAAGGGATCCACGTCACTGTGTCAGACCACTCGTCCTGCACCTTCCTGCTGCCTTGGAACATGAGGGCTGGGGAGAAAAAGAGACGCCAGCCCCCACGTCCGTGCACAGGTCAAGAGCCTGGAGCAGATGTTTTGGGTTGGAAGATGTGACTAGAGGTTGTGCAGTCATATTTGGGGTGCCTTTGAGTCCAACATCACGCCAGCAGCCTGCAGCTTAAGCACAGCCCACTTGGAAACGGTTTGGGTCTCCTGCAAAGCCCTCGCAGGGCCAGCAGCTGGATGGAGCCATGAGGAACACGAAGCCTCTGGGCTCTCAGCGCCTTCGCCAAGGGAAGGACGGCACCTGGAAGTGCCACAGGCCCCGGCAAACGCAGGGTTTCTTCTTCCCCAGGTTTGATTTTGCTTCTCGTAGTGAACACCCAGCTCCAGCTTGGGGAAACAAGATTGACTTCGTTGCAGTTCACAGCGCCCAACGCACGTGCTTTCAAGAGACCCCATTTAATTTTCTGTACTCCGTATAAAATCCAATATTGCAACTTTTTTCTTAATCAACACCACAAGCGGATACCTGGGGACGGCAGAAGACTCATTTATAGCTCTACCATACATTTTCTCCTCTCCGTACTATCTCTCCTCTGTGCTAGCAATAACGAGCTAGTTGACGAGCAGGGGCTGCCCTGGTGCTGGGACACACAGATGCTGCCTTGGCCTGGGAGGAAAATACCCAACCTGAAAGTACCGGTCCTTGCTGGTCCTTGCCAGTCCTTGCCGGTCCTTGCCCAGCCTTGCAGCACCCGGTCACCGCTGCTCCTCCCCATCCAAGCCCCCTTCTCCGCAGAAGCTGCTGCACCCTATACCTCAGCTGTGACCCCGTCCCCAGAGCACCAATTCCCCTCTGCAGGATGTCTTTAGGGTGATGTCCCAGTCCCACAGCCACCCACGCCGTGGAACACAGGGCTGCCCCACGCTTATGCGCTCAGCAAGTTTCTTTACGAGCAGCAGCTTCCTCTTCCAGCGCAGGAGGACCCAGATGTCAGCCGGCAGGGAGCAAACGGCGAGCCCGGTTGTGGCTGGGTGACTGACCCCTGCATTGCCCTGGAGGCCCTCAGGGCTCCACAAATACGTGAACTGCAGCTTCTTCGGGTTAGCTGCAAAGCCTTTGCTCCCTGCCAGTTAGGGCTTCGTAGCACGTATTGAAATACCCTCTCCTGAGGTCGTCTGTGCCAAGGACGCACGGAGCCTCTGGGCCAGTCACACTGGGGTGCTTTTGCCGTTCATTCCCAGTTAGGCTCACTTCGGCCTCCAGTACAGTTAGCTGTTGGGATGTCACGCCAGAAATACAGATGGGTTCTGCCCCTGTATAGCTTGATGGCATTAGGGTACGCTGTGCACCGGTGTCTACTAGAGCCTTATCCTCCTGTGGGTCTGATGTGCCAGGCCATCGAATCTGCACAGTCCAGTAAACCCGGCTGCCCCTTTCCTGGGGGCTGGGGGCAGGGCCCCCCTAGTCCTGGTCTCTCAGAAGACCCTTCTGTTGTGGGGTTGCTGAGGGTTGAAGAACAACAGGTGCCGATTGCCACCACAACGGTGCACCGGAGGCAATATCGCACCAACCGAGACTCCCTGATTCCCATGCACGAGCTGATTCATCGACTGGAGAGCCAAGCAGTGATCAGTAAGACTCGTCCACCTTTTAACAGCCCTATATGGCCAGTGCAAAAGTCTAATGGAGAGTGGAGACCAACAGTAGACTATCATGGCCTGAATGAAGTCATGCCACCGCTGCCGTGCCGGACGTGCTGGAACTTCAATATGAGCTGGAGTCAAAAGCAGCCCAATGGTTGCTACAACTGATACCGCTAATGCGTTCTTCTCAATCCCTTTGGCAGCAGAGTGCAGGCCACAGTTTGCTTTCACTTGGAGGGGCATCCAGTACGCTTGGAATCGGTTGCCCCAGGGGTGGGTGATCTACCGTTTGCCATGGACTCATCCAGACGGCACTGGAAGGGGGTGAAGCTCCAGAACATCTGCAATACATTGATGACATCATCGTGTGGGGCAATACAGCAGAGGAAGTTTTTGAGAAAGGGAAGAAAATAGTCCAAATCCTCCTGAAAGCCGGTTTTGCCATAAAACAAAGTAAGGTCAAGGGACCTGCACAGGAGATAGAGTTTTTAGGAATAAAATGGCAAGATGGACAACCTCAGATCGCAATGGATGTGATCAACAAAATAACAGCCATGTCTCCACCAACTAGAAAAAGGAAACACAAGCTTTCTTAGGCGTTGTGGGTTTTTGGAGAATGCCTATCCCAAATTACAGTCTGATCGCAAGCCCTCTCTATCAAGTGACCCGGAAGAAGAACGATTTCAAATGAGGCCCTGAGCAACGCCAAGCCTTTGAACAAATTAAAGGGGAGATAGTTCATGCAGTAGCCCTTGGGCCAGTCCGGGCAGGGCAAGATGTAAAGAACGTGCTCTACACCGCAGCCGGGGAGAACGGCCCTACCTGGAGCCGCCGGCAGAAAGCACCAGGGGAGACGCGAGGTCAACCCTTAGGGTTTTGGGGTCAGGGATAGAGAGGATCTCAGGCCCGCTATACTCCAACTGAAAAGGAGATATTGGCAGTGTAGGAAGGGGTTCGAGCTGCTTCGGAAGTGGTTGTACTGAAGCCCAGCTCCTGCTGGCACCCCGGCTGCCGGTGCTGGTGTTCAGCGCCTAGCCAGCTCCGCACAGGCACTGACATACGTGTGCCAGGCTATGCTGAGGGATGACGGAGGTTGAGATGATACCCACGAGATGAGCTCAAGGGAAGAATCATTACACACCCAAGGGGAAAAAAAAAAAGTAAAATCCAACATGTGTGAGCGCAGCTCACGGCTCTCCGAATCGCTCTTTCTGATTTCGGAGGGCTGCTCCTCCCGGGTGCGGGGTACCACGACTGCTGCTCCTCCCGGCTGCTGGGGCGGAGGGCTCTGGGTGCTACCCTGCCGCCGCACCCTTGTTGACGGGGCTGCGATGAACGAAGCCTCATCGCTGCCAAGGCGAAGCCAAGGACAGGCAGGGAAACCTCCCGGGGCAGCAGCTCTCCCTCGACTTGCGGTGAAGCGGTAGATCCTCACGAAGGGCTCTCGGTGACATGTGTCGGGGTGCCAGGCGTCCCCTCCCCATCCCCATTGCCACCCACCGCTGGTTCCCACACACCCCCCCGTGACAACAGGCACCAACCACAGCACAACCACCGCGGTGCCCGGCGTCCCCGTATCACACCCCGACGTTCATCCCTGGGCTCTGCGGTGGAGCCGGTGCCGCCGCGCTCGCCCTGGCCCGTGGAAATGAGGGATTATTCTGCCTCGCGGAACAGCACAGCCCGACCTGCCCCACGGCTGTCACTGGGGCTTTTTTTTGCTTTCTCTGCATGTGGGCAAAATGCAGCTCTCCACGTTCCTTGGCAGGAGTGGGCCAACGCACGCAGGTTCCCGGGACCCGACGGGGAGTCTGCTCCTCTGAGCAATCACACGGGCTTCGGGAAAAGAACTGGAAATAGCTTACATATAATTATACAGCTTCAAACAGTTTCAATGTGATGTTTCTTTCATGCGCTAATCAAACCAAATCCAGAAATTTCTATTTTGACTATTTTAAAATGAAAACAAAATTCGTTACATCTACTTTAAAAATAGTCACAAATTAAATCTTTTAACTCTCTGCATGACCCATATTTTTGCCCAACGACCAGTTGCAGTTAGCAGAGCCTCAGCCACAGCCCAGGCTCACGCACAGCACATACGTTGCGAGAGGGTCCAAGCGTGCAAAGGCAGATGCTGGAGTGGGTACCGTCAGCTTCCCTTCGCCGACGTTCAACAAGGCCAAGTGCCGGGTCCTGCCCTTGGGCCACAACAGCCCCATGCAAGGCTGCAGGCTTGGGGAAGAGTGGCTGGAAAGTGCCCGGTGGAAAAGGACCTGGGGGTGCTGGTCAGCAGCCGGCTGAATATGAGCCAGCAGTGTGCCCGGGTGGCCAAGAAAGCCAATGGCATCCTGGCTTGTATCAGGAATAGTGTGGCCAGCAGGAGCAGGGCAGTGACCGTGCCCCTGCACTCGGCCCTGGTGAGGCCGCACCTCGAATGCTGTGTTCAGTGTTGGGCCCCTCGCTCCCAGAGAGACATTGAGGGGCTGGAGCGTGTCCAGAGAAGGGCAACGGAGCTGGGGAAGGGTCTGGAGCACAAGGCTGATGGGGAGCGGCTGAGGGACCTGGGGTTGTTCAGCCTGGAGAAAAGGAGGCTGAGGGGAGACCTCATCGCTCTCTACAGCTGCCTGAAAGGAGGGGGTAGAGAGGTGGGGTCGGTCTCTTCTCCCAGGTAACAAGTGATAGGACAAGAGGAAATGGCCTCAAGTTGTGCCAGGGGAGGTTTAGACTGGATGTTAGGAAATTTTACTTCACTGGAAGGGTTGTCCAGCACTGGACCAGGCTGCCCAGGGCAGTGGTGGAGTCCCCATCCCTGGAGGTATTTAAAAGCCGTTTGGCTGAGGTGCTCAGGGACATGGTGTAGTGGTGGGCTTGGCAGTGTTGGGTTTACGGTTGGACTCGATGATCTTAAAGGTCTTCTCCAACCTAAACAATTCTGTGATTCCCCACGGATTCAGGAACTGGAGCAAGCAAGTTTGTGGTAGCAAGCAAATATTCGTGGTACTGAAAGTTGGAAGTCGAATGGCACTTGCTCACACACGTCATCCGTCCTTTACTCACACGTGTAATCCTTACTCCTGCAAGCACATCGGCTGCTCCGGTCCCTCCCAGTGAGCATAGCAGGGTCGGGGATGTCTCTGCCCGTCCCTCCAGCTCACGCTGCCTGCACCTCGCAGACAAAATACCACCCGGTGATGCCACAAGTGCTGGGTTTTCCCATGGGAAGACATTATTTTCTTCTAATAATTGCTTTAGTGGAAAGGACTGGTCCCTTTCCCACCTTTCCACAAAGCCCTAGGAGCTATAATCTCCTTTCACTCAGGGCGTCATTTCACTAAGACTGCTTTTTTTTTTTTAATGCTCACCAAGGTATAAAAAAAAAATTAAATGTGTTCCTGTATAGAAACTACCTGCCAGGGGAGCGCTTGACCCGGAGAAGGAGCAGCGTGGGGAGCCAGGGATGCGCTCCCTCCCGCCTGTACAGCACATCGCAGCGTGCTTCGCCCCGGCGCGAAATCCTGGGCAGGGCATTCCCCAGGGGGACGGGTGCTCGAATAACTCCTACCAAATACGTGTTCTTGGGACTGGAGCTCGGTTCCCTCTCTCATCAGGGAATGCTCTACCCGTGAGTCACGCCAGCAGCTCTCCGGGTATCCCCAAGCACTCGAGACTCTGACCTGTGCATCTCAGTAAGTATTCTTGGGTATTGAACGATCGGCTGGCTCAGCGCCGAAAGCGTGAACTCTTTCCCCATCCTCCTTCTTCAGGATGGGGTGAAGGGTTGAATCCATCACTAGTGTGATTCAGACAATCACGTTGCATCAAAGAAATGCAAAAAAAACGTTGCGCTGATGCACCCCCTGGTCAACCAAATCAACGCTCCTGGTTTTTTTCCTGGGTGCATCACCGCTGCCAGGTGAAATGGCGAACAGAAAACCAGCAAGAAGAGAGCAAAACTACAGTCACCCCTTTCTCCCATCACCATTTCCTCCTGCCTGCCCACCGGGTCAGAGCCGCAGCATGGGAACCCGCGGGAGCTTTTGCACCCCCAGGCAGGAGAGGAAAGGGACGGGTGAAAGAACAATTAAAAAAGCACGCGGAGTTGAGAAACGCTGCAGTGGGGGGAAACAGAAAACGAGAGCGAAAGAGGGAGCGTTGAACTTGCCGGCAGCCTGGCAGCCCTGCGCTCCGCAGAGACCAGCGCTCCCTCCCCACACACGAAACCACGGGCACCGCTAGCACCAGTCGCGTTACTCACCCGGGTGTTTTCAGGGCTAGGCGGGGAGAGAAGACAAGGAGACAAAGGAGGATCCGTCCCATGGGGGTCCTGAGGCCCCAGGGTGATGGGTGGGAGAGGCACCACCGCTCCGTGCTCTGATGGAGGGACCAGGGGACCGACGTGGTGCCCCGGGCTTCGGCACCCACCCCTCCGCGCTGCAGCACCAGCCAGCCCCGAGAAGGTCCTCGTAGGAGCTTTTTATTTCTGTTAATGTCATAAAACTTTAAAACAAAACCCACAGGGTTGATGGAGAGTTCTACCCACATCACCAACCCTGTTGCTGTGGGTAGGGGTTCCTGGATCTTGCCCACATCTTTTATTTTCTGTAAAGCATTGCAAGCTAAGTATGGGAATCCCTTAGAGTGACGATGCTGAGATGGGTGCTGACGTTCCCTTAACAGAAAGCGTTGCAGTTAACCTTGCAGTAAACACAGCCGGTTGGTGATGGGGGAAAAAAAATCAGCTCCTAGATCCAATTGAAAAAGCAGCTGAAAAAAATTTGGGATAAAAAAATGTAACTCTTGTCTTATCTCAGGCATAGGTTCATTTAAAAAACCGCTTCCTTTCCCCCCACGTTCTAGGATGCTCTTCAAACAACCCTCCCATTTCAGTGTGAGAAGTTACCTGTCCAAAACGTAACCATTCCAAATACCTGCGTGCTTTTTAGGGAGCTACGGCACCTATCCAGCCGTCACCACCAGCTCCATCCCCTTCCTGGAAAAGGCTGTACCCCGGCACGTGGATTCGAGCTTTGGAGTGGAGCCTGCAAATACCACGTGAATTTGGGGGTCCCCAGTCGGGCTGGCCACCTAAGGACGCAAAGGTGCCAGGCTGTCACCTGGAAGCCAACGGCCAGAAACCCTCAGTGAAGAGCAGAGATGCTGCAGCACGCGGCAGGGTCACGGGGAAAACTGCGCGACCTCCGGCGACGGCTGGAAGAGCGAAGAGCCGAGAGATGCAGGTGGTTAACGCCCAGGATCTTCTGGGTTTCAGTGCGCTGACTGCGGGTTCAGGAAAGCCGCTTTGACTCAGAAATAACATTTAATGATCTGCCTTTAGCTTTCAAATCAGTGAAACTTCAGCACATGCTTAGGGTTACGTATGTCAGGGGATTCCTCAATGAATAAGCACCAACGGCCAAAAAAACACCAGGCAAGTTTCAAGTCTTTGCTTTCCCATTTTATGGAGCCATCGGTTCCCGACATGAATCAGAAGCAACGCTTCTGTCAGTGAGGCTATTTTGGTGAGATACCTGACCCCAGATCTTCCGAAAGAATTATCCAGGAGCAAAAAAATGATCCGTGATCAATCCTCCATATGTGCTGAGAGCGGTAAATAGTATAAAAATTAGTTTTATTTACTGAAGCATCCAGAAATCTTATTCCACACAACAGTTTGCAGTTCTTTTTATGTAGCAACTATCTACAATTAACTGTCAGCCTAGCTGCAATACAATCATACTGCAGCTTTAATTTTTATATATATATATATAATTAATGCATAATTACATACATAAAAACTTATTGCATAATTAGATATAATTATAATTACGGGGAATAGGAGTCTCCTACAAATAACCCATGTCTTCCCATTGAAGATATGTTACAAGTTGCTACATGACCTTCATGAAGGGTTTGGGAGCTGGCCTGCTAACGAAGAAATTTCACGTAATTTGACAGGTTGCAGGAGAAATAACACCACGCAACCGGAGACCCGGTTAGGAAATATCCCTCACCACCCATTTCACCGCAGCACACAGCTGACGACGGCGAGGACGGCGCGCGATGCTCATGGCTCTTCATACGTAGCTTACTCTGAAGGCAGGGCGGTCTTCATTTAGCTTGGACTTTGAGAGCACCCATGAAGACAAAAATTAGATTGCTGTTTGTAAGAGGGGAGAGAAGGCAAGCCGAGACTGAAACAAAAGGTTAGCACCGCAGAGCCTTGCGTCAGCACGCATTTCCAGGAACCTCCCAGTTTTTTAGAACAGTGTGGCTGGAGAAGACCCTATTGCTCATCACTCGCATATACAGCCCTCAAAACTAAACTGAGCTGAGGGGTTTGGGGGTTTTGGTTTTTTCTAATTGGGTTTCTTTATTATTATAGTTTTCCCTTTCTTTTTCAAATAGGATTTTTAAGTATTGTTTTGGTTGAGTGCAGCGTAGCCAAGAACAGAGTTTCATCCAGTTTTGACTACAATAATGTTACAGTTTTACTGCTAGACCCAGAACGGTTCTTATTTTTCTCTGGAGGTTAATTTCAGCAAGAGCAATTTATGGTTGAAATAAAGTCAGTGGAATTACATTTTCTCCTGTAAAATCATACATCTTCTAACAGTTTTAATAGACTATGGTATGCAATTACTGCACTGTATCTCTAAATGCGTACGCGATATATCCCTATCTTTGTTGCTTTAATAACAAATGCATCGCTCCACCTCCATAATCCTTCATTTGCCTGATGAGATGGGTACCTAGATCAAGACACACTATGCAATAAAAAGGACATGGATTTTTCAATTTCAAAAGAACTTGCTTTTCACTTTTGCATGCTGCTGATGTAAAAAATATTCTTATGTCTAACTCCCTAAAATAATATTAATATTAGAAGTCAGGCTGTATGTAATCACTAAGGAACATCAAAGCCCAGCCCATAGATCTATAGTTATTCCCATTTTGCAGCTAAGGGAGAAAGGCCGTCAGCGCCTGGGACGGGAGCAGCCCGGGGACGGCAGCACCAGCCCCGATGCTGAGATGTGTTGCTTCCCCCACCTCCGGGCTGGCCACGAGGCCATGCTTGCCCTGAGCGAAGCAGCCACCGAGCTGCTCAAAGAGCAGACCGAGCACAGTAATTATCGAGATGCGTCAATCAGACTCAAGACTGGTCAAGTATAGGATGCTTTGAGATGAAGGAGGCAGACAGATGGATGACACTAGGAATGAAAAACAGATATAACGTCTGCCCAGAATAAACGTATCATTAAGACTTTATTACCTCATTGCTAGGACCCAGCAGTTAATATCTTATACATCACTTTGAGACAAATCTCAGTAAAAAGTGCCTTACAGAGGAGTGCACTCGCGTTCAGTCCATGACCAAAACGCAATTGCAGTTGGGCAGAGATACAGATATGGTAAAAATCAAGCAAGAGGAGCAGAAACTGGCCAGGCTCAACTCACCACCCATCCAAACTAGCCCAAGCACCATGTTAACATTGTGTTCAGCATCTGCCCCAGGGACTCTCACCGCAATACCCGTGGGATTGCTGCTCCGGGGGGATTTGGGTCTGTAGAGCGTGATTACAAATGCTGGAGCTTCGGTGGGTCTCTGGGTTTATCACCTCTGATCCTGCAATAGGGGTACAAGGATCTTCAGCAGCCAGGCATGGCAAGGACTTCAGTTTCAGATGCTATCAGGAAAATAAATGAGTGGTGACAATCACAGAATCACAGAATCACAGAATCGTATAGGTTGGAAAAGACCTTTAAGATCATCGAGTCCAACCGTAAACCCAACACTGCCAAGCCCACCACTACACCATGTCCCTGAGCACCTCATCCAAACGGCTTTTAAATACCTCCAGGGATGGGGACTCCACCACTGCCCTGGGCAGCCTGGTCCAGTGCTGGACAACCCTTTCCGTGAAGTAAAATTTCCCAATATCCAGTCTAAACCTCCCCTGGCACAACTTGAGGCCGTTTCCTCTCGTCCTATCTCTTGTTACCTGGGAGAAGAGACCGACCCCACCTCTCTACCCCCTCCTTTCAGGCAGCTGTAGAGAGCGATGAGGTCTCCCCTCAGCCTCCTTTTCTCCAGGCTGAACAACCCCAGGTCCCTCAGCCGCTCCCCATCAGCCTTGTGCTCCAGACCCTTCCCCAGCTCCGTTGCCCTTCTCTGGACACGCTCCAGCCCCTCAATGTCTCTCTGGGAGCGAGGGGCCCAACACTGAACACAGCATTCGAGGTGCGGCCTCACCAGTGCCCAGTGCAGGGGCACGGTCACTGCCCTGCTCCTGCTGGCCACACTATTCCTGATACAAGCCAGGATGCCGTTGGCTTTCTTGGCCACCTGGGCACACTGCTGGCTCATGTTCAGCCGGCTGCTGACCAACACCCCCAGGTCCTTTTCCACCGGGCACTTTCCAGCCACTCTTCCCCAAGCCTGCAGCCTTGCGTGGGGTAAATCATTGATACAATGGCATCATTCAGGCACGGCTCTCTATAGATAATTGAGAAAAACCTTCCTATTTGTAAAACAGCAAATGTAGCAACATTCAGTTATTTCTTCTCCTACCAGGAAAAAATTCACTCACCAGTATTAGGATATATTCCATTTTATCAGCAAATTAAACCCACCCCATGTTTCAGTAATACATTACCTAATCATTGGGCTGAGGGACCACTGTCCAAGAAAGCTTTGGAAGAGAAATGCTTTGGAACCTGTGCAACCTGCTTTGGAACCTGTGCACCACCAGAACATTCCTTGCAAATTATCTGTGAGCCATATATCATAAGAGATAGAAATTACATGAAGAAAGCAAAATATAGCTTAAGGTTTTGCATAAAAGGGAATCAGAGGCGTCCTACTTGTGTGGCTGTCCTACTTGTGTAGCCTGTATTTTTCAGTCCCCCGTGGCTGGGGGCTGCTGCGAGGCCCCTTGGAGGTGGAGTCCTCCGAGAAGATGCTCTTGCCATCCCAGCCAGCTTTCAGCAGCACATATTGGACACCCTCTAGCCCTTTTTTTTCCCCTCGCCTCACTGCCTCGGGTCACAAAGAAATCCCTCTGGGAGCTGGGACTCGGCAGCAGGAAGGAAAGTCCTCTCTCCTGGCCCATGAGACCCTTGAGAAGAGGCACCTCCAGCACAGCTTCCCCAGAGATAATTGTTCTGTGCACAATGATGTCCATTCAATCGCAGCTGCATTCGGAGACCTTTGAAGGTATTTGAGCACAATATTCCTCCTTTCGGACAAAGAACTCTAACTAATATCGCAGTACATGCCTAAGTGCAGCAGAGGAATGCCGTGAACAAGAAGCTGTTGTCCAGATTGTGCGTCAGTGTCCCACCTGAAGAGAAACCTCATGCCCTGCTGCCGAGGGCAACGCTATGACCGAGCATTGGGCAAAGAAACCTGGAAAGCCAAACTGATGCCTTTTCAAGAACACTCATGCAAGCATATGCCGAAGGTCTCTTTCACTTCTGCATCAGAAAAGAAAAAAGTCTCCTACACAAGATTAAAACCACAGCCCGCAGCCTAATGACTAGTGCAGAAATGGAAAACACACAGTGAAATTGGAAAATTATGCAGTGCTGGTATTCTAGCAAAGTAAGTCTCTAGACGCACCACAACCTGCTTATGGGAAACAAGATGTCAATTAAAATAAAAAGAATCTGAAAATGCAATATAAAACTCTTGATTCATCCTGCTCCCTTCCAAGTCGATAGCAAAACTCCCATTGACTTCACGGCAGACCCGACGGATAGAGAAGTTTTTCTACAGCCTTTTGGCCGGGATAAGAACGGCCGCGTGCAATATGAACTAACATAGACGTATCGGGCGAGTCTACCAAGTGTGTCAGCAAAAAGCAAGTTTCCAAGCAGGTTTTCATGCATAGTCATTAGCGACATCTCACCATGATAGGTTTTAATAATAAAGAACGGAAATGGAGAAGCTTAGCGGGGTGCTACACGCGCACACAGGGTAAGTAATTCTTGTTGGGCTGTAAGCTCGCTGCACGCTGCCTGCAAAGGCCGTTGAGAAGAGGCACCTCCATCCAGCACAGCTTCCCCGGAGATACCTGCGCTGTGCACAGCGCCCGTTCAATCGCAGCTGCATTTGGAGACCGCCGAAGGTATCTGACCTAAATATTCCTCCTTTCGGACAAAGAACGCTAATATCGCAGTACGTGCCTGAGTAAAGTCCTTCCAGCCTCGCCCAGCCCTGCCCTGCAGCGTCCCCAGCCAGGCTGTCCTGGTTTCAGCTGGGATAGAGTTAATTTTCTTTATAGTGGCTGGTATGGGGCTGTGTTTTGGATTTGTGCTGAAAACAGTGTTGGTAACACAGGGAGGTTTTAGTTGTTGCTGCACCGGGCAAGGACTTTCCAGCTCCCCGTGCTCTGCCGGGGGCAGAAGAAGCTGGGAGGGGGCACAGCCGGGACAGCTGACCCCACTGCCCAAAGGGACATTCCACACCATACGGCCTCATGCTCAGCACATAAAGCTGGGGAAGGAGAAGGAAGGGGGGACGTTGGGAGCGATGGCGTTTGTCTTCCCAAGTCCCCGTTACGCGTGCTGGAGCCCTGCTTTCCTGGAGATGGCTGAACGCCTGCCTGCCCACGGGAAGGGGTGAAGGAATTCCTTCTTTGCTTTGCTTGTGTGCGCGGCTTTTGCTTTCCCTATTAAACTGTCTTTATCTCAACCCACGAGTTTTCTCACTTTTACCCTTCCCCTTCTCTCCCCCATCCCACGGGGGGAGCGAGCGAGCGGCTGGGGGGGCTCAGTTGCCGGCTGGGCTTAAACCGCGGCACGGGCTCAGGCGCCGGCAGCGGCCCCAGCAGCCCCGGGCCACCCCCGCCCCGGGTGCGGGATTCCCGGCGGGCGGCGGCCCCGCCGCTCTCGGGATGAGTGCTGCCTGCCCCCCGCCCGGCCCCGCGCAGCGCCCGCCGCTGGAAAGGGAAGGAGCGGGGGAACTCCCGTTCCCGCCGCCCCTATAAGAGCCGCCGCGGCCCCGACGGCACCGGCACCGGCCCCGGCAGCGGCACCGGCAGCAGCGGCCCCGGCCCCGGCCCCGGCAGCGGCAGCGGCGGCAGCGGCAGCGGCACCGGCACCATGCAGCGGGGCAGGGCGGGCAGCGCGGGCAGCGCGGGCAGCGGCGGGCAGGCAGCGCCGCGTAGCGCCGGCGGCCGGGGCTGCAGGCAGCGGGCCGGGCCCTGGGCGCTGCTGCCCGCGCTCTGCCTGGCGCTGGCCCTGCCCGCCCCTGCCCGGGCGCTGCCGCCGCCCCCCCGGCAGAGCCTGGCCGAGGGGCTGAGCCGCTCCCGGGAGCTGCTGGCGGCCGCCAACGCTTCCCTGCACCGGCTGAAGGTCTGCGAGGGGCCGGGCGGGCGGCGGGTTGGTGAGGGGAGATGGGCAGTGATGGGGCAGCGGTGGGACGCGGTGGTGGGGCAGTGGTGGGGCAGCGGGGGTGCCCGGGAGGGCAGTGACGGGTTGGTGATGGTGCCCAGGCAGGCGGTGAGGGTACCCAGGAGAGCGGTGATGGGGCAGTGATGGTACCTGGTGATGGGGCGGTGGTGGGGCAGTGATGGTGCCCAGGAGGGCAGTGATGGGTTGGTGAGGGTACCCAGGAGGGCAGCGATGGGGCAGTGATGGTGCCCAGGAGGTCAGTGATGGTGCCCAGGAGGGCATTGATGGGCAGTGATGGTGCCCAGGAGAGCAGTGATGGTGCCCAGGCAGGCGGTGATGGGTTGGTGAGGGTACCGAGGAGGGCACTGATGGGCAGTGACGGTACCCAGGAGAGCAGTGATGGTGCCCAGGAGGGCACTGATGGGCAGTGATGGTGCCCAGGAGGTCAGTGATGGTGCCCAGGAGGGCAGTGATGGGCAGTGACGGTACCCAGGAGGTCAGTGATGGTGCCCAGGCAGGTGGTGATGGGTTGGTGAGGGTACCCAGGAGGGCACTGATGGGCAGTGAGGGTACCCAGGAGGGCAGTGACGGTACCCAGGAGGGCAGTGACGGGCAGTGATGGTACCCAGGAGGTCAGTGATGGTGCCCAGGCAGGCAGTGATGGGCAGTGACGGTACCCAGGAGGGCAGTGACGGTACCCAGGAGGGCAGTGATGGTGCCCAGGAGGGCGGTGATGGGCGGTGACGGTACCCAGGAGGGCAGTGACGGTACCCAGGAGGGCAGTGACGGGCAGTGATGGTACCCAGGAGGGCAGTGACGGTACCCAGGAGGGCAGTGACGGGCAGTGATGGTACCCAGGAGGGCAGTGACGGTACCCAGGAGGGCAGTGACGGGTTGCTGAGGGTACCCAGGCAGGCAGAAGCTCTCTGTAGACTCCCTTCAAGACCCCATACCTGGACTTTGCTTTCGTGCCTCCTCTGGCCAGCCCTTTAGGATGGGGATTTGCTCAGGTGTCTTTCTCAGCCCTTATTCACTGCCGCCCCACAGAAACACACACGCCGTTGGCGGCACCAGCGACGCATCAACAGCCGGTTTGAGCCCTCTCAGTTTTGACCGTGCTCTTTCTCTAAGGTCCCTGCAGAGCTGGCTCAGGAAATACCTGCTCCCGACGTGGTGGTTACGTTGCTGGTGTCGTTGGTTTGGTGCTGTAGCATCTTTGCACGCTAAAGCCCCCTGGCAATAGTGCCCAGGGGATTTTTTTTTTTTTTTTTTTTTTTTGCTAAAATTCCCTGCTATCGTTGCGAGCTTCGTCTCAGAGAACCACAAAAACCCCCACCACTAAATAGGTGCATTGTTCCCACACTTGCAGTGCATCAGTGAGCACTGGTAATGTCTATGCAGACGGTATTAGTTATTTTTCACTTTTTAAGACATACTTTACATTTGAAACTATAGCGACGGAAAGTTCTCAATAGATTCGATGTCTGAGAGAATAATTTAAAGTAATGGGGGCAGCGCAATTCGCAACAACATATAAAACAAATCCGTGCAAAGCCTGAGCTTTCCCATTAAACGCAACTGCGGCGTGCGTTTCAGCCTCTTCGTCTGTTTGCTAGCTTTCGTGTTTAACCATAGTCCTCACACAGCCTCATTCCTAGCATTCAGCTAAGTGCAGACAGCTGTGACGCATCGCCTATAATTGTCTGTATTTACATATATATATATACGGTACCGTAAAGCTGAGTCAATGACCCTTTTTTATTCCTTTTTAACGCAGGAGCTCGGCACGCTGGGATTTGAATGTACCCTTGAAGAGGTTGATCTGGAAGATATCACTGAGAATCGAATCAACACGATAAAAGCTTGCACATCTGAGGATCCAGGGGTAAAAAAAAAAAAATAAAAAATCAAGTTTCAGCATCATATTTTCGTGGAACAGCGGTATAATTCACACTTCCACAAAATCACCATGTCTCATTTCTTCTTTAATTTGCAGACTGGAAACTGTCCAGCACTGGAAAGATCTACTTTGGATACGGTAAACTGCAAGTTTCCCAAAAGAACCCCTTCTTTTGCTTGGCGTGTGTTTAAAGCATTTAACGACAGATTCCCTCATTTCCTAATAATTCTGACTTTTGCAGAGTAAATGCCTGCAGGGCATCTATGAGGATCTGAGTGCCTACAGGGCAGAGCTGAAGAACTTCAACGATCCATCGGTGCTGGCGACTATTGATGAAATGATGGAAGTAAGTATTTCTGTCTCCTTCCTTTCTACTATTTCTGTCCCAAATCAGAGTTTTTAATTCAGCGTGCTCCGTTCTGTAGTCAGTCAAATAGTGACCTTTCTTTAATCTGGTAATTTAAGAAGTTGTCTTTTACTGTTTTTCCTAGAAGGATTCCTTGATTCTTAGGAATTATGTGTCCCACTTATATTTTTGCCTTGCCGATGTGCTCACCACATGAGGACTCGGGCGCATGGCTCCGTAGCAGCCCTCCTTCTTTCCCACCGCTCCGCTCTCGCGAGCAGATGGGGTACAGGATTTTCTCCCAGTTCCTCAGAGAACTCGAAAATAGAGTAAAAAGATACAGGGCCATCGCTCTATCTCTCTTCCAAATACTGAAATGTGGTACACCTGGTGTACTGGATATGAAATAGGATGTATGAATTTTGATAAATATTATTAGTGAGTACAGGGAATAGACGTTAAAAGCTTGCTTGTTTGTTTAACAAAAGCTACTTTAAAAGAAAGTTAATTGCCTTTGTATTGATGCAGCATCTCCCGATAGCCTGGAGATTCTGGCCACGGGCAGATAAGCCCAGTCTGAGGGGTCGCTAGACAAAGCTGGCTGTAGGCTTATTATTAAAAAAGCATCTTTATTCCTGGGCAGAAAGAGCCTTTGTGCATGAATGGACAGTTTTGTCTCAAGCAAAGTACAGCTGCGCATCCTAAATCTATTAACGGCGCCATTAAATATTTCAAATTTTATCCTAAGTCTATAAATTATATCATTAAATATTTCAAATTTTTCATTTATGAGAATAAATTCTGATTTCGAAGCGGTGTCATTTTTCACTCGGGGCGGGGAAAAAAAAAAAATCTAAAGAGGTTTTTGTTTTAGCCCCTTTCTGCTGATCGTTCGTAATGCCCCTACCTCTTCCCAGGCCCTGAAGACCAGCAGCCGGAGCGCGCCGCAGCCGCCGGCAGGCACGGGGCTGACCTCCTTCAAGGAGAGGATGAGGCTCTGCAGCGTCCTTCACGCCTTCCGAATCCGCACGGTCACCATCAACAGGATGATGAACTACCTGACCTCTGCGGAGAGCTCGCTGTAAGCGCCCAGCCCTCGCCTATAAATCTCACCTAAGGATGTTCTGGAGAACAAAATAGTAGGGTCGATACCCTGCAAGGTGGTTGGGAGGTTTTCAGGAACCAAGCGCATCAGATTTCACAGAGTTTCTTATATATCACGTTTTAGCGAGCTGTTGTCAGTGCCTTTCAAGCCATCACGTTAAACTTCTAGATTTCTAGAAAATAAGCTACAGCGTAGTACCAAAACGTTCTCAAACCACCAAACACTCAACTGTAATTTAACTGTTTTATTTATTCAGCTGCAATTTTCAGAAACTGAAACGTATTTATAATAATCAACTTATTTATGATGATATTCCTTATTTATTCTATTTATTGCCTAATAAAATTAAAGGTTGCATAAAAAAAATGTGGTGACTTTTTTTTCCCCCCCTTCCTTGAGATGTAGCACGAATACTTTTACATGCCAGCAATATTCAAAGTATTTTAAAGATATACCGTAGTAACATTCAGGACTGGTATCACACCTTGAAATCCTGTTTCCGTCTTGTTACTCACATCGGATGTGTTTCTTGTGGGTTTTTCTCTCGGACTGAGCACTCAAAGCAACCCACTCGATTTCACCCTCATTTACAGGGATTTTTCCAGCCAGTTACATGGTTTCCAGGGTGAAATCCTGGCCTCACCGAAATCAACGGCTAAATTGTTGGTTTCCGTGAGGCAAGGATTGATGCGGAGCTTTGAAGGCCAGGAGCGATGCCGGGATGATTATCTTCCCAATTCCTGCCCGCAGTACGTCAGCCAGCCCGGACGAAGGCGTCCGTCGCCTCTTGGGCGATCTGCCCTCGGCCGAGCCGTGACTTTGGCCGTGTCCCAGCCAGCTCCTCCCCTGCCTCCCATCACCCCATCAGCACCTCGTTCTTCAGCTCTCTCCCCTTGCTTGGTTTCTCCAAGCTCTGCCCTCCCATCTCTTTGGGGACCCCCAAGCAGCACCCTTTGATGCCGAGGGGCTGGTGGGACCCCTTGCTCTTCCAAATGCCGAGGGGACAGCTGCCATCCTCATCCTCTCCCCTCTTCCCCAAGCGTTGGGGTTACCTGCACGCCACACCAGCTCTTACAATATAATCTTACACATTCCCAGAGCTTTCTAACGGAACCAGATCCATGGTCCCTGCCCCACAGACCACCCGCCCCGTAGATCGAGTTGTAAGGCAAGAGCAACCTCGTGCAACTGTAACGTCTTAATTCCTTCTGCCTGCAAGAACTGGACGAAGCCAAACTGAAGACCACAGAAATACATTGTCCTTTTTTTGTTTTTTTAAAACATTCTTGATTTTAAGAGCCTGAGGGTTGAAGCCCTTATCATCTCTTTTGACCATCTGCTACGCTATCCGGTTACCCTCATTATAACAAATAAGCATCTTATTTCCAGCTTAGATTTACTGATGGCTGCTGCTGACCAGAGGGTCCTCTTGGAGCTCTGTGTGCATCGGATATCTTAAAGGTCCCCCCGATGGCAATTTCCCCCCACTTGTCCCAGAGAGAAGAGCCAAGGGCAGCCCTGCCTGGGGATGGATGGAGAGCCCACACGTGCCTCCCTGCCTCCCACGGCTTTTTTTCCCCCAAAAGCCCCGTTGGCAGAAAAGCCCGCGAGGTGCCGGGCACCACCACAGCCCTTTTCCTCAGCCCCCCCCGGGATGTACGTAGCAGTGGAGCATCAAGGGTCGGGAGGATGGCCCACAACATACAACAACCTTGCAACATTTCATCCAATGGCTAAAATTAAAAAGTCAAAAATCACATGTAAATACTGTAAATGTTTCCTTTTTAATCCTTATTTTTTAAAAGTATGCTTTTTCTTTCATAGACATACGCAGAGGAAGATGATCAAAAGAACCCCGTGTCTTTAAAAACAAGACAATCTCCCGTGTCGGGTCACCGCCCTCTTCTGCAAATAACATTATTTCCGTATCTTTCACCATTCTGTAGTACGTGCATTGCCAACAGAGTGACAGCCTTTGCAGAGATTTTGGCTTCTCCCATTTTCGTTTAAGCACCTAATTCTATTCAAGTTAAAATTAATCAAGTAAAAAAAAAAAAAAAAGTAGTTTGTAATAAAAAAAAATTATAAAACGTAAAAAATTAACTCATAAAAATTGAGACAGACTATACAGAAAAGAGTGAAGAAGAAATTCCCAGGGGAAATTCAAAGCTGCCTGGAGCTAATAGTGGTGCTTCCATGAAACCAGTCTTCGGGTTTTTAGAAAAGAGAACCATAGCTTAACAAGGACTGAATGTACACGAGTATATACAGTAATTATGTATACATACAATGATTATGCAAAGGAATTTATCTGCAAGTTTAGGATCATTCTTCCCTGATCTTGGGCATCTGCGCGAAATACAACGTACCTCATGATTTTGGCAGTTCAATTTTTTTTAAGGGGACGAAAGTTTCCACATAACTTTTCTCCCTGTCTTTCCCTGATGTAAATAAAAATATTTCCAGATAACGATCATATACCTGAACAAGGTAAACTGGTTTCTTCCAGTGTTCATGTCTTTTAGGACCGGCTCAAATGAGACAAAGCTGGGTGGCAGTGTTGGGTTTGCCCGTACGTGAAGCCCGGCACTCCCGGCCGCGATGCTGGGATCCATCGCATGAGTAATTGCTCCTGAAAGTCTTAGCGTGCTTATATCCACGCAAAATTTCATTCACATTTCTTGCGAAGATGCTGCCTAAACTTTCCGCTGAGTGATGCTGCCTTGCATCTTCCTTCCCGAATCTCAGCGAGATCCCGGGCAAGCGGCCGGAGATAACGGCCGGCTGGGGAAGCTCCCACCGCGCTCCTTCTAGCTGCGGCTTCGCCAGCTCAGCACTAAGACGAGAAACCTGGGGAAAGGAACACGCACAAACACACACAGATTATCTCATCTCTACAAGTCACCGCAACATTCAAGTTGAAGAATAGATGTATTAAAGCCTACGAGCCAGCGCAAGGCTATGGCACAGACAGGTTTGTGAGGGTCAGATGAGCGAGGGAGCACGAGCAGCTCTCCAGCCTTGGAAGCCAGGCTGCTTTTAGGGAGAGTTAAGAAAGAGCAAAGCTTTGCCTGTTTCCAAAAAAAAAAAAAAAAAAAATATTTTCATTTTTAAGAAAGATTCCCCTTGGCTGGTTGAGTTCTCAGCCCACTGAACAACTTTGGTATGCCCAGGATGAAGTGAACGGCAGGAGTCCCCCAGAAATCAGCGGGAGCACCCATGGGCAGTAAGGAAATACGTACACGCGCGCGTCTGCAGGACCGAACCGCTACGTCATCCGTCAGGGGAAGGTCTTAATTAACCCTTCCTAACATATATAAGACCCAAACGTCTCCTCTTTGGACTCCCTGAGAAAACCAAGAATAGGTTTGGGTATATAACGCCGACTGGTTTGGCCGTGACGGCTAGGTCATGCTGAGAGTACTCTCAACACAGTCAGTGCAAAAATATTATTCATTTTATCTCAGTTTCTGAAGGGAAGTACAAAAATGCCACAAGAAAGAAAGTCATTACTAATGGGAAGGGAGACAATTTTGACCTACGTAGTAAAACATGTACTAGGTATTTGCTAAACCCTCTGATGTGAATTCTTAAAATACATCTGAAACGCGCTGATGTAATGAAATAAATATAACGGGAAGGCGATACCCTGGAGGGCTTGCAGTATCTCGTAGGGCGCTTTTTCGTGGAGACTTCTGTACAAAGCTTCTGCAGTTCCGTTGCTTTGCTCTCTGTCTCTCCACTTGCTTAACACCAGAAATTTTTGTATATTAACTTCTTCCTCTGTTGCCTGAATCTGCTCAATGTCTTTCATTTCCATCTGAAGACACTCAATGGCAATTTCTCTCCACTGCCTACCAAACAACTTTGCGATCACCATCAGCTGTTGATCCGTTAATTTTGGTTCAATTCCATCTGAAAAGACAGAGAGCAAAAATCAGATTCAACATTGCTCTTCTCATTACACTTGTAACTAAATGACACTCTTCGTCCTGTGCGTGGCCAGGGGACATATGATGAAGGTGATCTTATTATTCAGATTATCCAGCAAGGTCGGAGCCAAGCGCTGGAGAAAAGCACCTGAAGGACTAAGAAGCCTGGCCTATGAAGATGACCACTCTGATTGCATACTGGCTGCTGTAAAGGATTTTTTTTCCATTTATAAGCAGCTATTCACCTAGTAGAAAAACGCTACGAACCGTACGTTCGCTTACCAAGCACCCAGAGATTTTGAGCCGTGTAACGTCAAGGCCATGCTAAGCACTCGCTACCTCCTGGCGAGTTCTGATGCCAGTTTTTCTTGAAAGCTACAGCTGCTCCAGATGTTTGGTTTTTCCTTTAATTACAACGGTTCAGAAGCCTCAGCCCGCTGGTTCCAGGGACCCAGCTGCTTTCCTCCTCGGTGTCCCCAGTCACCCGTAAAGCTGAGGTTTTGAGGGATGGAAGCTCTCCCTCTGGTGGCTACATGCACCCATAAACAAACACCTACACGGCTGCTTTTGCTGATTAATTTCTTTCGTTATTTATTGAGCTAACATTATTTCTTCTGTATTTTTTCCAAGTAACTGAGTCGTTTTGGGTGGGAGCTCCCAGACACCAAGCATTTCTGACCATCAGAACACCACATGGCAATAATAAACAGGAGATTATTTTTTTTTTCAGAAAAATTCAGCCTATTATGGCTCAGGAGGTATCCCAAACGCAAAATCTGAGACACGTAGCGGAAACCTCTTCCAAAAGCAGCCGCTGTTTCCCAGTCTTAGAAGACAATACCATTTTAGCTGACCCTTAGAAAGCAAATTTCCCAGCTGCTTCTCCCCACTTACTGACCGAATGAATGACAAAGCGTACCGAAGTATACAAATGTAGGTACAAATCCTGCATCTACAAAAGCAGCGCTTTCTCCTCCTGTATATCATGCTCAGATTCGCGCAAGTCTTTAAAAAAGCGCGCTCAGGTTCAATTCACGGGATACAAAAAAAAAAAAAACCAAAACCCCCAAACCTGTTATTTTAAATGACACAGAAATGCCCTACCTCCATTATTGCCGGTCTTTTGCTTTTTGCTACAGAGCTCCTCTTCTTCCAAAATGCTGATGGCCGGTTTCCTTTTTTTGACACCTAAGAAGCAAGCGAGCGGTGACGTTACTTCTTTCGTATCACCTGAGCTACAGCAGCAAGCGAGGTACACAGAAAATAAGCAACCCCGACTTATCTTCAGATGGACTTACTGACTGCGCTTCTTTTCTGCTCGTTTTTGTTCTGATCGTAATGTATCCAGTCACCTGGTAAACAGTTTGCAGAGGAAACAAAAGGTGAGGTAGGAATTCCCATTGCTATGCCCTACATCCAACAATTCTCAGGCATAAAACCAAGCTGTTGGATGGATTCCGGCTGCTGAGCTAAGATTTTATAGAATGAGATGATTTTTCCCCTTTTATCCAACGTGCTGCAGCACGCCATCTATAATATGCAACAGAGACTGCGTATTAGCCCTAATAACTCAAATTAAAGCGGAGCATCCTCCCGCACACCCCACAGCCCCGAAGCCTTTGCCTGTTTGCTCGTGAGGGATTCTGCAGGTTACCGCAACACCCGCTACGTGACTTCCCGGAGCTCTTCTCTCTGTGTTTTGTCACTTCCAGCTCCAAACCTCGCGATTTTAACGGCAGGAATTTCGGTGCCTCTAAGGGCTGAATTATATCCCGACTCCTGCATCTTTTCAGCAGGAACAAACCAGTCGCGGGAGAAGACCAAAGACTCACTCTCTCTTAGTTTTGCTTTCCATACGGTCGCATCAGACTCCAGCTCAACCAAAGACAAGGTGAAGTCGTCGGGTTTCTCCAAATAGACTTCGATGTAACTTTTTAGTTTCAAGAGCGATCCATCAACAAATTCAATTTCCTATCAAATGTAAATATGTTAAAAATAAACATTTATCCAAACATAAACTAAAGAGGAGCATTTGGCTGTTGGCACAGATCTGAGCCCTACCCTGATCTCCCCAGAGTTTTGCTGTTGACTTTGGCGTCAGGATTTCATGCCCAAATTTTAGGGCCGTAAGAGGCAAATGCTTTCTGCAGCGATGGCAGATGCACGTGAAAAACGCCCTTAGTGCCTGTGCAGGAAAAGCCATTTTGTACCACGTTTCTAATCCAGCTACAATGCACGAAATGAGGGTTGTGTAAGGGACTTACCTCTGGAGTTATTTCAGCTTCTGGCTCGCAAACTAATCTATACCTCTTTCCTTTCTGTAGTAATTTCTGGCATACAGGGGGCTTGTCAATTTTAACGAATTTCTTATTTGAATGTTTTACGGCTCTTGAGATATCCTAAAATTTAAAAATACAATGTAAAGGTCACTCGTCTCAGTAAAGGAATTAACATTTAAAACCTGTGCTAATGTGGCTCCCTGGGCTTTTCTCTGTCCCCAGCTCTATGAAACGGCCGTGACCTGTTCCAGGCGGCAACTTTACAGAAAGCTGGGCGCTAAACACCACGCTCGAAAACCAGCAAATAAACGTCTTCAGCTATTGTGCTACAGGGGTGAAATTCGATAGAAGAGTTTGCAAGCCGAATAAAAGGAAGGTTATCTGTTGCTGCCTCTCCTAGTCTCTGCCTACATATCGTAGGGGGGAAGGGGTGAGAGGACAAGGAGCTCTTTCAGGTACAAATCCTGAGCTCCGCGGATTTTGCTGGCAAACAGGTTTCTGATGTATTTCTCTTCTATAGCAGCTTGTGAGTGAACACGTGGGCCAGTATAATTCCTTAAATATCATATCCTAACTTGGTAGGCCTTTTCGGTATGGAAGTCTCATTATATATCTAAAATATATATATATCTCTATATAAAAAAATATATATTATTGCATGCAAACACCGGGGCGAGAGAAGAGCATCTCTTCGCCGTACCCCATCCTCAGCGTAGCACCCCCATAACCCACCCTGCCAGTATTTCTACACCACGCCGCCCTACACCCCCACCACGAGCCATACCTTTATAAAGGAGTCGTTGTTTGTAGCCACGTAGACCCGAAAGGATAAGGAGGGATGCTCGTCAACGACTTTGTAGAGGATGACGGCACCGTGGTACTGCACCGGCTCCTGGCTCTGGATGAGCGGTCCCACCGGCGAGAGCGAGCTCACCAGCCACTTCACGTGCGAGGCCGAGTAGTCGGCGGAGGGCTCGATGGCCGCGCCCTCGCCTTTGATGTGCAAAACCTTGAAGGCCATGCCAGCGCCATGATCTGCGGGGACACGGGGCCGTCTCAGCACCTCCTGCGCCGGGGAGCCCGCAGCCTCCCGCGCCCGCCGGGCCGGCGGCCGGCACTCACCGCCGAGGCAGAGGGAGTGGGGAAACTGGATGGAGGTGAGAGCAGCGGCCGAGTCGCAGCGCACGTCGAAGAGGGGGCCGCCCACGATCCACGGCTTTTCCACGAGGTTGGCGTATTTGCTCCAGGATAAGAGGGAATATGTGATTTTGACGGCCCCCGTTACCTCAAAAATCAAGCCCGTGAGGCTGCACTGGTAAGTCCCCTCTGCGTCCAGCTGCACCCTGCCGTGGGCAAGAGTGACCCGGTTAGCGTAGTTTCCACCGCCTAGTAAATACCGTAACAACGTGGTTTGCAAGGGATAACAGAGAACCTCCCTTCCCAACAAGCGCAGAGCACTTTATCTGAATAGCACAGAAGGCACAATTTTTTTTTCTCCAGTCTCTATGTTTAAACCGTCGCTGCAGTGTTAAAAACAGGCTGGGAGGACCCAGCCAGTGCATGCAAAATAGCTGTAATGAACATTTTGCATAATGTTTCCTGCAAACGAGGCAGCTGCTTTTACACGAAGGGCTCAGCCCAGCTCCCATCGACGTCGGAGCCAACTTCACACACCGACAACATCAACGTCATACATGGACACCACCAGCGTCACACGCTGATGACAACTTCCAAGCCAGACAGAGGGAGCACAAGGCTGGCGTCCAACGAAAAATGCAAGGTCAGTGCAAATGCGGAGGACGAGTATTCCTGCGAAGCAGGGCAAGACCCCTCATGTGTGTCCAGACTGCAAAAAAGCACATACAAATGTGCCTGATGTTAATTACCGCAGCGAGCCGAGGCAGGCAGGAAGCCGTCTTAAGAGCTTTCTTGGACCAACACCTGCAGGCAGCATGGGCGGCTGCTCTAAACTGTTTATTTTTAAGGATTTGGGGGCATCCGTTATCACTGCAAATGTATCTGCGCAGCAAATTAGTCTTTTTCCCACTTAAATTGAAGAGAGAAGCATCTTGATGAGAACAAGATAAACGTATACCCATTATATTAAAAGAAACATACACATGTTGTCCTCCAGAAAGTCTCCTGGGGGTCACTTGCTCCTTCTGGTCCTATATAAATAGATAAAAGAAAAATATATCTTTAAAAAGGTGATGAGAGAGCAGAATTATAATTTGCAGATTATCTCATGCAAAAATATGGTTGTGGTTTTTTTTTTTTAAACATACATTTTCCTTTCTGCAGTGCTCACAGGATGGCAGACAGTTCACTCCTAGTGAGAAAACAGGAAGATCAGCTCATTAAAAGCAAAGTAATTAAAGACTCACAAAAAAACCCAACCCTCAAGAGATCTGGTACTACCTGATGCATTGCAGTGCGGTAGCAATTCCTTCTCCTCTTGTTCTTCACCTACAGAAAAGAAGTTTGCAGCAAATACCTCAGCCTCCAGCAGGTTTCTGCTCCCACATTCAGCAAGGACAACCCACTAGTTTAATTTGCTTACATTAAAAAATACTTAAGGAGAATATTCCTAAGACTAAGTTCTTACAGGCACGCTTGCACACCCGCGCGTGCAGGCTTCGCACAGCGTGGGGACGAAGCTGAAGATCAGGATACAAAATTTGTCAAGAGCTCATAACTTGCCCAAACTACTGTAAATTTTCATAGGGGTTAAAAAAAGCCCCGTCTCCAGGATGAGTTTCATCGTGCCAAGTACAAAGTTCAACCACCCGGCACAGAAGCTGGCAACAGCCCGTCCCAGTGAGCAGGTAACCACACTATTTGCAGAGTATTTGTCCCCAAAGTGATTTAAAAGTGCCTGAATCCTCCTTACTAAGCCCCAAGACAACAGAAAGCAAGCAGAGCTGACACATCGGGCAAAAGCTTTTAGCCCGAAGGGTGCATTTTGCAGAAGGCGAGCAGCAGAGCTGTTGCGTCCAGGCATGAGGACGGGCTGGCTGCCAGCGTGCGGAGGCACGGGCGCTGTGCCGCTCGCTCCTGCTCCCCGTCCCGCCAACACCGCCCCGGGCGAGCAGGGACTCCAGCCGGGCTGTCCCAAAGTCATCCTGGGACATCAACACCCTCCTGGGCAGGCAGATGGGGGAGAGGGAGAAAAACGTATCGCTGCAGCGAACAGCCTGGGAAACGTCAGGCGAAGACCCGCCAGCGCGTGGGCTCCCTTCCCGCAGCGATGCTATTCCAGTCCCCGAGCCGCAGCGGGGTCGCGGTGACCCGGGGCCAGCCCTGGCGCGCGGGCGAGGAAGGGTGCCTCCGTGCCGTCCGGCATCTCCCTGCACCCGCAGCCCTGCGCCGGGCTCCGTTTGCAAACAGCGGCAGCAAGCGTGCACCGCGCGTGCACCCCAGGCACCCCCCCTTCCTGGGTACGGGCTCTAGCAAAGAGTTTCACCGAAGGACGCGGAGGTGACGGCTGGGCCAGCGCTAAACCGCTCTCTTGCCATCACATACCATTGCCCTCGTGCGTCACCTATCCGGGTCGGCTTCCTCACGCCTCGCGAGGCAGATAGAAGGAACAAAACAAAAGCACACTCACCCGACCTTCTTCCATCCGACTCCTCCGCATCTGATGAGGAAAAAGCTTTGTAATTATTTAACTAAAGACTATCAGCCTTGCAGGAAACCAGAATAAACTGCTGGTAGTGTAACCCGTGTAAGCGCAAACCCACAGGCTTTTCATCAACAGCAAACGCTTCCTTTAATTCTTTTCCTGTCCATCCTGTTTTGCCACTTTTGCTGCCAACTTTTAAGCAGATTTACAGCCTCTTGGTGTTCGGACAACTACTGTGGTGTAAAAACATCTGCATGTATTGTGTCTACGAGGCTAAAGCAACATTAGCTGCTGCTCCTCTGTTATTGCTCTGCTCAAAACTGAGCGGCTAGGAAATTTGCTCACAAAATATCATTCTGCTTTTCAGCATGCAATCACCGAATTAAGAGTCTTATACAATAACCCCGAGACTATTCCCATGAAAAGCAGCTCGTTTAAACTGAGCGTACCTTCTCAAAAGGGAGAAAATACCTAAATCGCGACGCGATGCTCACCTGACTCCTCTTCCGAGCTACTGCTGGAGCCGTTTTCGGAACCATCCTCTCCTTAACAAAATGACACCCCATTAGTCACAGGCAGAATGAAATAAAGCAATGCCCCAGGTAAGTAAAAGGATACACCTAGAAGGGTCATACATCAGGTTGGTCAGCGGGTTAGATGATATAACAAGGTTGAAAAAATACTTAGGCAGAGAGGAGCATCAGAGCATCAACTCCCAGCATCAGAGGAGACTTAGGGGTCACCCAGGCCCTTCTGAAGGGTACCTGTGATGTTCAAGATGCTTAATGTTAATGTTTTATACAACCTGGGACTATTTTGGAGCTTCACCCGTGGCACGGCCCAGTTCACCCAGCTAAATTATGGTTTTCCGTGACATGCCGTGAGGTGGGAGAAGCGTCGGTGGGAGCTGGTGCGTCCCGCCAGCGACGTGACTCATGGGGATCACAGACTGCTTTGGATTGGAAGGGACCTTTACAGGTCATCTAGTCGCCATACGCGGCTTTAATAAATTATTCTTACAAATATTAAGTTGAAGAGAGACCAGTATTGCAAAGCACGTGACTTGAGGAGTTGCAGCAGTGTCTACACTGTGGTTTTATCACGGTGCGGAGATGTTGTGGTTTAACCCCAGCCGGCAACTAAGCCCCACACAGCTGCTCACTCACTCCCCGCCGGTGGGATGGGGGAGAGAATTGAGGGGGAAAAAAAGTAAAACTCGTGGACTGAGATAAAGACAGTTTAATAGGGCAGCAGAGGAAGAGAAAATTATTATTATTATTATTATTGTTGTTGTTGTTATTGTTGTTGTTATTGTTATTGTTATTATTATTGTTATTGTTATTATTGTTGTATATAATAATTATTATTATAAAAGAATGTACAAAAACTGATGCACAATGCTAATAATAATAATAATAATAATAATAATAATAAAAGAATGTACAAAGCAAGTGATGCACGATGCAATTGCTCACCACCCGCTGACCGATGCCCAGCCCGTCCCCGAGCAGCCATCGCTGCGCCCCGGCCAACTCCCCCAGTTTCTATACTGAGCGTGAGGCCACATGGTATGGAATAGCCCTTGGGCCAGTTGGGCTGTGCCCCCTCCCAGCTCCTTGTGCGCCCGGCAGAGCAGGGGAAGCTGAAAAGTCCTTGACCAGTGTAAGCACTGCTGAGCAACAACTAAAACGTCCCTGTGTTATCAGCCCATTCTCATCCTAAATCCAAAACACAGCACTATACCAGCTACCGGCAAGAAAATTAACTCTAGCCCAGCCGAAACCAGGACAGGGGAAATGGCACAGCCAGCCACGTGTGTGCTCACCCGCTGGGTGCTCCTCGGCCGAGCCCTCTCCCTCCATACCGCCGGCCACCACCTCTGCAAGAGAAAAGCAGTTGGGGGATATAAGCTCAAAAAAGATTTAACTCTTCTCTTGGTATGTTTTTGTACTATGCAAGTCAGAGGAAGGGAATAAATAGCAAAGGAATCTGAATTTTACAAATCAGCATGAAAAAATCCAAATATTTTCCTCTTATCCATTAAACTAAGGCATTACACCATGTTTTTTAAAGCCAGCAGTTATAAAACTCATTATCATTTCCATTCCAAAGGATAGGCATTTCTCATAGCAATCCCATTGGAAGCACGGTATTTCACAAAATTACCGTACCTTTTTCATCTGAAGAGAGGGACTCAGCTCCGCTGGAAGACAAAACGGGACATACATGAGCAGATCCGTCAGTCCTTTGCCGTGCCTCCACACAAGCGGGCATTTACCCACCGCCCTGCCCGCTGGCATCGCTCCCCGGTTTTGGCCAGGGAATCGGAGGTTATAAAGTAACTTACGATGGGGGGCTTGGCGTTAAAAATTAATTTTCCCTAACATCACCCCTGGCCCTGGCTCTCGCCCCGGCCCGCAGGGACGCCTGGCTCTCCTGCACGTTTCCCACCGGCACAAGCCCTCGGCGCCGGCCCCTTTTGCAAAGCGCCCGGAGTTTGTGTGCCAGGCGCCGGTCGGTTTTGGTAGCAATCCAACCAATCTTCTTCAGCAAGGCACGAAGTGCAGATAAACACGGTGGCTAACACGTGGCAGATGACTCCCATTTGTGCCTGTGGCAAATTTGTGGCCCGTGGCAAATTCAGATCAACTTTCAGTCTCCGTTTGCTCTTTAGAAGGGGAAATGTGCTGGTTTTAGCGTTTATGGATAAAGATCAGGTCTGGAAACCTTTCCATGGAGCTCCGCAAAGCTCCCCAACGTCCTCCCTGCAGCCCCACCAAATAACCACCATAAAAGCTGCTGCTGAGGAAGGGAATCGCCCTGGGCGCAGTTACCATAAACCAGCAGGTGACATCCAGCTCCCCATCGCTTCGGTGGCACGAGCAAATATCCCAGCCCCTCCGCCCTGCCAGCTGGACTGGCAGCCGTACGCCACGCGAGCAGGGAAAGATGAAATATTCCCTCACTCTTTGGAGGCAGGCGAGGGATTTCGGTGCCGCCCTGGCGATGCCGAGGGATGCCGGCAACGGCAAAGCCAAGCTGCGGCAAGTTGCTCTTCGGCAGCTCAGCTCAGGAGCCTGATTTTGGCCATCCCGGGCTGCCTGCCGTGCACCCACAGCCCATCCGCTCTGGGCCCCAGCTCCCCGGGGAGCACCCGGCACCGGGGAGATGCTGCCGGGGTGAGCGGGCATCACCGCGGGGCTCAGAGCCTCGGCCGCTGCCGCGCTGGGGCAGCTCAAACACAAAATTAAAGAATAAAAAATGACTAGGTGGTCATGGTAGAGGCAGGAAAATAGATCCCCTAAGGTACGGCTGAGGCACTAGGTGAAGCGATGCAAGGAAGCGGGGTCCTGGGCGCAGCGCGGCGGAGTAGGCGGCTGCACGGGGACGCTCCCACGCAGCCTGGAGCTGTAAGAGTTTGTCGGTTAAGGGCAGGGAAAACGGTGCCGCGGCCAGTTAGATATGCAGGAGAAACTGGGTAAGGGCTTCTCCGCGGGCGTGAATGGGCAATTACACAACGGGGTTTGTGCTTCCAAACTGTATCTTAAAAAAAAAAGAAATATAATGACATAGTATCTGCAGGACTTGAACGCAGCCTGGCTATACCCCAGAGACGGAGCCTGAGCCAAGCGCTGTTTGTGCAACCCTTCCACCAAGCGCTGGCTCGCTAAATACGGTTTGCCTGCAGCAGGCTCGTACCCCCTCACAGCTGCATTTCCCTCCTCCTAAGCTAAAAAACACGCTCCGGAGGAGGGAAGCAAGGAGAAAAAAACCAAAGCAAAGCAAACCAAAAAACCTCAGCCCTATTCAGTCGAAGAAATTAGTGCCCGCAATTAACGACGGGGACGAAAGGCATCGCCAGCTCCATCCCCTGCCCTGCAAGGGCGGCCGCGCTGCTTCCCCCTTTTGGCTGAAGCAAAAGCAAAGGGGGGGACCCCGCTGGCCGCGACAGCCTGGGGGGAGGAGGTAACCGGGCTCCTTTCTAAACGGCCCCAGCTGCCGCCTGTTCTGGCAATACCCGGGCTGCAGCCGGGGCAGCGGGGCCGGGGCAGCGGGGCCGGTGCGGAGCGGGGCCGGGTCGGTGCGGAGCGGGGCCGGTGGAGCGGGGCGGGGCAGGCGGAGCGGGAAGGCGGCTGGCTCGCCCAGCGCTTTTGTCTGCCGGAGCAGAGGATGCGGAGCGGGGCCGGGGCTGGCGGGCGGCTGCTGGCCTGGCCGTGGGGAGCCCCCGCTGCAGGTGCAAGGCTGGGCCCTGCGCCCCAAAACCGCTGCGGCTTTTGTTTGTTTGTTTGTTTGTTTGGCGGGGAGGGCGGGAAGGGCAGCCTGGGCTCAGCGCCAGCGCGGGCCAGGGAGGAGGGAGCCTTCGCTGGGGTCCGGCGGGGTGGGGGAGATGGGGGGACGGGAGGCAATGGGGCGGGGGGGTGATGGTGGGCGGGGTGGAAGGGGGGGCTGGGGGATGGAGGAGACAGGAGGATGATGGGGACGGTGCAGGAAGGATGCTGGGGGGATGGGGGGGATGCTGGGGGCATGGGGAGGGGCTGGGGGCGCAGAGGGCATGGGGAGGATGCGGGGAGGGGGAAGGGAAGCTGCCGGGGGATATAGGGGCGGGGGGTGGCCGGGGTCTGCCGGGCAGGCCCGGGGGGTCCCGGGGATGCTGGGGAGGGCGCCGGGGCGGAGCAGCGCATGGCGGGGGGCAGCTGAGCCCGCCGGTCCCCCCGTCCCCGCTCACCTGTCGGGCTCCTGCCCGCGGCGGGACATCGCGGCGGGAGGCGGGCGGCGGGAGCGGCGCGGCCGGGCCCGGCGCGGGGGGGGGGGGAGGCGGTCCCGATCGTGGTCACGCCCCTCGGCCACGCCCCTTCTGCCTGCCTGCCCCGGACCCGACTGTGGGGGCGGTCCCGACAGCGACCACGCCCCTCTGCCACGCCCCTTCTGCCTGCCCCTTCGAACCCGACTGCGGGGGCAGTCCCGACCTCGGCCACGCCCCTCGGCCACGCGCCTTCTGCCTGCCCCCCGGACCCGACCGTGGGGGGGGCGGTCCCGACCGCGGCCCCGCCCCACAGCCCCGCCCCTTCTGCCCGCTCCCCCGAGGCGACCGGGGGGGGGGGGCCAGGGGCGGTCCACGCACGTGCGTGGCTCACGGACACGCGGAGCGCCGCTGCGGCAGTGCGCCTGCGCGGCACGGCAGCCAGGGGCGGAGGCGCGGGCGGGGCGGCCGCGGCACGGGGGAGCTGGTGCCGCGCGCTGTGTCCGCTGCTGCGCGCGCTCGGGGCGCTGCTGCGTTGACATAGGCGGTGCGGACAGCGCTGTATGCGCTCTATAGGGGTCTGCGTGCAGCGGCACACGCGTGCGCGAGAGACCTGCTGCGTGGATACGTGCCTGTGTGTGTCTGTGACACTCATACGCACAGGCGCTCGCGGTACAGATACAGACGTATACGGTGTACCTTCATAAATATATACGCGCTGTCCTTATACTGGACATTTTAGGTGTTAGAATAGAACAGAACCGGAATAGAATCAAATAGAATGGAATAGAACTGGAATAGAATAGAATAGAATAGAATAGAATAGAATAGAATAGAACCGGAATAGAATAGAACCGGAATAGAATAGAACCGGAATAGAATAGAATAGAATAGAATAGAATAGAATAGAATAGAATAGAATAGAATCGGAATAGAATAGAATAGGATAGAATAGAATAGAATTGGAATAGAATAGAATAGAATTGGAATAGAATCGGAATAGAATAGAATAGAATTGGAATAGAATCGGAATAGAATAGAATTGGTATAGAATAGAATAGGATAGGATAGAGGTATTGTATATACCTACTAGATACATAGCGTCTATAGGTGTATGGCATTATATACAGTAAAACACCTCACCGCTGCACACGCGCGGCGGCTGGATACCCCACGCTGCCAGCCCAGGCAGGAGGGCTGCCGCCTCGACACCGCAGGCAGCAGGGCCGGGGTCCAACGCAGCCGGGGGACGGCAGGTTGTGCCCCGGCACCGGCACACCGGCACACACAGGCGGGCACCGGCACCGGTTTCCCGGCCGGTGCCGAGCGGGAAGCCAGGCACGGCACACCGGGCAGGAAAGCGCTGCCTGTGCCACTCCCGTCTCCCCTTTGCGAGCCCCGTGGGCAGGCAGGGCGTGAGGACTGCCAGCGTCCAGGGCCACCCTGGCATCGCCCGCCTTCCTTCGCCGGCGGGAAACGCCGTGGGCAGCTCCGCACGCTGCCGCTGCCGGCGAGGTCGGGAAGGGAAGATGCCGGATGCCGCCCTCGCAGTTGGCTGCATTGGGATCTGCTCAGAGATGCCTTATAAAAAAAGAAAAAAACAAAAATAAAAGAAAAAAAACTGCCCCCCCCCTTTTTTTTTTTTTTTCTTTCCCAAAGAAAGGGAATATAAGCTTCTCTGCCAGAAGCATTTTGGTAGTGAAGTGCTCCTGGAGTACCTAAGGTGTCCCCAGAGCCAGCAGCCCCTCTGCCCCGGGCGTGCCGGCGGGTGGCCCTCGCCTCTGCAGGGCGGTAAAACGTCCCCGCGAGAGCCTGCCGAAGCCGGGCGAGGGGCGGCCGTCCCGCGAGGACGGGGATTTCCAGGCCTCCAAGCGGGCTCCGGACAAGGAAACCCTCGCACACCCTGGCTTTGCACATCCTCGCACACCCTGGCTTTCCCCCTCCCGCCCCGCTGCCGCCCAGCCCAGCACACCTGGCTGGAAATACCCCAAATCTTCTTGATTTGTGCCAGGACACAAGCTGAGCCCTTTGGGAAGAGGGAGTGGCAGATGTTTGTTTTAAAGTTATTCCTCTTATTCCAAAAGCTCATCCGGCCCCAGCCCAGATCCCAGCATCGCCCTCCTCCCCTTCCGCCAACCCCAAAGCGGCTCCTGGGCGCAGGCCGGGTACAGAGTCACCCTTTGTGCGTCTGCCCGGGGCACACATGAGAGAAAAAAGATAAGCTCTATAAACAAGTGTAAGTATATAAGTAAACGCCGTCTCAAAATGCTGTTCCAGGTGCCTTTGAAGCGCTCAGCTCCCACCTCCTCCCGGGCTGGGTATGAACCAGCTGGATGCGGCACCAGGAGCCCCCCCGGCGCTGCTCCTCTCCCCGGGGCATCCAGCCGCAGCCCCCGGCTGCCACCACATCCTGCCAGCCCCGCGCTGCCAAAGAATTCTGGAAAATCCGTATCCCCAGGAAAATATACGCGCAGAGCTCGCGGGAACAAGCTATAATGCTTGGGCTGCAAAGGGTGTTTGTAAAAGCGTGATCGAAACCCGACCAAATAAAAAACCATTTAATGTGAAACGCTGGAAAAGCGACAGATAAGGGTCAGTTTAGGCAGAGAGGAAAATGCCAGCGAAGTCGCCGAAGGAAATCCCCTTGCGAGCAACAGCCCGCCGCCAAGCCAGGCGCTGGGAAGCCCAGCCTGGAACGAACCGAAGGAGGCGGAAAAAGTTCGTTGAACAACGGAGGAGCGTCTGAAAGTGAAAATAAGTGCCCACAATAGGACACAATGGAGAGTAAATAAGGAAGGGGAAAAAAAAAAAAAGGCAAGGCAGAAGAGAAATGAGAAATGGAAGATGCCTGTGCGACGCAGAGGGTTTGGGCTGGTGGTTTTGTCTTTCCCGGCCCCATCCCTTGAATGCCGCTCAGAGCTGGCTGAGGGTGGCTGTCTTGAACCATTATTTTCCTGACTTTTTCCAGACGTCCTCACACTGAGGTGAAGAAATATAAACGTCCTGATAACCGTGCCAACACAAAGTATTCATCAATTATCCCGAGGCAGGCCCAACCCGGCGCGCATTGTTTGTCGAGTCGCACAGCAGCTGCATCGCTTGGTCCAAAATACTCAAATTAAGTCTCTTCCTTCGAGGGCTTGATTCACCACCAGCAAATACCGTTCCAGTTTTGCATCAGCGACCCTTTACCAGTTTAAACTGGAGTCATGCGGTGGTGAAGCATGGCTCGAATTCAAGTTTCCTGAAGTATAAATCAGCTTTCTTTCAAGGAGAGGGACATTTACGGGTGGCTTTGATGGCACTTGGGAAGCAAGTCCTTCCCATGGGAAGAGGAAGCTGGACTCTTAATTGCACCCCAGGACAAGTTCTCGCAGGCAGCCCCACGGGGCTTTCCTGCCTCTCCTCTCCGAGGGGAGACGCGGGAGCTCCCCGTCGCCGAGGTCTGCTGGTGGCAAGCGCTGCGGGCGGCCGCCCGAGCCTCCACGGAGGGTTCAGGACGCAGTCTCTGAGATGCCTTCGGATTTTTTTCGGAGGGTGCCAGGCACTCGTCACCTAAAAATCAGGCTCTGCTCGAGCCGTTCAGGTGGGGCACTGCGAACGCAGCCACCCAGAGCGTTTTCACCCTCCTACGACTCCTCCCCGATTACAGACACATCCCCCAAACCCTGTCCCAGCCGTCAGGCAGGGAATGAGCAAGGCCACTTCCACGAGAAACCACCCGATTTTACACAAATGGGGACAAATCATATAAACGCAGTACCTGTACCAAATACGTGGAGGGTAGCAGTTTGTCTAAGGAGTGAAACGAGGAGAAGAGCCATCTCTTCTTTCTCCCTCGGCAGATTTGACCAGGGTTTTCAGGAGCAGCTTTTTCAGCACAGAAGTTGATAATGACTATTATTATTATTATTATTATTATTATTATTATTATTACTGCTACTACCACTATTTAGAACAGTCTACACATATGCTTTTTGGGTACTATTTGAGCAACTACTGTATTTACCAGAATATTTAGAGAAAACAAGTAAGAAACACAAAGAAAAGTCATGTAAATGCTCCTGAACAGTCCACTTTGTGGTCCCAGATATTTTTCTACCCAAGCCAGCCATGGCAGTGCTAAGTCACAAGGCTGCAGGATTTCCAGCGCTCGAGGTGATTGTTTACCTCCTCAGTGGACTCATATTTTTTTAAGAAAAGCTCGATCAGCGCCCAGTCGTACTTGCTGGTTTCGGTTGGCCGTGCACCATCCCAGTACAACAGTGCGTGTGTTCCAGCCATGTATGGGATCGTTAAAATGTATGCAAAGCGAGAGAATTTGTTTGAATGTATTCAAAGAATAGCTATTCACATACTGGTACAGGAATTTGTGAGAGTACCCTGTGCCAAACTTCAAATGTGGGCTGTAATTGTGAGCTTAGGACAGTACGTTATACTGTACAGTTAAATCCCCTTTGTCAGGAAATGAGCTCTTTTCATTCCGATGACAAACGAGTCACATACTTTGCATGCGATCCCTTTGCAATTAGCTTAAGCGTGGAATTAGCCGTGTTCAAATTGCAGAGGCAGCATCTGGTCAGTCTTCCAAAGCCTGGCACCGTTCCTTATTCGTACGCGTCCCTCGTGCCCCTGCTGAACAGCTCGCCTTGCAGCCCCATCGCCAGCTTCGCCTGAGCATGGGCCAGGTCGTTACTCATTATTATGAAATTAGATTTTTCCTCTCCAGTTCTTGCTCCATCCTCAAGTTAAACAAGCTCTTCCTGCAGCTGCAGGACCATTACTTATTGATAGCAGCAGAATTAAGTCCTCTCCCTGATCAATTTTAATACTGTAAGTCTCCAATTGCTACAGGTTCCTCCTCGGTACCGTTACATATCGCAGCAACACATCTTGCTTCAAGGTGAAACCATCCCCTAAATATTTTCCTATAGCTTGCTGCGATTACATTGACTTCTCTGACACCTATAGACACTTTTCCATAGGCGATAGGGTCACGGGTTATTGTACGGTTATTAACCCCCGGCCCGGGCCTGCGATAGAGAGTAAATAAAATTAATTGTGCGGGCAGGATCCCCGGATTATCACGCCCCAGGCTGCTCTGCCACCACCAGAAGTGGTATACCAAACTCTGACACCAGCTTCTTCCCATCTCAGCAGCGGCTGGCCAGCCCCCAACGTCTGCTATAGAGGTGCCACAAGCAGCACCGGGAAAGGGGGAGCTGACGAAGGGGAGGAAGAGGAGGGGGCTCCCGCCTTCCCTGGTCATTAGGGTAGCAGGATTAATTAGCGGAGGTGCTTTGGTTGGCAGGCAGCTGGTTTGAGATGGGTGCTCCCCAGGGCTGGGTGCCCCTGGCCCCCAAACCCCTTTACCGGGGACTTTCCCCCTCAACCACACCAGCATCTTTTCTGCCTGCCCTTAAAACCATCCTCACCAGCACCAAGGCCAAGCCGCCTGCAGATGGCAACCGCTCCTCGGCCCCGCCGGCCGAGGAATTCCCGGTCAGCGGGAATAACAGCTCGTTCCGGGGGGAAAAGGGCTCGTTTCCTCAACAACAACAAAAAAAATTAATGTTTTGCTGCGGGGGCGGTAGCCTTGGGGAGAAGTCGGGGCCCCGCCGCTGCTAAATTGGGGTGCGGGGCTCTTTAATCACATCCTAAAGGTACGAACGGGCTCGTTGAAAAGCCCGCTGGACTCCTACTTCATCACTCAGGCGATTCCAAAGGCATTAGATTGTAAAGCAGAAATACGTGGGGTTTGCAGATAATTCCGTTCCCAACACTTAATTTTTCCGTGACAGCAGATTCTCCGGCCAGATGTCATACAGCGTGCGTGAAACACAGGCACACGGCCCCGTATACGCCCTAGCGTTTGGTAAATCAATCTCACGCTCACTTTTTTGACAGATGCACATTTGGGAAGTTGTGTTTTTGTGGGTCGGGTTTGTTTTTTTTTTTTTTAATTACAAATATTTAAGTTAAAAAGCACAATTCCCAGTGACCTGGCTCCGACAGCACCGCGGTGCTGTGTCACTCCAGCGCTGCCGATGCGGGCTCGGGTCTCCGCGCCGTCTCCCGCTGCAGCAGATGCTGACTGCTATTGCAGTTGGAAATAAACCCAGATGCATTCAGAGGCTTTTCTGCTACTTTTAGCGTAGGTTTGGGGCGTTTTTTTCTTAAATAAAAGGCAGGGACTGGCTGCTCCTTGCAGTAAAAGAGCAAGTGAGGAGAGAGGAGGACTCTGAGCCAGGGAAGGGGAGGAAGGAAACGAGAGGGAATTGCTGGATGCGGCGGAAAGGACAGACAAAACCTCTGGCTGCGGCCGGCGGCAGACGGGAAGCGTGGCGGAAAGGCAGGTCAGCTGAGCACAGGGGGGAAACGAAAATGAAAAGAAGAAAAATGGAGTTTTAGCCTCAGACACACGTTCGCCCGTTCAGTAAAATATATATAAAGGGGCACCACATGGTTTGAGGAGGCAGTGGTCAGAAAATCAGTGTTTCCCCTCAAAATTATATCCAGGCACCCCCAGGAGAGGTGACCCGTCACAGCCACGACAAATATTCCTGGATTTTAGCTCAAAAAATACAACCGTAATCACCGGGGGCTGGATCCCAACGCCTCCGTCTGCATCCTGCTTTATTTCTGATTTCATAATTGCGTACAGGCCTTTGTATAATACACAGGCATTAGCTGGTTTTAATTTCCACTAACTTCTCTGCAGACAGGCTTTTGTCTGGAAGCTGTAAATGAAAGCATCACACATATATCACCACTTGTGACGTCGTGTCGCCACTTAAGAGAAGTAATTCCAAACAGCCATCTTCTTCTTTGAGGTGAAAAGGCCAGAAATACGTTGCTGGAGTTCCCGCTACCCAGCAATTGGTGAATACCTGTGTCTCGTAATTATGCCAGCCGTATTTACTGGATATTCACTGTCTTTACTCCATTCTGCTCCATGGCGTGTCCTCATCCTGGATCCCCAAGAGGTGACAGAGGTTGCAGGAGACCTCGTAACGTCTGCGCTGAAGCGCTTGCTGAGACGCGGCGCAGGGCACGGGGAGGGAGGAGGATGCTCCGGGCTCAGGGTCTCCCCTTTTGAATCTCTTTTTTTTTTTTTTAATCATATTAACTTGCAAAAAGTCCCGCACTGACAGACGCACGCTGCACCAGAACTGCGTGCTTTGCGCTTTCCATCTGCTTAGAAAAAAACCCCTGTTTGGGGGTGGTGCGTGATAATTGTATGCCAAATGATTCCCCCGCACTCCTGAGTACGCTGTTCTCCTCTACCTTCAAATCGCCCTGCAGCTCATTTTGTTAAAATTAAATCCATGCCGTTTAATTGTCAAAAACGCTTTAAACCCCTGGCATTTGGGAAAGTTACCCAGCATGGTCAGAACGAAGAGCTTTCCATGCCCCATCACCTGAGCAGATGACAATTCAGGTCTCAATGCAGCAAAGCTGTTGGCCCAGGGGGAATCCAATGTGAGCGGCTTTGCCAAGTGAGGACCAAACCTACACCGCAGGGCCAGAAAACCAAAATAATAACCGCAATTCCAGCCTATGTTGAGACCATCAAACATATTTTATACTAAAATCTATTACTCACTGAAAATCTTGTTCCTTACGGCTATTTGTGTCCATTTATGAAAAAAAAAATAAATCTGGGGGTGAGGTGGCGTGGGGACACGCTCGCTGCCTGCCCGCCCCGGGCCAGTTTTCCACCCCAAACCCTCGGCAGGGAAACCTGGGATACAAAGACTTTACCTGCCCGTATTTTCTTAAACCACGACTCAAAACAGAAACAGCCCGGGAAGCCCTTGGGGATGCTCCGAGCAGGTCCTGCATTAACGGGGCTTCAGCTGGCCGGCTGCTGGGCACACTGATAGCCTGAGCTACCTTGGAAATGTTTGCAGAGATGGGAGCTGGGGTCACCAGTGCCATTCAGCACGTCCAAACTGGTAAGGCACCCATTAGCATCACCAGGCATAGACGGCGCTGAAAAGGGTTACGAATTTAGCAGCGTATCAGTCAGATAGGAAATCGATAGCGGCGTCATTAAATAATGGCTCTAAAAAGGCAATGAGTTAATTATATAGCAAAGAGCGGCAACCCCACCAACAGCAGAGGGTACGACTAGTAAATCCCATCACGCAGGGGCTGACGAGGCACACCCGGACCCGCGGGCCCAGGCAGGTAGAGGGTGGGTTGGCACTGGGGATGGTAAAAATCACCCAAGACCTTTACCTGTAGCAACCCAACTGCCGGCAGGACTGAGGTTCAGCAATGCCAAGTGCCGGGTCCTGCCCTTGGGCCACAACAGCCCCATGCAAGGCTACAGGCTTGGGGAAGAGTGGCTGGAAAGTGCCCGGTGGAAAAGGACCTGGGGGTGCTGGTCGACAGCCGGCTGAATATGAGCCAGCAGTGTGCCCAGGTGGCCAAGAAAGCCAACGGCATCCTGGCTTGTATCAGGAATAGTGTGGCCAGCAGGAGCAGGGCAGTGACCGTGCCCCTGCACTGGGCACTGGTGAGGCCGCACCTCGAATGCTGTGTTCAGTGTTGGGCCCCTCGCTCCCAGAGAGACATTGAGGGGCTGGAGCGTGTCCAGAGAAGGGCAACGGAGCTGGGGAAGGGTCTGGAGCACAAGGCTGATGGGGAGCGGCTGAGGGCCCTGGGGTTGTTCAGCCTGGAGAAAAGGAGGCTGAGGGGAGACCTCATCGCTCTCTACAGCTGCCTGAAAGGAGGGGGTAGAGAGGTGGGGTCGGTCTCTTCTCCCAGGTAACAAGCCATAGGACAAGAGGAAATGGCCTCAAGTTGCGCCAGGGGAGGTTTAGACTGGATATTGGGAAATTTTACTTCACTGGAAGGGTTGTCCAGCATTGGACCAGGCTGCCCAGGGCAGTGGTGGAGTCCCCATCCCTGGAGGTATTTAAAAGCCGTTTGGATGAGGTGCTCAGGGACATGGTGTAGTGGTGGGCTTGGCAGTGTTGGGTTTACGGTTGGACTCGATGATCTTAAAGGTCTTTTCCAACCTATACGGTTCTGTGATTCTGTGAATACATTCGTGCTGTATTATTCTGGAATATATTCTGGAAATACTCTAGAAGCGATGAAAGAAGAAAAAGCAATTGAACTAATTCAGTCCTCAGAGAACTAGCCAGCAATGTCATCTCGCCGGTATCAGTTAGCTCTGGGCTCCACCAAGAGTCACTTCAGATTTTTTTTTTTTTTGTGCTTTTTTTTTTATTTTGGTTGATTTCTGTGGAACGGGGGGGCCCGAGGCCATGCAGCTCTGCAGCCCCTGCTCCCCCGCAGCCCCGCTCCGCACCCGTGCCTGAGCTCAGCATCCCGCACGCCGCTCTCTTCCCCGTGCTTCGGGGCAACAGCCTCGGTACATGGTGTGGCAGGGATTTCTTCTCTCAACAGCAAAACCGTGATACATTTTCCATATTTTTATCCTGACTTTCAGAATTTAAAAGTCAGCTCCCCCAGAGGCAACCAAACTAATAAATCCAGCCTGCCTCCCCCTCTCCCCCCCAGCCAGGGGCTGGCTCAGCGGTGGGGAGGACGCGGCAAATCTGCTATTTCGGCTTGACGGGACCCATGCACCTCATTTCCCAACACGGAATATTTGCCCTTTTACATCCCGACCCACCGGTATGTGGGTTGCCGAAAGGGGACCCACCGAAGCCCAGCTGCGTGGCGGCCGGCAGGACCCCCCACGCCCGAGGAGTGGACCCGGGGGGGGCCGTGCCGGAGCCTTTCCTCTTCGCTGTGCCGCCTCCGAGGCCGGTACGGTTATTTATGGCACGTAAACGCCACGGTTAAAAATAGCAGGGTCAAACCTCTCCTGCCCCTTCATCCTCCCCCTGCGGCTGCCGCCTCCGCGCGGCCCCCCCAGCCTCAGCATCCTCATCCCTCCCTCTTACGCTTTTCCTAAGAGATGCCCACAGGGCTGCGTCGCTTTTTCGGGCAGGATGCTTCCCTGCCGAGCACGCAGCCCCTCGTCTGCCCTGGCACGGCTATCGCCCCCCTCCCCGGAAAACAGCTGGCAGGTTTTTCCTCCCTTTTTTTATTTTTTAACAAGCTACCAACCTGCTGCTCAGGCGATGCCCTGACCGGCCTCGTTTGGGGTGGCTGTCGGATTTACCCCCAGCAAAATCCCCCCGGCTGCAGCGTGTCGCCCGTGCACGGGGGGTCTGGGGAATTCGGGCTGGTGCTGGCAAAACCGGGGTGGGAAATGTTCAGTTTAGTAAAAGTGAAGCACCTTCAGACAGACGGGAAATGCGAGAGGGGAAGAGGAGAGGGTTTTCGCAGGACGGTGCTCGCTCCCCGCGCCCGGGGCATTGCCCCGCTCTTAGTGACCCCCTCGTCCTCCGTGACGGTGGGTTGCACGAAAACTGGGGCCACCTGAAATTCCTCTGCGGGATGGTAGAAAACCAGCCGGGATGCAGCCGGGGTGACTGCGCTCGGGATGCGGGAGCCGACGGAGGGGAGGGACACCCCCGCGCGGCCCCGGGGCGTGGGGCGAGCGCCCACGGCTGCGCCCCAGTTGCGAGCAGACAGACAGACGTTATTTCACCTCCTGATGCTCGGGGTGAGCTCGGGCTGCGCGGAGGCAGCCAGCGAGGGCCCGGCCAGCTGGGAACCGCTCCTTCGTGTGCCTTCTGACTCATGCGATTTGTGTGGGTGGCAGAAAAACTGCTCCGAGAGAAAAAGGAATGGGAAAGAATCCGTTGCTATATTTAACCACAAATAATAGGAAGAGGCTGAGCTTTTGGGCTAAGTTGTAAATAACAGTGAGATGAAATCATCTCAGAAATTCATGACTGGATCATGGCAGCCTCTTGAGAAACGGCATGACTAACGAGGGCTGCGGCTTGGAAAAATGTTGCCCCCTGTAAAAAAAAAAAAACCTAAAAAATCGGTTTTTGGTTATTCCAGACCACTGCAGCAATCCTTCCAACTGTGACAAATTGTCCTTTATTGCCTTTGGGTTGTTATTGCATTTTAATACGTTTCAGCATTTCTGTGTTCAGCTGCTAATACCTCCAGCCTCCTCCCCGCCTGCCACCGGCCCGTCTCCCAGGGGTCCTGCTGCCATCGGGCGGGCTTCACATTAAACGTGTGCTTAAGGATGGTGTTGGAGCAAGGTTGTAATGCTGGAATCATTTTTGTAAATTAATATAGCTTGATTCAGAAGAAAAACAGCCATTGGAGCAAATCGTCCTTATTATATGAGCATTATATGAAGAGATGTTCATTATTTGTAACACCAAAAGCCTCGGCCAAAACTCACTGCATGGATGGGAGCCTTTCCACAGCGTCAAAGGTTTCAAGTCCTAATTGCAAGGAATTATCGCAAGGGGAGAACTAGTACGATCCACTCTTTCTAATGCTTCTTTTTAGTAGAAGGAGTAAAATAGAATACGTTAACTGCGACACGGAGTCTGGGAAGCCTGGCAACACACTCGATAGCGATAGCATTGCCCTGCGATATTTCCACCTTTTATTTGTTTGAAGAAAATACATTTCATTTCTGGAAAGCATCCAAAATTGTTAACAGAAGAACCTAGCCCGGGAAGGAATTAGAGTCATGCAGGAGTGTTTTGGCCTCTCTCTCTCACTTTCTCTGTTTTTTAATAGTCTAACAGCAAATATTTGCTGGCAGTAGAGATTTCTGAGCTGTGAAGTAATGGCTTTTTTTTTTTTTTTTTTTTTTTTAACATATGCAGAGTCATCTTCTTGTTTCTGAAGCCTTATTGCATTTACAGATGTGCTTGAAAAATGTGAAGCAATAGATCTCAGCCTTGTGTGTTTAATTCAAGCAACGCAGAGCTTTCCCTGAGCAGTGCTCCCAGCTCGCTGCCGATGGGCTTTCTTAAGAGCTTCTTTAGCAGTTTTTACAGAAATATTAAGAACTACGCGTTCTTTATTTTGGCAGACCGTTGTGAAGACGGCCGCACGGACGGTGTGACCGCTGCCGGTGCCAGCGCTGCTGCAGCGCCCGGCGTGCCCGGGAAGCCCTTGGTCTCTGCCACGGCCAGCTGCCGATCCAAGGGGAGCTTTTACCCCGCTCTGACCGAAAGCAACCCCCCCCCAGCTACAGCCTCACCCACCCAGCGCCCCGAAACACCGCCCTCATGGCACCGCATGTACTGATTTAGGGACCAGGGAGAGGAATACTTGCGGAAGGGCTGTAACAGAGACCGATACGCAACGTGAAGTGCCTGCACATCCTCCAACGCGGCGGTGATTTGCTCTGTAATTTTATAAAAGCCTCAACTATCGCAAGGTTTGGGTCTACCAGCTATTATAATATCATTGAAGCTGTGAGGGCTGAGCTTGTTTCTATCTACAATCCGGATCGTCATCCAAAACTGCGCTTCCCTCCTTCAATCCGTGGCATTATTCCTGCTACCAAATACCACTCACCACGTGTGAGGCTTTCAGAGTCTTGCCCAAAAAGAGAAAGCTCAGCTTCGTTATGTTTTTTTCCAATTAGTTTTCCCATATTTGGGGGAAAACATAGAAGAGAAACGGAAATGCAGATGTGAAGCATCATTGTACAAAGAGCATTTTAGGTAGCAGGCTCCCGTGAAGGTGAGTTCAGAGATACACAAATGCTAATGGTCGCAGGGACCATACAGGACACACACTATAAAATACTTATTTTGCCAGGTCAGCTCTTTGGCACCATTTGAAAGATCTGGAAGTCGAGTATTTAATGATCCGCTGCTCCAAAGGGATCGATGTATTTCTGCAGGGGTCATTTGCGGGATCGATAATTGTGCATCCCCTGCAAAACTGGAGGAAATCAACTTCTAAAGCTCCTTCCCAGAAACCACTCGGCGGCCCCAGAGTTCGCCCGAGACTCTGGGCAGCCGCAAAGTGGGTTTCTCCCAGCTTGTAAAAAGCGCGGATTTCGGGATGGGGGAGGCACGATGCGGCCACTAACAATGATTTATTCATGCTCGGCCACTCCCGGTGCTGCCCCGGCGCTCTGTCGTGCTTGGGGGGGGCAGAAAAAAGCTCCTCGCAGGCCTGGGGACAGCGCTGGCCATCGGCCCGGACCACCCCAGGCTGCCACGAAGGTCCTGATGAGCGTCCAGGGGAGGAGGAGACGGAAGCGTGAAAGAGGAGAGCCGCTGGGATGGGCGAGATCTTCCCATCTTCACCCGTGTTTGGGCTGGCTGCATGGGGAGAAACGCTTCCCCTTTACTCATATTCTGCTTTAGCATTTAAAAAGATAAATAAAGAAAGAAAGAAAGGAAGAAAGGAAGAAAGAAATATGTTAATAAAAGAAATTTCATGCAGGAGTTCTCACAACCAAACTTATGCCGTCCTTTTTCCTGGGAAACTAATACCTGTGACAACGTGCCCTGGCTTTTTGGCTCCCCACCTTGAGGTGGTTTCCCAGAAAGCTGTTTCTCTTCTTCCCCCATTGTCAGTGGGGTTTTTCCCCTGGCCGTGACCCTTCCCGGCTCCGGATGAGTGCTTGCGGCCGCATCCCGGCCGTGGCAGGGGGCCGGTGCCGGTGCCGGGAGGGCCATGGTGTGGGTGGTGGGGCGAGGAGCCACGGAGGTGCTGTGCCACGGTGCCTGCGCCTGGTTTGTAGGTCTCGCTCCCAAGCGCGGTAACCAGGGTTTTACTTGTTTTTTTGAGATCGAAAGAAGCCATGGTTGCAAATGGTTAAGTGATAGAGGCACTTGTGGATGTGCAATTAAAAGAATGTATGTTACAGCATCCTGATGATTTTCAAGACTAATTCTGACAAACCTCGGGGCCATCTCAGCCATAATTTCATTTCTCTTTCATTAGTGAGAAAGGTCACGGTGATATGGAAAGCATCTCGAACTGCCTACGAGTGCTGCTGCTGCTAATAGAGACAGTGCTCTGCTTTACTATTGCACTCTCATCCCTGTCAGAAACACTTGCAGGGCGATACACAAGCCCAGCATTCAAAGAGTCAGTCGCCTGGAAAAAAAGGCAACTAAGTTTTGATCTAACCAGAACACTCTCGGAGCACGCAGGGACTGCTCCGGCGCACAGGGACGCTTGCCACGCTTCGGTAGCTGCTGCCATCGATTTGCCAGAAGCTTTCAGCGCTATGGATCAGCGTGAAGGTTCACCCTGTCGAATTTGAGCGTTAATATAGATGTAATTAACTGGTTGTAGGCTTGTTTAAGAGAATTACAAGGCGAACGATGAGGTTTGAAACCCAGACTCTCCTGGTTGCTTTGATGCGTCAAGCCGGAGCATCAGCTCCGAAACGCGCGTCCCCGTCAGCCGGCAGAGAGCTGTCCCTGTGCCGCAGGCTCTGCCTGGGGGGCCCTGGGACGTCTCCACATCACCAGCACTGCCCGGCCCACGGCAGCTCTTCCCCCAGATGTGGCGAATCACCACATCTGGCCCCCCGGCTCAGCGCGTCTCACGGGAGCCTCTGCCCCCTCCGTCCTCACCTCAAGTGAGTCGGGAAACTCGTCACGCTCCCCAGCCGGACCACGGCCTGCGGGTGAGCCGGGCTGCAGGCCGGTGTTTATCGCCCCGTTTCGAGGTCCTGCCCGCGGAGGAGGAGAGGCGAGGGCTGCTCCCCCAGGAGCTGAGCGGGGGCTGCTGCATCCCAGCTGAATGCCCCGGTGCTGCCACCTCCCCAGCCAGGCCAGCTCAGTGGCCCGGCTCCCTGCCCGGTGATGGGGCGAGTCGGGGTCCCAGGGTGGCTGCAGCCCCCCTGCCCCCTCTCTCACCAGTTACCATCCCAGGGAGCTGGCAAGGAGTCCCTACACCATGCTGGCCCTCAGCAGAGCAGCCACGCTCCCAAAAATCCCCTATCCATCATCCCCATTAGCAGCTGCAGCTGCCTACGGCTTCATTACTCCCGTCGGTGACACCAATTACACCTGATGGAACCAGTTACCCCTGCCTGCCCGCCATACCCACACGGGAACCCACAGCCGGGCAGAAGACGCTCTCCGTACATTTCCAGAAGCTGACCCAGCTCCACCGATGCACCACCCCGAATCCCCCCAAACCCGCAGAGGCCGCAGCATCTGTACCCGCAGCTGCCCCAGGATGGCTGCAGGCATCCCCACGCGGCCGCCGAGCCAGTGGGGACGAGTCCCCTCGCCCTGACCCCCCGGGAGCCGGTATTTCTGCATTTTCCCAAGCCAGGAGTGGGGCTGCGGGACCTGGGGCTGCTGGAGTGAGCGTAGCTGCATACCAGGATTTTAATTCTTATTTCTTCTTGCTATCACAGCGCCCTGTTCCCTCCAGCCACAGTTTTTCTCATCTGACGGGGCGCAGAGCCCATCCTCGGCCACTTCTGCAGGCTGAGCTCCGAAGCCCGGCCCGTGGCGCACGCTGGAGGGCCAGCCAAAACGTTAGCTTTAATGAGCTACCAACAGGCTTTAATATTTCATAGCGCTCTGATTGCGGAGTTACAGCTTATCAGAAATGTTGTCAAAACGCGGCGCTTTATTAATGGATAGATAGGCTCCGCCGGGCGCCCTGCTGTTTACTCACCGTCGTATTTGCCTTAAAAAAACCCCACATTGGTTATTATCAAGAGTCTGAAGTAAATGCAGCCCCAGGCACAGCATGGAGCTGCTGCTGGTGCTCAGCATCCCCGACCCTGCCAGCTGCGGGCCAAGACACGTCCCCAAGGCACAGGGTCCCCACGGCCACCCCCTCGTGCGGGGCGGCAGAGCCAGCGCTGCCTGGGCAGGTCGGTCCTAAAGCAGCTGGGGCCGGGGCTGTGCCACCTCCTGCCTCGTCTCCGTGCCTGAAGCTGCAGTTCCCAGCCCCAGCACCCTTCTGCAGGGAGAAATGCCCGTAAAGTAAGGAAAAGTATGCAGAATAAAGCCCTGACGATACAGAAAGAAACGGTGGTTTTGCCAGAAGCCCAGCACACTGACCCCCTCCTTCCTCTCAGATGGTTTTTACACAAACTCTGCCCAACGCTGTATCGCTGCCCAGAACCTTTTCTTCCCATCTTTGTTCCTGAGCACCACAAAATCTGTAATAGATACGATAGGCACGAATTACCCAAATATAGGGATGACAGCAGGAGTATCACTTACAGACATCAGCAACGAAATCATCGCAGGTCGAGTAAACAGGACAAAGGAAACGAATACATCACACGTGGCGGTCATGTAGGTGGGTTAGCTGCTGCATATCAGATTTGGCATCATCACCTAAAAGGAAACCAAGCAGAAAAGTATTGGTCATTTTTTGCCGTGTTTCATATTAGTAAGTTTTTCCATGACTAGATTAGACCTCCCTCTCCTCTCCCGGTTGCCTGAGGAGTTTTGCAATTGAGCTGAGGGTAATCAGCAAACAACGCAGCCGGGGGGCTGCAATTATGGGGGCCGAATAAAGTGATGGATTGGGTCCCCAGAAGCGTGGGCAACGGTCACCGCTGGGTGACACGGGGACCCTCTGCTCTTGCCAACAGGTGAAAAGCTGTGAAACCTTAATGGTAGGAATAAAAACTGACAGAAAGGAAGAATGAAGGGCTCGCTCTCATCTGTGCCTTGCACAGGTGCCAGGGAGCCAGCCTGTTGCTGCCCGCTCCAACACTGCAGTTGTCCTTTTTAAGTGGCAAAATCCGTGGTAGGCTCTGCACCTTGCATTTCCCCTGCCACGGGTCGCTCAGGGCTCAGCTGTCACTTATCCTCATGTCCTTGGGTTCCGCTCATTGCCACGCCCTTGGGTGTCACTCATCCCTACAGCCTTGGGTACTGCTCATCCCTGCATCCTTGGGTACCGCTCATCCTTGAGTCCTTGGGTGCTACTCATCCCTGCGTCCTTGGGTACCGCTCATCCTTGTGTCCTTGTGTACTGCTCATCCCTACAGCCTTGGGTACTGCTCATCCCTACAGCCTTGGGTACCGCTCATCCTTGTGTCCATGGGTACCACTCATCCTTGTGTCCATGGGTACCACTCATCCCTGCGTCCTTGGGTACCACTCATCCTTGAGTCCTTGGATACTGCTCATCCTTGTGTCCTTGTGTACTGCTCATCCCTGCGTCCTTGGGTACTGCTCATCCTTGTGTCCTTGGGTGCTACTCATCCCTGCGTCCTTGGGTACCGCTCATCCCTACATCCTTGGGTACCGCTCATCTCTGCATCCTTGGGTACCGCTCATCCCTGCATCCTTGGGTACAGCTCATCCCTGCATCCTTGGGTTCATCCCATGTCCTCGGGCAATGCTCATCCCCACGTCCTTGGGTACCGCTCATCCCCGTGTCCTCGAGTACAGATTATCCCCGGTCAGGGATCCTGTCCCCACTCAGGGGAGGACACGTTTCGGCTCAGTGGTGAGTTTTGGGGCACGTTAGCGTGCAGCTGGGGTGGCAGGGACTCCCCGTGGGTGATCCCGCTGGGAGAGGCCGGGTTGGGGTGTGGGGCTGCCGGGCCCCACGCCGCCCCCGCGCAGAGGCCGCGCCTGGCCCGGCGCCCCGTCCCGCACCGCCGCCGCCCCATTAGCCCGTGAACCGCTGCCAAATGGCCCCATCAATTTTTCATCGGGGATAAAGCCCGGCCCGGCGCGGATAAAACCCGGCGCTGCCGCCGGGAAGGCCGCGGGGTGCCAGCCCCGGGGAGCGCCGCCGGCTCCGCGGAAGGTGCGCGCCGGGCCCGGGCCCGGGTTGCGCGGGGCGCGGAGGATGGCGGGCGGGCGGGGGCCGGCGCCGTGCGGCCGGGATGGCTGCGGCGGGGCCGGGGCGGGGGCCGGGATCGGGGCCGGGGCCGGGGCCGGGGCCGGGCGGGCGGCGGGGCGCGCTTGGCTTCCGCGGGCGCGGTGGCTGGCGCGGAGGCTGGCGGCGCTGCTCGTCCTCCTGGCGCTGGTGGCCGCCGGCTGCGTCCTCCGCCGCCGCGCCTGCCCCGCGCCCCGCCGCCGCCCGCCGCCCGCCCGCCGCCGCCCCCCGCCCGGCTCCGGCCCCGGCGCCGCCGCCCCGCCGGGCGCGCTGCTGGAGGCCGGGGGTCCCGCCGCCGGGGCGGGCCCGGGGCTGGAGCTGCCGCCGCTGCCCCGCTACGAGGAGGTGAAGCACCTGCCCAGCTACGAGGAGGCGCAGCGCTGGCCCCGCCGGCCCCCCGGGGACGGGCAGGGGGACGGGGGGGTCTGCGGCTGAGCCCCCGCCCCGCCGCGGCCCCGCGGCCCCGGCGCCGGGGCGGGGGGGGGGGCGAGCCGCCGGAGAGCGGGCCACTGCGGTCCCCGCGGGCCGGGATGCCGGGGACCGCGGGGAGACGGGATGCCGGGCGTCCCCGGAGGGACAGGCAGCGGTCCCCAGGAGGGGTGCGATGCCAGGCACGGAGGTCTCTGGGAGGGACGCGCCGGGGTTCCCTGGAGGGACATCGCGGCCCCCCGGGGCAGACGCCGTCCCCCGGGAAGGTTGTCCACCGGGGCCCACGGCGGGATGGCTTGCCGGACAGCGGGCTCTGCAGAAGGCACGCGCAGGGTTCCCGGGGCATGGCCTGCAGGACGCCGGGGCCCACGGAGGGACGTGCCACTGTGCCTGGGACGCGGATGCTGGTGTTCCCAGTGGGACAGCCTGCAGGACACCAGGGCTCCCCAGAGGGACACGCCACAGTCCTGGAGGGACCTCCAGCCTGGGGAGCTCCTCCTGCTCACCTCCCCGGGAGCGTGGGCTGGGCAGCGTGGTGGCCAGAGGCCGCTGCTCAGCCCCTGAGCCCCAGCGGGGGCTGGTTAACAAGAGGGATAAGTCATCCAGGAGGAAGCTGACTTGGGGACATCATCGCCTCTGATAGGACGACATCACCTCCAGTACGATGACTGCTCTTCGTGGGGTGACGGAAAGAGCTGGTTGCAGTTCGGTGCAGCATCCCCAGCTCCCCTCACCTGGGCGCGCGCCGTGGGTTCGGGAGCACTGGGAATGCCGGGTTTGCTGTCTGTGGAAGCGGCAGGAGACCATGCGCAGCATCTGCGCAGACACGACTGCACGAAGTCGGGCTGATGGAGCGATCGATCCTCACACCTCTCGCACCCTCGGGTGACAGGGGTAGGTGCAAGCATAGGGGAAAGCGGGATCAGGCTTCTCCCTTCGGCATCATGCCGCGGTTGTACATCGCCTTACCTTTGTCAGCAAGGCAAATGGAGGAGAACAACCTCCAAAGCTTGCTAATAAAATATTAGCACCTTCTGGTACCATGCTTCTTATTTCACTGAGGTGACCTGGGATCACTTCTGCTCTAAGGGAAATTAATGGTTCAGTGCAGCACAGGACACACCAGGCCTCGGTGCCGACCGCTGCCAGGTCTCCTGCCCTCAAACCCTCTGAAAAACCAGTTGCCTCGCTCTGTGGGTCCCAGCTAAAGGGCTCCCAACGAGAGCGTGTGTGAGATACCCCTCCTCCCCTCACAGGCAAGGTCAGTAAATAATGTGAGGTGCAAGAAAGCTGTTCCTCATGCTGCAGAACCTGGGCTTCGGATATAGGTCAAATACAGATATGGATGTAGGTATGGATATGGGCATCTGAATTTTGAAATATTTCTTGCTGTGGCTGCTAAACGTTTCTGTATCGCAGCTAAAAATGCTAAGGCAGAAAGATGTGCCCAGATGGTGCATAAAATCCTCGTATCTAGTTTAAGTGGCAATCCTATTTTTAGTGGAATTGAGATTAGGCCTTTTTTATACACTGCAGGGGACAGAGACGGCTGAAGAAGGAGGAGGAGGAGGAGGAGGGCCTGAGAGGATCGTAACCCAGAGAAACCAGACCCGATCCTGCCACGCTTTCTCACCTGGAGCTTCTTGGGTTATGTTAACATGAGTGCTGGTGCGAAGATGGATTACAGCACTGGGAATAATGCGGAGCCTTCCTAACAAACAGGGAAAACCCCACGGAACCCAGCCTGCCTTTTCGTTTCTCCGTCCCAACCAGGAGTGGTTATAAAACCTTCGCTCCTGCGAAGTACCCGCAGTGCCAGCCTTGAAAGAACAGCAGACCTGGAGGGGAAAGATCGATTTCTTTAGAATTTGCTCAACTCTTTCAGCCAAAACACTGAAATACTGATTTCCACTGCTGACTCACAATCGACTGTGTACAAAGTCCATTGATAAGGAGTTTTTTCAGGATGCGTGGCTGGGTGCTGCCTGCTTTCTGCATCCACAGCACCGAGGCAGGAGCAGTTTTGTGTGCAACAAGGGGAGCAATATCAAGACCTTTTTAAAAAACAGTGTTTGATGGGAAGACTCTTTTCTTGATTAAAATATGCCACATAACAGGGTAATTCTGTATCTTAAATAGCAACATAGAAATGAAGGACTCGGCCTAATGCTGTATAACTCAGTCGCCAAGCCCACGCCTCTGGGGGAGGTTTGGAAGCTCCTGGCCATGGGACCCTGCCGGGCAGCGCTGCCCCGGGCGGTTTATTTGGAGTGAGCCCAATTTATTTAGTGCCTCAAAATCCCAAGGCATCACTGTGGGAAGCGCCAGCAAGGCAGGGAAAATATTCCATTTCAAAATGTGCAATTTTAAATTTGAAAAGCCGGTGGACTGACTATATTACTTTGAACAGACAAACATTTTTCTTACCCATAGTTTAACGTATTAATTAATTTCTGCAGTCCAAGTGCTAACATCAACTAATATAACTGCTTTTACATCCCTCCCAGTAGGAAATAAGAGTGCATTTTTTAGCGTTCTCCTTTAATATTACATTAGTATTGTCGTTTGTATTTGCCCTCCTTGGGCAAAGCTGCCCTCCCTCCTTTCCCCAGCGAGGAGCGAGTGCTTGTGCAGGGATCAGGGAGAAGGAAAAACTCATTTATGCACAGAAGGGACAAGGAAGACCCACGGGCTGAGAGGGACCATCACTCCATGGCTCACCTCTGACAGTTCAACGCTTAACTGGTCTGAACAAGGAAATCTTGGAAGAAATGTGCGTTTTCTGCGGGACATCCACTGCCAGACTATACTTTGGGCAGATTCAGCTAAGAAAGCAACTTTCAGGACTGAAACATAACTTTGAATAGATAAAGCAATAGCTTTTCCTCAACCTCCTTTTTCTGTGCCCAAATACTTGGATCTGGGAGAAGAGCTGTCGTGGTTTAACCCCAGTTGGCAACTAAGCCCCACACAGCCACTCGCTCACTCCCCCCTGGTGGGATGGGGGAGAGAATTGAGGGGGAAAAAAGTAAAACCCGAGCATTGAGATAAAGACAGTTTAATTGGACAGCAGAGGAAGAGAAAATAATAATAATAATGATAAAAGAATGTACAAAAGAATTGATGCACGATGCAATTGCTCACCACCCGCTGACCGATGCCCAGCCCGTCCCCGAGCAGCCATCGCTGCGCCCCGGCCAACTCCCCCAGGTTCTATACTGAGCGTGAGGCCACATGGTATGGAATAGCCCTTGGGCCAGTTGGGCCGTGCCCCCTCCCAGCTCCTTGTGCGCCCGGCAGAGCAGGGGAAGCTGAAAAGTCCTTGGCCAGTGTAAGCACTGCTGAGCAACAACTAAAACGTCCCTGTGTTATCAGCCCATTCTCATCCTAAATCCCAAACACAGCAGCATACCAGCTACCGGCAAGAAAATTAACTCTAGCCCAGCCGAAACCAGGACAACACCCTTACAAAGAAAATACTATGTTGAAAATATGGCCCGGTTTGTTGCTATATCCTTACCAGGAGATGGCTGACGCAGTTGCTAAGAAGTCCAGTTGTTAATGAAGAATGTCTTAAATAGAAAGAAAAATAAAGCATTACCATCTTTGACCCACGGCACATCAGTCCCTGTGGTCATGCCCAAGTGGCTGGACACCAAAGGCTGAGCGAGACTCACCCCTATATTAAATTACTCAAGGTCAAGCTTGAAGCAATTTCATGGAGAGGTTTGAATTGCCTGTGCTAGTGTCCGTCTGCAGAAAGTAGTCCTGTCAAGGTGCTGGATGCTTTTCACTAGCGTTACTTTATATGAACAAGGCATATAAACTCCAATGAAGAGCAGAAGTCATCTCCATCCTCACTGACATCGCGGCTGGGTTAGCTGGGAGTGTCTAACTTAGTGCTAAAATACTAATTGATCACTGCTTCATACAGGATTACCATGAGCTCTGCCCCGAGCCTGGAGGCACCCAGAATAAGGGCGAAGCTGCGTGCCTATGACGGGAACAGGTTTGTGCCCATGAGAGGAACAGATTTGTGCCCAAAGACCTCATAAAATATTTTTTTTTCTAGGTTGAAGTTAGCACTTATGGTGGAACCGAGGATCTTTTACAGTGCACAGAGATGCAGATACGAGCCCTCTCTTTTACCTTTTTTGAAAGCATATCTGTTTAATCTCAAAAAAACCCCTAAATGCTTATTTAGAATAGAGATTAGAATATTTCCAAACCGCAGGATTCCAACTACCATAGTTATTTCTTTACATAAAGAAAAAAATTCTTGCAGACCCTTGATGAAAGACACAGGAGTAATTAAACATGGCATTCTTTGTACATCCATTTCCTCTAATCGTTCCAGGCATATTGCCTAGCTCTGTGCAGAGAAAGAACATATCCCTCTCTTTCCCTGAAGGTATCTGACCACCATATTTTCCTATGAAGCACTTAGTTCTCATTAGAAACATTTACAGTAGGCGAAGGTACCCAAATTAAAACGCACAGTTTGCATTTCAGTATTTGAAATGTTACAGCATAAGGCAGCATCTGACTGAATCGGATCCATAAAAATATACTTTTAAAATACAGATTCTTACATACGATCAACTCACAAAAACTTTTCTTCTCCCCAACTTTTCCCCATACCCTACAGAATAAAATATTAATGCAGAGGATGCTTTAGCGTGTCAGATTTTATGGGAAGGCAAAGAGATGATCCCAGGAGAAGACGATAGCCAGCCAGTTGTGATAACTGCCGAACAGATAATTGCTTTGCTCTCTTTACATTAACGTAAGGCTCAGTGCACAATCACCTGCATATTCCACTGATTGCATAAAACCGCAAGTAATGTTATAGCCATTGCAATTCAAATTGTATACATATTCAGATCAACAATTCTAGCACAACTGTATTTATGGAGTCATGAAATGTCAGCTGATTTTGGAGCCCTTGAATAAACGTGACATGGGATATCGCTGATCTCACAAAAATAAAGAAATGGAAGTCTCAAAATCTCAGTGTTGAATATCAATCCTGAAATAGAAAAAAAAGATAATTTGCATTTTTTTCCCAATTTCCAGGTGATATCATCAAGAATTACGTTTGTTCTAGAAAGCTGCTAGCTTTTCCATTATTGGTTATTTATAGCGTTGACTATTCTGAAGTGAATAAGGCAACTGAAAACAATACAACTTTAACGAGCCAAATTGGCTTCCCCAGGACACCATGCTGTAATATAAATGAAATTTGTCCCTTTTTAGAGCAGCAACAAACAGCTAAGTCCTGCTTGGGCTCTCTTGTGCTCACCAAGCAGAACTTCTCCTCTGCTTCTGCACTGCTTTTCATCATCTACGTACCCTCAGCGTTAAGTTTTCTAAGCAAACTAGTGGGAACCTGGTCCTGTGGACACGCTCGCGGCTCTTGGCGTGCTCTTTTGCGGCCGCGTGCAGTCAGCTGCAGGGTTGGGGAAATCTCAGAATCCAGAATGCTACAAGTTTCCAGTCCAAAGGAAAAAGAGCAGGAAAACAGGAGGGAAAGGCTCAGTCTCCTACGCACAGTGAGTTACCTCTGTGAGTCCAGCTGGATTATCCACGGTCCATGAAGGGCAGCACATGCATACGCCTTTGCCAGGTCTGGGCCACGGTGATCAGGGATTTAACAGCCATTAGTGCCTATCTTCTCCATTTTTGCCTTCCATGGTTGTTATAACTCTTTCCAAAGTATTTTCTACCTTGCCTTTGTTTCTAGATATATCATAATCGACCCTAGAGTCTTCTTTTTAATTGATTATATTGATATTAATTTACAAAATAAAATAGAATTTATGCTCCCTTGTTGTTATTAAATGACAGTTCGCCTTGGGTTTTTAAATTGTAAATTCTTATTTCTATGGACAAGCAAGATACAAGTGCAACTGGCTGACCTAATCCCCACAGTCATCAATGTAAACCAGCCAATAATTGAAACAGAGTAAAATCACGCCACGCATCTATTTTGCACTTACACAGAACTTTGTATGTTCTATTTTGAGCAGAAATGAATATGCAGATTGGTTAATTTATATGGAAACCCATTGATTAACATCTGGAACGAAAGTAGGATGAGTCATAAGAGCTTTGGAAAAACCGATGAACAATTGAGTTCACTGACCATTCGTTGCAGATGTCTCTACCCAAAAAAACATCATTCCCGAAAGAGTAATCATTTGCAATGGTTTATTTGTCGGAGGCTTGCATGCTCCAATCACTTAGTGCAAGCTCAAAGAGAAGATGTCTCCTAGTTTATTTACATTTTTAAGAAGCGGCGTCAGTGTCCTCCATCATCATGTGCATGCTTTTCTTCTTACCAGGCCGAGGGTAGCTCCATCACCGGGCAGATTACTCTCATTTCCAAGCACTTTTTCCATTTTTCCACACCTCAACATTTTATTAAAGGTTTACAGTAGGACAAGAAGCAGCAGATATCAGTCCCTTGCAAATGAGCATTAGCTCTTCGATAGGCTCTTTTTAGCCCTGAAGACAGCCCGGATTATGTGGGAGAATCTTTAATGGCGTATTTGTGAGTTGCTTGCATCATGGTTAAGCTGACTGATTAATCCTGTGGGCTTCAAAAGCTTGTAGCTGCAGGAAAGGCGTCATTCTGGCAAAATATAAGATTAATATCTTGCCAAAATGATGACTTCTCTTTTATAAATGATGAAAATTCCCAGTTGATTTGTTCTTAAAAGTTAAACTGTAAAGGAATTTATCATTTCAGTCGGGGCCCAAACCAAACACAGTGGGCTTACATTACTTTTCAGGCAGATTTGCCCAATATACCTGAAAAATCATGTCAAGGCTGGACCAGGCCAGGATGATACAGCTCTCAAATTGCTTTACTGCTTGAAAAGCAGTATATTTCCCAGCTTTGAGGCATTTGCCATTCCTAAGACTCACTTTGTCATTGTAACACCAACTTTTTGGTTCCTGTTTTGCTTCTTTTGGAATCAGAAGTACCGACACATCATAATTCAATGGATAGCGCTTCTTTTTCCCCCCCCTTTTACCATCAGTATTTCCATTCGCTATTCAATAGAATCGACGTATTTTCTGAAGAAATCGCAAAGATTAAGTCTCAGAAGATTGCAGGGCATTTTTTGTTATCTACAATAGTGAATTTTACCTTTGAACGGAATGCAGGTTGATAGGTTTGGATGAAATCCCGTGCTCAAGGCAGACGCCGTGAAGCTCCCTCCCCGGCTGTGCTACCTGCACACACACATCTCGCTGCGCTCCTGGCTGCGAAACCTCCGTCAAATTATATCCAGGCAGTTTCTGGTACTCAATGAGAGCTGGTTTCTGGTTTCTGGTACTGGTTGCTGGTTTCCAGTTTCTGGTACTCAATGAGAGGTACTCAATGAGAGCTGCACAGCTAAATCTTGTAGTCTGCTTTGCAAAAAGGGATTCCTTGGCGTTTCAATAGCTTTCCCCAGCTATCCCAGCTTCTAGCAGGGGTGAGGATGGTCTCCTTACAGCTGTCTGGATCAGGAGGTGGAGGTCAGCAGAAGAGATGGCTTGGTCCTATTGCCAGCTTGCGTGGGCCTGCTGGGTGACCACGGGCAAGTGACTTCATCTGTCAATGAGGGAATAACAATACCGGCCATCTTCATCAAGTGCCATGACGTTTATTAATGTTGATTGGTTTGGGGTTTGAAAACCTTTAAAGTCATAATTCGCCAGCCCTTCCGCTGTCTGACTGCATTACGTACATTAACTTATTAGAATCCAAAAACCAGCTCTGCAACATCGCTAAATACATTACTCCCATCTGCAGATGGAAAAAGCGAGGCAGAGAGGCCACAAGGAAGCCACAGAGTCGAAGCGATGAGTTCATGACTCCCAGACCCACTCGAACACCACCTCTTACCTGCTGTTACCTCCCATCTCCCTCAAAGATGCTTCTACGACACAGCTTCTGGCCTCTAGTACAGACGTGGTATACCCATAGTTATCTCATGCACGGAATCTTTTAGAGATGAGCATTTGTTTTCCTGCAGCAGGAAATGGCTTGATGTAAACTGTGAAATTAAGTTTTCATGTCAGATGATCCAAAGCTTCATCCTGTTCCCGTTCCAAAGGATAAAATCTGACAGTCAAATCTAGATCTCAAAGCCTCGCTGTCTTAGATATCAGAACACAAACAATAGTTTTCCTTTTTGTTCTGAACTATTAAAAATATGCAAACCATAAAAGAATTAAGCTAGAGGTAAAAATGAAGAAGGTTTCTTTAACCATTTGCATTACCTGGAATAACTGGAGCCAAAAAAATGATAGTTAAAATGTAGTGTAAAGCAAGATTAAAGCAGTACTTCCAAATTTTTTTTTGTCAAAGCCAAGAGGATCTTCCTAAAACACTCTTTTCACCGCTCTTCATTGCAATCGCCATCGGCACCCATCAGTAGCTTCTCGTAGAAGCTTATGGTGGCTGCTGCGTGCCATGAACAGAAAACTGCCCACACAGAACACACTGCAACCTCCATCCATCGCCGAAGAGGTGATGGACAATGCACGAAGACCGGGATGTAAAAATGGCTGTCCTCTAATGCAGGGCAGGGCACTGACTTTACAGTAACAGATTATTTAGGTTTGTCCCATTTTAAGCTGCTAGAATGGGAAAAGAAATTCTGCATATTTTTACGTCATTTCCAAGTCCGTGCGCAAGGAGACCTAAATGCAATGTTTGTAATGTTTGAAAGTTCAAAAGACAGGACTGCTACCTAATAGACACACCATTTTTTTTCAGTATATTGCTTTCCTAATTCAATTATGGCTTTTAAACACTCCTCTTAGCTATTACTTTTACCTCAAAGATACATTTTTCACGTATCCATTTGGCTCTCCCTTCTTACAACCAGAGAGAATCTACTGTGGTCAAGGTCAAATGAAGTATATGAACTACAACACCCGTCCTGCTACGGCAAAATTGGGCTTGTATTTGAATAACTGATCTGTCACAACAGCAATTAAAACAATTAAATTTCGATCCTGTTAATCCCTACTGCTTAAATAGGTTGATGATGTTTTAAATTAAACAGTCGATAATTAAATAGGGCGCTATCTATTTTTAAAATAGGTGTTCTTAAATCATTAAAGAATCAGTATTCTTGCACTAGACAATAATGCAACCAGTAAGTGATTAGCTGTTTCGTTTACAGCTCTGGAAGGTTTTAAATCAGGGTTTGGACAAGGAGATAACAGGACACAAACACAAGAAGTAGGGTGAAAGTACTTTTGATCTTACTTTACAATACGCACATCTTATCTGAATACATCAGAAACGGCCCTTCGAAGCAGACACGCAAGGTACCTGTTATAAACGTACCTGAAACATCTGTATCCTTCTGGTATTTCTTTTTACTTCATAGATATCATTAAATGAACTATCGAAAAGGACTGAAAACAGGGACAGACAAATGCAATGCAAAACTTTCACACACAGAATCACACAGAATCACACACAGAATTGTATAGGTTGGAAAAGACCTTTAAGATCATCGAGTCCAACCGTAAACCCAACACTGCCAAGCCCACCACTACACCATGTCCCTAAGCACCTCAGCCAAACGGCTTTTAAATACCTCCAGGGATGGGGACTCAACCACTGCCCTGGGCAGCCTGGTCCAATGCTGGACAACCCCTTCAGTGAAGTAAAATTTCCCAATATCCAGTCTAAACCTCCCCTGGCGCAACTTGAGGCCATTTCCTCTCGTCCTATCACTTGTTACCTGGGAGAAGAGACCGACCCCACCTCTCTACCCCCTCCTTTCAGGCAGTTGTAGAGAGCGATGAGGTCTCCCCTCAGCCTCCTTTTCTCCAGGCTGAACAACCCCAGGGCCCTCAGCCGCTCCCCATCAGCCTTGTGCTCCAGACCCTTCCCCAGCTCCGTTGCCCTTCTCTGGACACGCTCCAGCCCCTCAATGTCTCTCTGGGAGCGAGGGGCCCAACACTGAACACAGCATTCGAGGCGCGGCCTCACCAGTGCCCAGTACAGGGGCACGATCACTGCCCTGCTCCTGCTGGCCACGCTATTTTTGATACAAGCCAGGATGCCGTTGGCCTTCTTGGCCACCTGGGCACACTGCTGGCTCATATTCAGCCGGCTGTCATTGTGCTTTGGCCTAGGAACTGAACAACCTTTCCCATCACCTACAAATACAACGCTTCTCATTAACACCCAGACATGGAGAGCCAGCTTGAAGTACTGCGGTACTTGAAGTACTTCTGTGAAGGACATCAACATCAACCTGAAGGGCAGTCAGTCTAAGACAGCACCTGCAAAGCCTGGCCTCCATTCCATCGTTTTCTCTGTTCTTTGCAACGGTTAATTGCTGCACCAGGCACTCTTACGAAGCTGAGTGAATTTGCTGCCTCTGCTGTACAAAACAACCTCTGCTGTTTCTCTGTTGGAAAACCGGCCCAAGGATAAAAGACAAAGATTGAGCCGAGACCCTGAACTTTTTATCACCACTAGCCTGGTCTTCAAAAATTGCTTACATTGCATTACAAATCTGAGTCAGGCTTCATAAATTTAACATTAAACACTTGCCATTAGTGATATTTTGGGCTCAATTCTGGAACTAGTAAGTGCTTTCTGCAAGTCAATGGAAGGTGAAGGTGTTCACTTTGCCACGTCAGTACACCAGAATACTGCGGAGCTTCAAATGAACTACATCAAAAATGTTGTTTTATTTAGCAGTCAGGTAAATCAATGGAGATCACCTAATGCATCATCTGTTACATACATTTAAAAAAACCTTTTATTTGTTTTTATTAAGAAATTTATGAACTATGCAAAAAAAAGTGTCATGTAATGATTTACAAACCAGAAGAAATTTGCCAGATATACAGATATTTAACATTTTAAAAGATACATATTCTACAATGTCAGTTATGAATAACCTGCACACGTATTTATAATGCAAAGGGCTTCTGCAAAGAACACCTAACATATGCAGCCATTTTCATATGTAAAACAAAGAAAAATATATCTTGATGAAATAACACAAATGTAAAAACAGTATTTTCAAATCAAGTGCTTTGGGCAGAAAAAATACATGGAAAACTCTTCCTTCTTTTAAATGAATATGATATTTTAACCTTAAGGAAGCTCTCAATATCGTTGTCAATTACAGTTAGATGCTACAAACCCAACCAACAACGCTGTTTGTTACTTCAAACAACATTCAAAGCACGTTCCATAGCATTTTAAACAATTTACATTCTCTTAGAAAGTACCCTTTATTGCTAAATAGTTTGCTACAGTGACAAACCTGAGTTGCTGAAATAATCTGAAATCATCTATTAAAGAACTTGCTGGTACATACGTACCAGCAGAAATATGTGTTACCATAACTGTGAGTGAAATATTCTTTTGTACTTTATAGGTGCAAGCTCCTTTTTTAATTTTTAACACTTACAGTTTGCTAAATTTGTTTCAGGGCAATTTAAACAAGTCTTTCAGAGGTCGCTGAGGTTGCAGAAATAACCAAACTACTTAACTAGGTGCTTAAACTGGGAAATCGGTACTTAATTATAGGCAACCAAGGTTAAATAATTTTAATGGCAATGAAAATTTAAAAGCCACTAACGGCAAGACAAAAGTTAATTTCCCTTTTTTCTCATACATGTATTATGGACTACAATGCAGCTACTCACTGCAGCTAGGGCATCAGAACATAAACCCAGCTCAAAGTGAGACTGTAGTAAACAAATAATTCTGCCTGTCACCCAACAATTAACAAGAACTACACCAATTCTCACCCCTGTTCCCCGCAAAATCTTTGCTGTGGCTTTTTTAATATATGTTTGTCAAAATATGCCAGTACAAAATATTCAAGAAGCACTTATCAAGGTGACCAAACGGACAGTCATTGCTGTACAGTTACACTAGCTCTCACTGCAGGACTGGCTGCTGCTCGTTCTCTTTCTCTAGCAATTTCCATCTCTATTTTGGCTTTGATTTTATTCCAATCAACTTCCAGCTGTAAGAACAGAAAAGCGAGTACACAGAGGTCAACTAATGTTATACAGAGAGGTCAAACAGATAGCTATTCACTAACAGAAGAATTTGAAGTTATAATTACAAAGTGACCATATCAATCATTATATAGTTCGTCATGTGTAAGTGCCAACTTATACTAATGGAATGTATGAAGGCACAGTTGAGTTCTAACAAACTGAACTTTCCACCTTTAAAATAAAACAGACTTGATATATTTTAACAAATACTAATACATCTCATTGTGTCTGGCAAAAAACCCCCAACATTAAAACATATGAAAATAACTTGGATCAACTTGCATCTAATTTAGATGTAATGACATCTGTGTCCTATTACTGAGAATATAGCTCTTTATCAATAATACATGCAGTGATGTCTTTTGACTGCACCTAAAGTCCAACAAGTAAACTGATTGCATATTACACGAGTTATCTGATATAACAGAAATCAGATTTCTGCTTGAAATTTGTCTTCTACGTCAATAAACGTTTTAGCTTTATCTTGGCATTTGTCCAGGTGCAGAGAATCGTCATCTTCCGGCTGTATTCTATTTCAGTGAAACTTCAGACAACAGATACAGTACAATATCCACGGTACAGTGGGGTACAATAATTGTCTCTTTCCAAAAATGCTCGACAAGAAAGAATGGATCAAGGTGCACTTGATGACTATAAAAACATGTCCAAAAACTGGGCAAAAATGTAATTGCAAAGTTCAGTTTCATTGCTGGAGAATTAAGACTGTCAAAGATGGGATGGGAAAAAAATATCTCAACTGCTGCACAGGGAATTTTCAGAGTAGCTGTTATTCTGTTAACTAAGTCATGAAATAACAAGGAAGATTCTCTGCAAGGGGAGATATAACTGCAATACCCACATTCTCATGTGAAAAGGTTAATCCCTCAATTCAGGATGCATTTACTGGGTCCAGGTGCTTTGGATCTGACAACTGAAATCTTTATGGAGCTCTAAGAAAGAATGTGTTTGCCTTAACAGATGTCACACAGATGCTAAACATACCACATATAGGGCTAATTCTGCCCTCTAGCCCAGAGAACTACTTGCCAGCGAAGCCAACAACCCTTGCCAGTGACACCTAGTAACTGCCAAGATACGGATTCTCAGTATACGTATTAGGTTCATAATACCTTACATATAAAGACGTGAGATATAACAACTAAGCACATTTGTTTAGATTCCGTATCTGATTGCAGATCAGTGCTCTCAGCTGCAGTATAGAAAAGAGGTAAAAACTCCTTACTTAAGCCTGAAGGAGCTTTAGGTGGTGAGAGGGAAACTGAGACCCTTTTTTTTCCCTGAGAAGGAAAAGGAATAGCAGCACAAAATCTTGCTTTTCTCTTCAGTGCCCTCAATATTTCCTTCTAACTTTGCTATACGAGTCTGACAGGCTGCATTAAGAATTTAGTTACCACTGTAGCCAAGAGCTTAACGTCCACTTCATTAAGTAGGTTCCCTCCTAGTTTCAGATCCAGCAGACAAGACCTCCAGAACATGGATGTGGAAAAGGACTTCTTTACTCCAGGAACCTTCTGCAGTCCGAGACCCAAGTTTCACGACTGAGCGTAAGGTGAAACAGGCTCCGCTCACATCACTCTGCTCACACCTTGTCACTGACAAGGTGTTATTGCTTAGAAACCCTTCCAGAAACTACGGCTTTCTTGATGATTTAAAGACCAGACAGTATTATCTAAAAAGTCTCTTTCAGAAGCATCAGGGGATTAACACGATTTTTGCTCAATAATGGCTTTAAAGTATGTAGAAGACATACTTCCAGCACAGCAGCCGAATTGCTGCATGGTAAGAGTGCTTGGAATCTGTACTGTTATTTTTCTGTATTTTCTAGGTAAAGTACTGCAGAATGGTTCACTGGGGGGCTAGATATTGTGTAGACTTTTACTCTTGTTTAGGAAATGAAACATCCTTAGAAGTGCTAAAAGCTAATGACTTACATTGGAAACCGAGCTTTATTGAAAGTGTAATGGGCACTGTCCGATTAAAGGATCTGAGCTAACAGCTTGGATGTATTTCCTGATCCATCAGCTACAGTGGATGAAAGGATCTGACACAGTCAAAGCACAGGTCTCTTTTCATCGTTTCACCCTCAGAATGCTCAGGAACAGCGAGGGGAAGAGCAGGAAGGACATAAGTGCTGCTCAACAAAACTGCTGTCTAAGGTGCACATGTGGGTGCCTCTCAAAGGAAATGTGCAGAAGTACTCCAGTGGAATCTAAGATACTTCTAGCTTATGAACTGTAAGATCTGTCCTCAGTCTTTAAGATCTGTGAAATGCTAATAAATTGAAATGACCTACTGATGATGGAGAGGGTTTCCAGAGGTCTGATGAAATTGTATATTTAGCTACTTATCGTATTTGGCAGAATGGTTCGTAGTTCACTCTTTATATATATCTAGACACCTTCAAAGTTTGTTGTTGTTGCTATCCATAAAATTACATAAAGATGTTGAAGACATTTAAGAGGTACACGTTCAACCATACTAAGGTCTAGCTCCCTGTTTATAGAAAACAACTGTGCCTTCATTTGTATAATCCTTGCCAGATACTAAATATATACATTCCGTATCTGTGCCTTCAAATAATGCACATGCACAACTATTAATAGCCAAGTAGCCACACATCAAGCTATGAACTTGTACTCAGATGTAAAATCTTAAGATTTGTGTCCACATTTGAACCAAAGAAAGAAAATGTAAGAGCAATTCCTCCCCACCCTCCCAAACTGGCTACAAAGAGCAGGCTGACCTAAAGCTGGAGGAATAATTCTGAGGAATACTTACACCTTCTGCATATTGCAAAAATCTTTTGTTTGTTTCTTTTTTACCAAAGTCCTCTAGGAACTTTTGTCGATAAGCCAGGACTGTGTCAACATGTGTCTTGTGCTTTACTGCTAGTTCTAGGGCCCTGGAATAAAACAGAAATGGGCTTGTCAGGCTGTATAAATGCTCTGGCACAACTACAATCACTATGGTTTTGCAAAACGATACACTGAAAAGCGTTTGGGCTGCAGGCAAAGATTCCTAATCTATAGGGCCAAGCAGTTTTACATTAGTATCAGTCACAGGAGGTTAAAAGTAGCCAGTGAAGGAGACCGTCTACTTTGTGATGCATGCTATGAAAAATATCCAACAATTATTTCTGTTGACAGCCTCATCATATCATTGGAGTTTGACAACAGGAGTCTTTTTATTTCAAGGAAATAAAACAGAACGGTTAGAGTTTAGCATTTTCAATATAAAGGGGTAAAAGTGATAATTTTTAATAACTTTATTACCATCAGGAATAGCTTCTGAACACTGTCATAACACACATTTATGGCATATGCTACACAGCATTTACGAGTATTGTACAGGTGGGAAAGATTAGTCATTGGATTAGTATAATTGATTACTCTCACATCTGTTTTCTTCGCAATGGCATAAGGAATACTTATGTTTGATATACACAGTTTTTAGATTATACATATTAAGCAACATAATAAAACCCCACAGATATGTGGGGGAAAGACAACTTTTTGTCCACAGTGATATGGTAATAGCAGAGAAATTAGTAGTAAATGGCCTCAGAAGATTCTGTTAGAATACGTGGGGTTTTGTTTAAAGGAGAAATTCCTACTTTGTTTTCTCAGGCCTAATTCATATTTCATCCACCTACACAGTGCTGGGAGTCTGAATAGCCACATATCTATTTTTAGCAACAAGACATTTCAAAACAGCCTTAATTCTTTGAGGGTCACATACAGTTTGAGGTATCGCTAAGGACTTTTCTGTGTTAACAATAATGAAAAAGCAAGATGTTATTTAAAAATACTTCCGAGCATGTTTTGGACTTTTATCACAGAATACTTGTATCTTCTAAATAGGACACAAAAAAGTTACTATTTTGGTTATTGTCAGGATGTTATTTACTTCATCTTTTTACAGCTCAGGGCGATTACAGATAGGAAATTAGTCAGCTAAGTATCTGCAATAAAACAACTGATCTAAATAATTTACAGGTTACCTCAGGAAGACTGCTTATAAACATACTGTGTTTGAAGAAATACTACCTATCCCAATTGTAAAGATTAATGTTGACTTGAATAGCTTGATAAATAAGGCCTGTTTGAAGAAGCAGGGTTTCAGCTTCTTGGGTGTTTCCACTGAACAGCAGTATATGAGCCATCCTTGACTCTTTTGATGGAAGATCTTTGATGGAATTGATATACTGAACTTTGTCAATCTGTTAACGAGATGTACAATAGTTTAATAATGGAAATTAATTAATAAAATTAGTTTTGCAACAATTTAACTGGAAATAAATAACTCAATTTTCTTACCTCACCAATTGATGCATAGGCGATTTCTGCTGTAGCCATGTCTTTGTTGGCAACTGCCATAGCAGCTAAACATGCCCACATAGTTTGGTCCTGAAATTTTAAAAAAATGCAAGTCCTAAAACTTCAAATATTTATTATCATGCTAAAAATGACTTCTCAAAGGAAGTATACAAGTCCTGAAAATAACATATAACAATACAACATTTGTCAGTATGCCATTTATGGCACTGTGGTCTAAGTCTCTTATCAGAAAGTCACTACTTAATTATTTCTCAGAACTCCTTCATTATAAAAACATTGATGTTGTGATCAGCTGAGACTGACAGCGTGGCTGAATGAATCATTAGTTTTCAGCACCTCAACCAGTAATGAAACTCTTGCCCTAGTATCACTTTGCGACCTCATCATCGGTGTCCCTGTCACTACCTGTGGAACTATGCTGGAAACCAAAGCACTGGTTGTAGTTAAAAAAATTATTTTAACCTGGCTAATCTCAACTTGGCTTCACAAATATCTGTACTGGAACCATGATGCTGACAATAACAATAACTGTACATTTATCATAAACGTACTACAAATGAGAGAGAAAGAAAAAAAATTACTTGATTGTAGAACAATGAACCTGCTGAAAAGTAAGTAAGAGCTTCAAAAGTTCTGTCTCCTTTGTGATATTTTTAGTACATTTTATGTTTAGAATTAAGAATTAGAAAAACTTAGTGGTACTAATAATATTACGCCCTTGTTTTCTATTTTCATGACTTTTGCATTTTTTTTTTTTTTACACAACCTTAAGGAAACCCCACTAACTCAGAAAAACATTTAGGAAGATCCTGACATTTTGATATCTTCCCTTTTCAAGTCTGACAACATTATGACAAAGATATACTACTAAAATGTATTAGTTAATATAGTTTAGGCTACCACATCTGAAAACTCTAGTTCAGACAGGAAAAATATAATTTTGAATGCACTTGCTAGTCCACGTGCACTCTAGGAATTCAGTGGGTTTTAATGTTTTTGTTAAATGTGTTCAATAACAAATTTGAAAAGAAACACTTTGCAATGTGAATAGATTTTAGAAGCAGCATAGGATTACTATTGATTTAAATCAGAATAAACAGCTACACTGAGTATGCTCTAAACATATTCCCATGCCCCGTCTCACAATCGCTTTTGTATGAAACAAAAGGGGGAAGACCCACTGAAGCCAATGAAACACAGTAATTTCGCCTAAGGCTGTGGTTTCACTATCGCCACCTCTGCATGCGTTCCTACTCTGGCCATGTGGTCCTACTCTTTACCATGATTCAGGACAAGATAAACCTTCCTGCTGGTAGCCCATAATTTGGGAGAATTAAAATTGTTCAGAGAACCAAATGCTCATAAAATCTTTGTCATGTTCTCTTCCCACTTCCCTACTATTTAGAAAATTAGGTGATAAAATGCTGAAAGCTCAGCCTGAAATTATTCAAGAGACCAAGGTTCTAGGAGCTTTTCACCAATAGGTCTTGCTGTTCTCTCTCTCCTCAGAAAGATGGTCCGTTTTCTTATTACTTATTGGAAATACTTTGAACTGTCTACCTGGGTTGCCAAAATCAATAAAATAGCCCTGTATCTCCATGAAGAGTTTACGAATCATGAACGATAAACAAAGTACTCAAGGCAAGACCTCGTGTAAAGGTATTCCAGGTCATCCCTCAGCCCAAACACAAACTATCAAAGAGAAAGGATATTCACAGCATCTAGTTTAGGACGGTTTAGATGACCTATCAAAGACAAAAACTTTCTTTTGTGTATTAATGGAAAGGAGAAGTTTTCAAAGACTGAGACCTAGGTACCTAACTTGGATGCTTAAAACCAGATGATGGTTTTCTTTACGCTGAAAATAAAGATTCTGTTATAGTTTTGTACCAGAGTACCAGATGATGGTACTCTTTACGCTGAAAATAAAGATTCTGTTATAGTTTTTCTTGAAGGGCCTTCCTCACTTGTTGACAGATATGGACTAATGAGGAAAAGCTCATTAAAAAAGGACAGTGAAAACACATGATACCTATATTGGGATTTCATAAAAAAGCACTGAAAATTTTAAACATTTTTCTGTTTAAGTATGATTAAACTCATTGGATGACTCTACCTGTAAAAGTGAAGAGGATGCATGAGAAGTTTGACAAAAAAATTCCTTGAATTAGAAAACCTTCATATTAATCAGAAAGAAACAATATTATGAATATTACCACCCGATACAGCTGTTTTATTTTTAAAGATGATGCATTTAGATTACTCAAAAAAGTTAACATAATACTGTATTTGAAATTTGAAATCCCAGTTCCCACTGCCAAATACTGGAATAAAAGCCTACCATTAAAGGGGTAACACTCAAAATACAAATCATTATACAACTCAAGTTATCTGGATGTGTATTGATTTAATAATGCAAATAAAAAAATATTTGAAATACACATTTAAGGTCATGATAATCATATGAAAGTGCTAAACTCTCTTCTAGGAGTAAATGGGGGAAAGGAAGCAGGGTTTGGGGGGATTTTTGTTTGTCTGTTTTAAAGACTGCCAGACTCACCTCATCTGTTGCTGTTGCCTAAGTACATACAAAAGAAAGCAAAGGGAAAAAAAAAAAGGTGAAATAAAATATGAAAAAAATACTAGGCAACTGTTTGTGGAGATGCAGATCATTTTTAATCGGTTATATTAAGGCCTAGTCCTGAAAACTTAAGCTTATTACTAACTTCTGTGAGTACCTTCTGTGAGTTCAATCCATCTGGACTTTGGTGTGAATAAAAATAAGAATTTTTATTATGTATAATGAAAATTATGAAATTATGTATATTATGTAATTATGAAAAATGTATACTTTTTCATGATCAGCCCAAAAATAATCAGCAACAAAGCAGAAGAATGGAAATGAGATGTAACATCTGATATGCAATTATCATTATTAAAGTAATACTTGAAAACATAAATATTACAGTGAAATTATATCTGAACATTAGCATTTACCTTGACAAAGCGACACAATCTGACAGCATCTTCCCATTTCGAACTACTAACATATTCATGAAGAATCGCAGGATAAGGTGAAATATTAAGGTGAATAAGTGAACCATCTGCTCTTCTAATTGTTATTTGATTTCCTACAAAACTCACAATCTGGGGATTTTTGCTAAATTCACTGGGTAGAGAAAGAAAGGTAAGTTAATGTTCGCTTCTTCCTTACTGAAAAGAACATTAAGAATTTAAAGAAATCTTTGTTTCAAAATTACAAAATGATTATACTTCATTTTCAGAGCATATAAAAATCTAAGCACCTAGTTATTCAACAGTTATATCCAACAGGTGGTTGCAATGTTCTCTCAAAATAAAATTATAGTTATGCACATTCACTAGCTGTAAGGCAAAGGCAAACTGGGTATTTGTGCAAAAATTTTCAAATACATTTTTCAGTAAAAAATATTTGGTCTCGCATAACTCTTAGAATGAAATAATGAATTCAGGTATTCTTTATGAAGAATTTCATATCACAAAGTATACAGGCTGAAGTAAACACGTAAAGTAAACATGCTGAGCTAGAAATATTATCTGTGACCTAATATCTTGATACTTTTCATTTCCAACAGATACTTTGAACAGATCTTCTTTTTTGTTTGTTTTTTTTTACAAACAACTAAGGCAATCTTTCATGATATGATTAAAATTTTGCTTTTGCATCAAGATGCTATTCTACTTTTAAACTGCACATCATCATTTCAACTCCAAACTTTATGATATACCTTATAAAACACTTTTTCCTCATTTCCTGATCAAGAAGTACTAACATGAAAAGAATTTTAAACATCAACTACCAAAATTAACATAAATCTTTAAGGAATGTGTAAACTAGTTAAAATACATAAGAATACTATTTTGGTCAAAAAGGATATATTACCTTGCATCTTTTTCATACAGAGTTTTTGGCAAAAGATCTTTATCTACATAGACTGTGTTGGGGTAGTACCAGACTGTAAAACGGGTATCTTGAATCCCACAAAGAATGTTAGATGTGTCATTCCAAGCCAAAGTTTGAACCATCGTCCCTTAATTTAAAGATAACAGAATAACATGCATTTCCACAAGAAATTTCAAAATAAAGGTACACTTCTCAAACTGTAGTAAAAGAGTAATTATTAGTCATTCTTAGTTCCTTTTATAAGAACTGGTTTTAACCCCCTAGTTTGTAAGGTAACATCTTACAAACTGTCAGCCAAATTCAGTTCTCTCCTTCTGAAAGAAAGTTCTTTCCAGAATAATGTTTTTTGGACTTAGTTTTGAGACTGGAGATCAAAATTAACACAATGGTCAGACTGCACCTTTGTACTTAATGGATCATGCATCTGTCTACAGCATTTCAACTTTTAATTAAAAATATTATGCACTTAAGAGTTTGCATTTGCAAGAAAAATGTCTGAAAGATTCTGCATTGAATAATTCTGAGGAATACATCCTTCTCCAGTATCCTCTTAGCTGCTTGCTCCGGAATCCAGTAACAAGTGCTTAAATGTTAACAACTGCTTTACATGTAACTGATAGAAAAATTATCAGAATTGAGATAAAATGTACTAAAATGGTTTCTACCACTATCTTATGAAAGCCACAAGACTATTTCTAATGTCTTTTCAAGTCCAATTTCACTATTAATTAAAAAGCAAAATTTTGTCTCTTGTACTAGATAAAAAGTCTACTTGCTTGCTAGCATAGTTAAATGTTATTTTGAATTTTTCCTACCTATTTTGACAATCTTCTGTTCTTTTCCAAACCGTTTAACTGAAGTAATGTAAAGATCTCTGTTCTTATCAATAAAAGCTATTTTTCTCTCACTTGTAAGTCCTTTCTGGTCCAAAGCAATCTCCACAATTTCCGCCTGAAAAGGAAAAAGAAAATATCTGATTTTTATTTTGGAGATTCATATCACAGAAAGCATGTGATATTCAAACAAATGAATGCTTTACTAAAAACAAGGCACAAAACCCTTGAAAAACCAGACTGTGAAGACACTTTATGTATGTCTTCTCTGTTGAATGAAGCATTATGTAAATTGAATTTCATGCAGATTAAAACAAAACTGCAACAGAGAAGAGTTAGCCGTTTAGGAATTTACTACAAAACTACAGAAATACAAGTGGCAGTTGCAAAGCAAAAGCTGCCTAAAAGATAAATGTTTATTCCTCTCTCCAAAGAAGCGGCCTAATTTTGCTTTTGTTGTATACCACAGAGAGAAGAAAAGTAAAATGCAGTTCAGGCAATCGTTTTTGAAGTAAAAACAGTAAAAGCTCAGACTGAAGACAGACAACTTTTCACTGACGTTCTTTTCTTCAGTGTTAACAACAGGTCAGCACTAATAAGAGTTCCTCTGGAGTACATGCAAAGGAAACTCAGTTGATCAGTTTTACTGCATAACAAAACTAATTACCTGTAGTTTCAAACTCTTACATGCAAGGGAAACACATGCCAGTAACTGAACACAACCTATAGTATATCCCTTTGTACATCGACACTGCATAAAGAATTTGATTTTTGTTATTTTATAAGTCAGCTAGAGTTGTCAAGCTCCTTTCTATTAAGATTGTAAACCTTTAATAGGTTATTAGACCCATTATTGAGGATACTCATTACTGATTTTTAATTTCAAAGTATAATAAAAAAGAGACATTATATCCTTCACCTTACCTTATGGGTTAGAGGCTTTCCATCACCCAATGGCTTTCCAGATAAAGCTTCAAATATGTAGATAACTGAAGAAAAAAAAATTATATGGTTTATTAGTTAAAAGCAACAGTTCTTCATAGACTTTTCAAGCAGTTCCATTCATTTTCAGAGTACAATTTACTGCAAGTGGATATTTATTGCTGTGTGCTCGATTTACCAGTGACTTTCACACTCTGGTCAAAAAAGAATCTTACAGTTGGGAAAATGTAACCATCATAGTCTGCTGAGCTTAGGAATAGTCTCATTCTGCAATTGGAGTGATCTGTGCAAATTCTCAAATATCATTATTTTCAGAGCATTGATAGCCATTGAAACATGATATTATGGACTGATACAGAACTGAGAAAACTAATGTTTTACTTCCTATCACAGCTCAAATGGTTATTTACAGAAATGACATTGAGTTCTATCTGATGCAAGTTTGTACCCTGCATTCTGAATAAATTAATGTTACCAAGGCTATCTGACAGATTTACTCAATCTTAACCCACAATTTTGATGAATATGAAAGTTTAGGAAGTGATACCATTGACATATATTTTCCTAAAGGAATTAGTATCAGATATATAGAAAGCTGTCCTTGGAACTATTGGGTAAAACATTCTTTAGAAGCATTCTCTATTTTGTTAATAACATGCTCTATTTTGAGTCTTAATACAGTGGTCCCTAGGCATATTTTCTTCCAGGACAGTTTAGGGTTTCCACTTGTCATGATGATACAGTTAACGACAATTAATAACTGGCTTCCTGCAAAAGTATCTGCTTTATCCAGATATACTTGAATTTTATATATAATTCTTGCAATCTTTACCAAAAGTCCATCTGTTCCACTCTCTCCCTGTCTCACCCTCAAAAAAAAAAAAGAAAACCAAAAAACCCTCCCAAAAACCCCCACCTACATCATCTATATTTCTGGGATATCCAGTGAAGACTCAAATTTGCAACTTGCCTAAAAATAAAGTTTCTTTTTCTTTCTTTCCGTCTCTATATCTATATATACACGTGAGTGCATGTGACGCACACACATCCATGTGTGTTCAAAAACTATTCGTACATACTTTATATATAGTCTGTGAATATACACACGAATTCAGACAGATGTAGGTAGAGTATTCAAACCTAGAGAAAACAGTAACGTTATAAGGAACCAGCTGTAATTCAAAGCACACGATTCCACCTTAGTTCATGGAAAACACCAATGTGACAGAAACATTTCAGATGTTCAATAACACATCCCACCTGCGGTTTCAACACATTACCTGTAAGTATACACTATAAGATCAACATACACGTTCATTCCAAAGGATGGCGATGTTAACATGTTAATCCTGCCGTGCATTTCTTTCACTAGGACACAGGATGTTGGTTTGAGGTCAATGGTTATACAGGCAGAATTAAAAAAAAAACCCCAAACTGTAAGAGCAGGTGTTCAGCAAGCATTGGTTGAGTTTGCAGAGGAGGTAAAGAAAGGGTTTTGCACAAGCATTGCTCTTGGCAGCTGGCTAAATATACAAAAGAAAACTCGTTCCTGAGAAGTGGTATTTTTCTCACTTTTATGCATGGCTCCCTGCATTAAATTTATTTTGATCTAGCTATACATGCCAATTTTACTGCTACTATACCAGCTATAGGAAGTGAGATTAAGAGAGTTTTAAAGAAAACCACTGTACCTAATTGACAAGTAAAATTGGTTACCTTTTCATTAATCTACAAAGATTATTAAGGTATTTCAGAAAATAAGTTTAGGTGTGTGTCGTCTCCCCCCAATCTGGAAAAACTCCACATCACTTTACAATCATTTAGAACCGAAAATATATCTTTTTAAAATGTATAAATTAAAAATATAAACAAAGGGCATACTCTCACTTTGAACATCCAGAGAAAGAGAACAGCTACTGTGTGTCTTTTAACACACACGTTCTATTATCATGGAATTACTGCTCCTAGGGCCAGCAGTTCCCTTTTGAGAACAGGCTCACCTCCCTCTTCCAGCTTCATTAGAGACTGAGGAAGGACTGTAAGTGCAGAGGTACCAATCTTTTTTCTAGGTTACTGAAAGAGGAAGAATATCCAAGTAACAACACTGAAGCACAGCAAGATATATCTCTCTCTGTTTCAGAGTACATTAGCTGGTAGAGAGCTCCATGCTACGACGTGTAAACTGCTTCCTGTATCAAACTGAGCTATCTTAGATATTTCTACAATGCAGTGCATTATGAAAAACAGACCTGCCCTCAAAATAGGGCAAAGAAAAAAACCACTTCTGCTGGGGTGAGTCGAGAAGAATAAACAGGCCTAGATAAGCCACGGTTTCCTGTGCCAAGAATCTGTTTTCCCATGTGCTGGCATATTACAAAGGCTTTTTACCACTACTAGTGGGACTCGTATCTAAACAAGAAAAAAAAAACCCCACCCCTACTCATTGCCCTGATGGAAGCTCCTATCAACAGGATGATTTGGAGAGCTTATCTTGAAAACATAGCCAGAAACTCAGCCTCTGTAAATTCCAGTTTTGATAAAGATTAGCCTGCATGCAGGCTGACAAGATTTTCAGGACCCTAACAGGAATGGTTGGGAGATGGAGATGCTCTTCACTCTATTCAGGAAGATGGGCAGGGGAATGGGGCAAGAGAGTGAGTTTACCATCAAAAGCTTAAATATGCATGCATATAGACAGCAGTCAATATTTATGGATGAATTTTCTATATAACCTCAATTTATTTAATGTACTTCTATTGTTTTTATTCTAATATGGCAATAAAATAAAGTCTCTGTGTTATACATATTAAGTAATACACAAGCGTACATACACTTGTGTAATATAAATACATAAACACACACACAGAGTAAAAGAGAAAAGATCAGAAATAAAATGCAAATTTTCACTTAGCCATTTATATTTTTTTTGCAAACTACTGCTTTCTTCTGAATAATTTACCCTGAAATATATTTTTGCTGATTAAAATCCCTTTTAATTATTACACAGCTATTTTAGATATTTTTAATGTCTTGGTGCTTGAGGATAATATTTTCTGAAGTAGTTGTCCTTAAAAATGAAAAGCGCATTAAAGTTACATTACTACTCTTTAAAGTAATTATTCAAAATGAATAATATCTAAAATAGATATCTAAAATAGCTGTGTAATAATGAAAGTATTTGTTTTCACAGAAAGATAAGGATGTACAAGAAAAAAACCATATATATAAGTGGTATGGAGTAGCAAAATTGCTTTGTAACAAGGAAGTGAGATAAATCTTGCCTAATTTTTCTTTTGCTTGGGTAGGGACATTTCAAAGGATTATTACAAGGGTTTTTTTCAGTCACTAAGTAATTTAAGTTGTGGGTTATATGCTGAGAAAACTACCATACAATCAGTACTAAAGGGCTAACTCGCTGCCTATAATAATCAGGATCTTCTTTTGTCTTTTGTACTGCACACTGAAAGGTTTCTTTTGCTATGGAAAAAAGAAGATAAATATGATGCTTCTTTGCTGCAAGACAAAGCATTCTAAAATTCTGAAACTGTTTAAAATCTAATCATTAAGTCTAGGATAACAGAATTACAGATAATAGACTGAGTTAGTGCCCGTTGGAACCACGGGCAGGAAGTTTTCACTGTTTCACCCTGCAATAACAGCACCTCCTGTGCACTGTTGTTCCCACTGGTAATCCCCTCACTGGCCATATCGCAGGAGAAATACAGCTACAGATAGCACTGCAGCCCTGTATTGTAATATTGGTATGGCCTATAAATGGCACAAGTATGAAGTCAAAAGTCATAGTGCCATGGGTTTTCCAGCAATGGAAGTGTCTGTCTCCAGCAGACCCTGAAAATTTAAATTGTGGCACAGGCAAACTACACATTTGCATCAAGAGATAGAACAAAGGAAAAAAGCTCACTGACAAAAAGATATTCCTGTACCGCTCATTAATGCAAAAATTTACCTGAAGCTCATTTGGCCATGTTGTGGTTTATAATTATAGTGCTTTTGATGCCAAAACACAAAATTTAAGAGCATAAAATTCTTCAAGGACACAACACTGAGACAGAACATCACAGCCTCATAACTATGGTCATATCAGCTGCATATAAAACTTACATGCTGCAAAGATACAACCCCAAGAAAACTAAAACAAAGAACATCTGAGAACTAAAATTAATCACAGCTAATGTACTGGTAGCTTCTAAGAGTAGCAGTCAAGCAGAAAAAGTTGCTGAGGCACTTCTCTAGAAAATCACGTCAGAGAGTGAAAACCTACCGTTCAAGTATTTATTGTAAATATTCCATAGTTCTCTGATGCATTACACACAATTGGAAGTTCAGAGACGTATATCATTCCCTTTAAGTTTTTTAATCAAAGTTAAGCAAGACCCATCATTTTAATTCATTTGTATAATAAATATTATCTTTAATTTATATCGTAGATAAATTGTTTATGATTTATGCTTTCTTTTCTACCATAACTACACTAAGTAAAGTTAAATGCAAAGATGTTGAAAACTTCATAATGAATTATTAGCAAACATGGAACTGTTAGAATGGAGAACTTACCCTTTTCATCAGCTTTGTCTTTTACTGCTAGAGTATCATTACTCAGAGATACTGTCTGGACATTTAAAATGTCTGTTCTCATTCCTGGAAATTTTGGAGAGGAAATTAATCTTCCTTCATATGAATATAAATAAAGTCCTCCACCATCTACAAGAAGAAAATGCCTACAAAAAAACCCCCAACAAAAATGTAAGTCACTAAATAATACCGAAACACATGATGATAGTTTCAACAATTTGAAGGTAATTGTCTAATATCCTGCAATTGTTTTCAGTTAAACTACATCATTTCTAAGCCTTACATTTCAAAGTTGGTATTCTGAAAGCTCTGTATGGAAGATTTCGGTTTTAATGTGAATGTTATCTTTTTCTATGAGAAATATTTGTTATCTGGAATCACTATGATTTTATCTGTTATAGATATTCTAACATTTAAATCTTATAACTCCTGATGACAAAGCATACAGATGCAGACGGTACTCCCCACACATCACCCCACGAGGCAACGCTGTGTGTATATATGTGAGAAACAGCTTTAATGTTTACAGCTAGCTTTGAGATAGTATTACCTGTATCATTTCCTTCAGAACGACTGGATTATAATGTAAAGCAAATAGAAGACACTTGTAATGAACTGATCACCATCTATTACGATGCAGGGCTTCAGTGAAAAATAACTTATTTGCAGGAAAATTTGGCAAAATATAAAGAATATAAATAGTCCTACGTAACAATAGCTGTTTGGTAAGTACAGTATCTCTAGTTCATAGACACAAAACACATCCATAAACAAAAAGCCAGTTGTTAGACCCTCAGCTATTGTAAATGTTACCAATCACTGGCACCAAATGAACCACTGCCTGTTTGCACATTATCTGCCGAGGTAGACTGGTTTTACCAAAACCTTAGGTTCAGGCGTCGTGATCACCTACACTGCCAAAGAATCTGGGTCACGTTTTCAAAATTTAATCGGCGGCACAAAACTTCAAATCTAGAACCTGATCTTCAAAATCCTGTCCACTTGCTCACCCATTCTCTACTGTAGTATCTTTGTAGACGAGGACATAAATGCTTAATCTGGGGCACTCAAAAATGCAGTGAGCATTGTGCCGCACTATGCTGAAATAGTTGTCTGACACTATTTGCACAAGAGAATTAAGACTACAATCAAAACTCAAGATTTTTTACTTCTGGTCCTATTCTTAGTCCTTTGAAAGACTCTCTTTCTACAAAAGCACACGTAAAGATCCCTTTGACAAACAATTTTCAGGAAATACAGATTAAAATTTTTTTAAACTGAGAATAAAATAGTAATTTCTTGCAAATATAAATACAAATATGTATGAAAAATGCAACTATTTCTTTTTATTTAGCATACCTGGCAATGCTTTTAATAAAAATCGGAGACCAAAGATAATCTGTATAAAATATATTCCAGTTCAAAAAAGCAATATAAAACATAAAAAAACCCCAGTGTTAAGGTAATGTCAGAAGATCTACTTTCTTCCGTAAATGAGAGTATAAAGATACATATGTAACATATGAAAAGATTCATTACCACCATCACACATCTATGGCAAATACACCAGCTAAGCCTTCCCATGCTACTTACCAATTCTGTATACTTTTTGTCTATTATTTCAATATGTGCTTATGTTATATAACAAAGTTTTAGGAAATGCACGTTCACATCTAATAGCGAGAATTACAAGAAGTAAGCTACCTTTCCGCTTGTAGAATCAAACTAACTGTTCCTTCCTTCAGGTCAAAGATCAGTGGTGTATTCCAGTTCTTTGTACTGCAAAGAAAAAAATTCATCATTCGTTAAAACCACTGATCTTCACGTATCATTGCAAATACGAAGTTGAATTCACTAAGTAAAGCACACGCGTTTTAATAATCTAACATTCCTAAAAAGGGAGGTTTTCAAAAGGAAAACAGTATTTAGGAAGCCAAGTAACACTGATAACCAAGCAGTATGATCCAGTAACATTTCTGCCTTCATTTTTGCATCCCTTCGCACTAGCAGCAGCTGACCTAGGAGTCTGAGTAAACAGCAAAATCACATTTATATGAAACAAACATATTTAAAAAATATTTCTGAATTGTGGTTCAACTCTTTTACAGTGATCCGGAGGTAAGATAGAGTCCCTATCTTGTGTTCCCTATTACAGGCTGCATTATTGTTCAGCATTAGTCATCTCACTGAACAGGTAAGTACCTTTAGGAGTAAACTTTAAATTTCAGCATCTGAAACAGAATATCATGTTCTTCAAACATGATGCAGGATTGAATCATTCCTATTCTATTCCAAAATAAGGACATGCCAGAAGCAGTATCCAAAAAAAGGAGTCCCTAGATGGAGGCACAAATACACTTGCATCCAGCCACCATTCCTGCTGCCTCTGCGTGAAAAGAAAGCCTGCCAAATTTTTGTAGCAAAATGAACAGACAGTTATGGCACCAGCAACGAGGTGAAAGAAAGGATGACAGGGGAAGGGCAACTATACTCCAATACATTTTGTTGTAGATGATGCGAGGTTCCATAGCATATTTCAATTAAAAAAAAAATTAGCTACTGTACTTCAAATAAAGTTTCTGCTACTCTCTTACAACTGTTAGATAAACTTGAGAAAGTTTCATGAATTTTTATTACTTACGAAAACACGTAACACTGAAGAGAAGTTGAAACAACCAAATGCCCATAGTTCAAAGAGGCCTTTATAACCCTGTCACGGAATTCCAACAAATCTACCGCATCGTTAATAACATTGTGCACCTAATCAAAAGAAAATTTTGGTTTAATAAAACAATAACTGAAATGAAAACCAATTAGTGAAATATCATATTCTTTCTTATTATAACTACATGCTGATACTATTATGCCATTAGCAGAACATATGTATGTGGGACCAGGCTTTCACAGAACCGGTGAAAACAAACTCCAAGGTTCTATAAACTCTGAATAAACAGAGAATAATTACTGAAGAGCTGAATGGAGTTCCTTAAAAGAAAGGAGTAATTAATGTGTACTTGGAATACATAAGATACAAGCGCAATATTATACATGAGGTTGAGAAAACCATCTGAGACCAAGGATGTCTGAAAGTTCCCATTTTAAGACTCTGTTCAGTTGCTGATTATTTAAACATTTGAAATATAATACTTCAGTGATCCCATCATGATCCCATCAAAACAATTCAGCAATATCCAAGATTTGGATAAAGATATGTTGTCTACATGTTGAATAGCTCTAGTATATATTTTAATGCTACCACACTCTGAAGTAAGGGAAATTTAGGAGATGGCCTTGGTGAGCAGGCTGTGCCTTTGCCATTTCTGTGAAAATTTGCTCAAATGACAATGTTTCAAGAAAATCAGTTTGCCTGTAATCACCACAGATTTTTGAGCTCAAAGATTTTAGGCAGCTAAAATCTAAGGAGATATCTTATGACAGGGGTTTTTTTCGTTTGTTGGGGGTGTGTGGGGGGGCTTGTTGTTTTTTTTTAGCATGTCACCATTCTGAGGGTGGTAACTTCTTTTTTATTTTCTCCATTATGTAACCAATTGCAAAACAAGGACTGAACTCAATTATTATGAAAGCCTAGAAACCATTTCCAAAGACATATTAATTGCTATGTCCACCGCAGTGATATGTCCATGATTAACTTAGCTATTGTAGTACTCAGAAAAAAAGAATACATCTAGAACTTTTTCGTAGACAATATTTTCCTATGTAAATATATAGGAATAAAATAAAATCACTATAAAATAATAAAATAAAAAATTAGTCCTGAATCAGGGTTAGCTATACTTCCTCAGTTGTTTGCATATTCAAACACCCTGGAGATTATTCACAGAGCCCATCTGTTACGAGTCGATGTCTGGGAATGAAAGAAGAAATGTAAATTTTTTACCTGCTAATTTGTCTTCTGTGTTCCCAGACACTGACTCATGCTATCCCACCCACCGGACCAAATTGTAATACAGCACTTCTGTTGTTACAACTTTTCCCAATTACATATTCGACATTAAAGAATCAAGACCAAAAAACATTTAAGGGCCTAATTAGGAATTTAGGAACTTGACTTCGATATTGAAAATATTGGCCTGGTGTCCAATACCAAATGTGTAATTTGGAAAATTTGTAAGAATGGAAATCTTATATTATCCCAGTGTTCAGAGAGTAAATGTTGTGAGTCAGTGTCTGGGAACACAGAGGACAAATTAGAAGGTAAAAATTCATATTTTTGTATTAATTCCCAGATATTTGGTAACCTAAATGTGGATTCAGGCCAAGATTTTTCAAAAGAAGGATCCTAAACTTAAGCTCCAGAAACCACATGTAGGGGCCTGTTTCATTTCCAGCAGTGCTGAGACTTGGCAGCTCCCACTGAGGTCAATGCCTATTGCTCAGTACTCAGCTGGAAGCACCATGCAGGTACCTGATATATGTTACATGATATACGACGAATTTCTGTAGCTTTGGAAGATCTGAATGGAGGCTGTAATACAATACGTGGTGCAGAAAAGCACATTACAACTCTTTAGTTATAGTCAGCAACCAAATTTGTCTGGAAATGCCCCAAGATAGCAACATTCATCATAGCTTCATTAACAGGGATACAGTAGACCTTAGTAAAGCATTAGCTATTACAAAGTGCATCAGTGCCTCCAACAACTCATGAATGCAGATAAGGTGAAGAAAGCTCCTCTATATTATCTACACTTCATTATGCAGCTTCATCTTTGCTGACAGTTACTGTAATACTGTTTAATACGATGCTTTGGTTTTGGCCAATGTATTAGTATTGTTTTCTGCATAAACATTTTCATTACACTTGAAATTCTCTCTCTCTTATAAGTAGCCTCCCACAGCTAATTTCACATGCTCTTCAAATGAGCTTCGCATTTTTCTGGAGGATAAATACTTCTGAGTTATGTAATTCTGGTCCATCTGGTGGTATGGTTTGGTTCCCATGGATCTGATCTTCTGTACAACTGATAATTATTTACACCATTTGCTAACTCCGGCCATTTTATGATCTTCAACATTTTCAGTCATATACACAGGAAAAAAAAAGGGTAATGTTTTGTCGAGGATTAAAAATACTCATTTTGTATTAAAAAAAACCTTAGAAAGCTAGTAATCAGAATGCACAGCTCTGAACTGTGAAGATTACCTCCATGGTTCTCCTCTTAATTAACGTTATTTCAAAGTTTTTCCACTCCCAGCGTTGTTCCACGACATGGGCAAAAATGACATGTCCATTTCCACATGCTCCAGCTAGTTGAGTGCCATCAATAGACCAGGCAATATTAAATATGCTGCCGGTGTTTGGCTTCTCTAAAGCATAGGACCACTTGCAGAAAAAGAGAAAAGAATTCTTAAATTTTTTTTGTACTTTTTGGAAATGATTTATTGTAATAAACAGATTTGCATGGTTATAATTTTTTAAGAAACATCAATGAACTAACTTTTTATTACAGCTTGAATAAGCAAACCAAAGAGATTAGATGTCTTAAGTCAGATTCCTGAAAAACAGGGATACAAAAAGGAAAGCCATCAGGTAGGGCAGAAATGAAAAATGTCACCATGCCTGAAGTACATTAGGGAAAAGTTATCTAGTCACAATACATTTACAGTGTACTTAGTCATTCACAAATCTAGACAATCACTACATAAAAATTAAGTGAATGTACTTAGAAACAATTATACTGGTTACATGGGTGCAACGGGCTATGGTCTTAAGTGTGATGCATTCCGTTTATACTGCAGTGACAGCAGCTCCTGAATATAGAAATAGCAAGGCCTGGGCAAAATCACTCCGTATAAACAAGGCACTATCCCAGTATACAGAGAACTGCAAAGCTCTTGTGCTGCTTCTCTCTGTGCTTCCAACATAAGGGACATTGGTGGATTAAGAAAAGCTCTGAAAGCAATGGCTGTATACTGTTCTGCTCCTAACACAAAAAAGAAGCTAGATACCTTGCCTACCTTTTTCTCTAGTCTCTGTTGTTACTGTACAGGGGAAGGATGTATTAAAAATTTCCAGTTGCTATGCTTGCAACAACAACAAAAAATTGAAACATTACTGCAACCAAAGCAGTGACATCTGGCCTAGCTTTGGAGAGAACCAGAAACAATAGTGCTGTGTGTTGCGTTCGTTTTAGACTAATTAAGAGCTGCTCACAGAGGAGTATCACAGTTTAATGTCGTGGGCGCACAGGTCAAATAACTGTATTTCAGAATCTTATTAGCAAAATAAGTAGTGTATCTGCTTTCCTATGGAGCTAGAAATTACAACGGTAGGCAAAATGGCATCATTGTACATTTTCCTGCTAACTGGATTTTGCAAGGCGGAAAGGCTCACTTGGACCTAAATAATGCATTTCTGTGGTATTGCAGCTAACGTTCTCCTTCACCTTCTCCTACTGGTTTACATCATCCACCTCTATTAAAATATAGTTATCAGTTTGGTTTGTTGGTTTTTAAATGAAGGCCCAAAATTATTAGGATAGCAGAAAGCTGTGAAAGCAGCAGCGACTGGAAGCTTGCAGTGCAGTGTGGATCAGGGACCCGGAGCCACCGCTCTGCCCAACAGCTAGCCAGCAAACGACACCAGAGATTATACAGCAGTTTGTGACCTGTGGGCTGGCTGCTAAAAGATGCTTTTAATTAAAAAATGAAGGAGATTTATACTCTCTAGCAACACGGTGTAAGCAAGGAATTAACATTTTAATTCCTTGCCTGCCTCTGCGCAGGGCACAGTGCCGCCCATCCTGCCCGTGCAGCACCATGGAATCGCCTGCTGCGGTGCAACGGGGATGCACAGGCAGAGCATGTGCTTTAATGAAACTGCACATGATTTCTTACCCTTTGGCACCCCCCCATATTTTCATTCTCTCTGTTAGCATTGCAAAAAATAAAATTATAAATCCCCATAGCACAAAGAACAAGGAGGAGGTGTTAAAACTAGCATTTGCTTTTTTCCTTCTGATCCATAGCATGAATGTAGTTACAAGAGAAGCTTACATTTAGTACTAAACCTAATTTTGGTCCTTTTCAATATTTAAATTTCCTCCAATGAAGAACTTTATTCTTAAATTCCCCCAGCCTTATGTATGAGACTCCTCTAAAGTTTGCTGGATCCTTATTAATACATTCTTGTAAAAAACTAGAAGAATTTTCAGACCAAGACACTTGTTTTCTCTCTTTTGCATCTCAGAAATACAGTTCATAGAAATCATCCCGAATCTCCAAACAAGTGTGTTTCCCTGAAAGTGGATGACAACAAATGAAATAACCTTTTTATGGACTTTTAGGAAGACGTTAAACCAGGTTTTAAAATGAGAAGCAAATCTCAACTACAGCCTCTTCAGATCTGTGCGACAGAATATTTTAAAAAACATTTAGCCATTGAAGAACTACCTAAATATTCAAATGCATTTGAAATCTTAAGAATCAAATCAGTAAGAAAAAACATGTGATTGAAGTTGAATGTAGACATTGGATTCTCATGGCTTTTGGATACATGATATTATACCAAAGGGGAGACAGTTGGAAGAAAATACTCACCTAATGTTTCTAACACATTTCATATTCTGATTTCTTTTGCAGTACACATAAACCCCAAGAAACACCAACTCCTTCACACAGTCTTCATATGATTTATAAGAAATGAAATCACAAAACTTACAGTAAAATAAAGGTGTCAGACTGAAACATTCAACAGCAATGAAACACAATGGGATGAAATTCGACCTCCCAGTTGTGCTAATGATTTGCAGAATACTATGTAAGATGACCTACTGAGTTAAGGCTCTTTTCCTGCCTACGCGCATAAGGGTGAGCGAAAGACAATGTCAGCACTGACTGAATTTCCAATTTCAAGCACTCAGTTTTAAGGCTTCGGCTTCCATGCCTCTTGGCTCACAGACACGCCATTCACTGCCTATATGATCTGCAGTTGGGGAAGGTAATTGCAGTTTTTGGAGAAAAGTCCATAACCTACTCTTCTGTCTCAACGGAATGAATGCTGTATGAAACACTCCATAGTAATTAAGAGCATAATATTTAACTATGTCTGACATCCTTATATGGCAAATGAGTAAGCACTTGAGGTTGTAGGACAAAGGATTGTAACAAGCACATTCAGAGAATGCTCTAAATGTCCTTCATCTGAGACATATTTTACACAGCTGGCCAGATGTGATCTATCTGAGAACAGCCTGAAGAAGTACTATTTCAAAACTGAATATTGGGATCCTCCCAAACAGACAAGGCTGTTTCTAAGGTCATTTCCCTTAGATCAAGAATCTACCCATCAGTCACAATGAATAATAAAGGGGCATCAAGCCATCAACTAAGAACCAGTTTAAGGAGCTTGAAGAATGTTGCTTTGGTGCTACTTTTTTTATGCATAGCAGATACGCTGCACCTCTGAGAGGATACATGTCCAAAACTACTTTGTTTTTTTGAACCAGAAGTCTTTTTTTTCCAGGTAGTTGAAATACTTAGTCAAATATTTCCAGATCACAACCTAATTTTTTTTTTTTTAAATATATAAAGTGATTACAAAGTTTTATTTCCCAGTTATCTTTGAAAGGTCTCAGTATAATTCAGACTACTCCAATAATTCATACTCCCTGCAGATGTCTGGTACATTTATCATGTACACAAAATGTTATAATAAAAATCATTTAGCTCTCCATCTGTAAGATAGGAACAATTTTTTAAAACCAAAATAGCTGTTACGTATTTCCTAGATACACTGAGTTAAAAAAAAGAGGGTATGATTATGACTGTATGAATGACTGTATGAACGTCGTTCTAACATTAGCTGCAATATTATATTTTGGAATTACTGTTTGGCTTATACTTTTCCTGTGTCATAATTAATTTTTCATTTAATTCAATGAACTCTCACAAGAACAAAACCAGTAGTTATAAAAGTTTCATTATATTGAATAAATACATACAAGCAATAACTTCAGCTTCCCTTTTCTGATTGCACAATGTAGTAAAAAAGATGAAGTACTATAGTCATTGAATACTGTCTGACTTCCATAAATGGAAACTGAGTAGGCTCTTGAGAAGTCAGTGAAATTATTTCAATGAGCAGATTCAGATAACTCTGTGTCCCAGGAACAAGGACAGTCTTTCATATGTATAATACTGATGCTCCAAGACTCAATATGAAGGATCTTCTTAGTTATTATTTCTGGACTGAATGCAATAAATTAAGAATGGTTATCCACATAATAGCACAGCATAAATGGTTTGAAAAAACACAGTGAAGAAAGAGTATTTTCTTAAATTTTAACTTATAAAAGTAATACTGATGTCAGCTGTGCAAAGGACACTTGGCTGTTCCTGCACGGTCTCTGTTTCGGCTCTGTTTGCCGGTATGTGAACTGTCGAACAGGGAATGCTGATGTAAGCTGAACTAAAGCTGATAGTGCTGAACCTCCCCATGATGTCAGAATCTACACAGCATACCTAATCCACTGACTTTAATAATAGTCTTTGCCCATTATTTTGCCTTGGTTTGTGAAAAGAAAATGTGCAATCTCCCCCACAAACCATTCCAGGAATCAGAGCGCAGAATGGCCTAACAGCAAATACATGCTCTTGTCCCTTTATGCCCCAACTGATACAAAACAAGACGAGTGTGCTAGAACCAGCCTCCAGTCCAAGTCTGACACTTAAAGGAAGTTTCAGGTCTTAATAACTGAGGACTTCTATTTATTATTTCTTTTTAAGTGAAGGCTCAGTTTTCCTTGCGCCCCATAGGGCACTTCACATTAGTACAGAGGTAGCTGACATCTGAAAATACCTTATAGTCTGAATACCCATTAAAAGCTGGCAATCAGCTCTCACTACTCAGTGATGAACCGACACTTTAGTGCAAACTGCCCAGAAGCTTCTCCTCAGAAAATGACTATTAATTTTCTGATGTAATGGAAGGCAAATTGGATCTTACAAGATTATAAAAATCAATTATCCAAAGCAAATCCATACTTAGGTGCATTAGAAACACCTGAATATGCACGCATATATGGAATTAGCTTGTGGGAAATATATATATATGACTATATACGCCCCCTCTAGATATTTTACTCAGTATAAAATATAGTGGTATTTTACAATATAAGAAGACTTATTAGGCTTTCAATTTCTACCACACAGGAATCCACAAAAGATTCTACAAACCAGAGACAACATGCGTAATTGGAGGTAAGGAAATCCCATGCTACATGAGAATATAGGGCAATTTACCTGAAGAGAAGAAACTACCCTTGACATGACTACTGAAGTACAAGAACTGTGAAAGATTCCTGTTGCCGCCTTAAACATTTGTTGGACTTGACCCAGGTAATTAATGTGAATTATCAAGAACTAAGCCATGACCTCCAGGTGAAGTATTAAGCTGCATATTAGAAGAACAAAGCCAAGCAGAGGATATCTAAAATTCTCCTGAAATCAAGCACATTCACATAACTATTAGAACCAAGAACTAAAAATAGGATGACAAACTGTCCCATATAAATTCTTAACCTTAGAAAATGAAACATTGATGTAGTTCTTTAAATAGATTATTACTTCCATAGATGATCCACATGTTTTCATTTTCTTCCAGAAGTTATATTAGCCAATTGTAATAAATTAAAATATGCCAACTTGAAAAGAATTGGTCAACTACATAACTCCATGGGAAACCTATCTGTGATATTTTTTCTTTTATTGAGCTACAAAGAATTCAGGATCATGACTGTTAATAAAGGTAGAAATAGAGACAGCGCAGAAAAAAACCCTTATTTTTGTTATGCTGCCAAGTGCATATCTCTGTGAAACAAAACTAAAACTAAATGTAATGGGATCAAAGCTCATTGTAACTCTATAGAAAACAGATTCGCTTGGGTTTTCGTAGTGCTTTAGTTGAGGACAATTCAGGACTATCAGAATAATATGAAAACATATACACTGTATACATTCACTCTCAAAATCCTGCTATCTCTTTTATATTTGTCTAAAATCTAATGTTAATTTAAAGGATAAATTATGTTAATTTTACAATAGTCACACAATTTACTGTCCTGAATGAAAATCATGGCTTTAATGCTAAACACTTACAACATTTTCAAAGCTTCTCTGTAGACAGTTAAATTATTTTCAAAGCTTCTCTTTATCGACAGCTTAAAAAATAAGGAAGTAAGGAAAAAAGGACAAACACTGCTATTTAACATATGACCAACCCTGGACATCAAATTAATGTAACCAACTTTCATCAAGTTCAAGTCTGTCTCTTTTTGAGAAAAAGCTGAACAGAAACATGTTATCACAGAGCTCAATATTTTTTAGCCATCGCACCATACTCACACTTGTTTTAAATGGGGTGGCGGGTGAGGAGTAGTTGTTACACTTGCAGAATGTTTTCCTTTATTTTCTATAGATATTAGGCAATATTCCCTAAATTTTGTTCAAGTTTTCCAAATGTTTTTTATAGAATTTCTAGCAAAATTAGACATTCCATGGAGCAAGCTATGGAATATAAAAAGCCACGTATAACAGAATCAGTCAAATATGCAAACTACCAGTCTAGTAAAATGGCCGCAATTCATTCTGTAATAAAAGAGTCTGTAGAATGTACATAATCATTTAAAAGCATGAACTTACAGATTTATGCAGACAATTGCTTTCATTACAAAGCACTTGCTAAGCATAGTGATGAAATCAAGATAAAAGTAAATCACAGGGCAAGATTTAGCAGTCAAAGAAACATCAATTTATTTATGAAAATGGATTGTAGATAAACATCACCAGAAAAAACATTTAACAAGAAGAGCACAATTACTTTGGAAAATAACAACCACCAAAAATCAAATCAAACTGATCCATCCCCATTAAGGGTAAATAAATCATTAATGGAAAAAAATCTAAAAGGCCTCCCCAAAACAAATGCATAAATACATTCAGCGTTATTAAAACATAAATTTGATGTCCATCTTTGCTAGCTTTTGTTGGCAATTCTAAAAGGATTAATTTGACCACCGTGTTTCACTTAAAATTTTTTATCAATTATCCTTCTACACTCTCCAAGGCACTGGGAATGCAACCTGTCTTTGGAGCAGATGGGTATGGTCCAGTTTCCAAGATACTTATGTGGGAGTGGAGTGGGGAAGGAGGAAATCAGTGAATTTCAGTCATTCTTACCATCTCTTACTGTGTAAATATTTTGACCTGATCAGTAATGTCAAGGGAAGCATGCAGAGCCACAGGAAATAGCTTACATAAATGAACTTTTTAAGCACTGCCGTCCATCCAAGTGATTAGATTCTGAAAAGCTGTGAACACCAGGAAAGCTAAAGTCTATCCATCAATACATCCAGCTTTACATTTCAATATGTGTACTTTAAAATTAATCTTAACACTCTCTGCAGGATTAATGATCACAGACACTAAAGCAGACAACAAATTTCAACATTAAATATATTTTGTTTGGTATTCTGTAGGATAGCCATAATAATTTATTTTCGATACATAATGCTATCAGAGCAAAAGCGATTTTTAAATGAAGAAATAAAACTTCTAAAAGTTACTATTACATTTGTAGTTTTCTTTTTTAACATAAAGCTGCTAGAACAAAATATGCAGGTAGAAAGAGAAGAATAGGAGAAAAGAGCATACACTAACAGAATTTAATTTAATTATGTCCCCAAACTGAACACATATGCTAGAGAAGAGTTAATGATATATATATATCGCCTGATGGCTCCCTGAGGAGCAATTTGCCAATACAGCTCCATTACATCAGACATAATAAAAATGTCTATGTTGACCAGTAAAAGCCAGGTCTGGTTCTCTTCAAACTCCATCACTCTGGTGGTATGTGAATCATTCTTCCTTTTCCCTCAATACTAGCAAAGCTAGTTCTTTAGTAACTATTTACATTTAATGTCAGGAAAGAAACTTTCATGAAAAATTATGACTTTTGAAGATAATAAATTATCATTGCTAGCTCCTAAACCGACAAAAGCATCTGGCACTTGCTACTGTACATGTCTTTGTTTCTGTAAGAGTGGAGTAATAAACCAGGTAAAAGAACCCTTAATTTTATGAAAAAATAAACCTATCTGCTTTAAAATTTCAAACAAAGTCCACAAGCCTGTTCAGTATTAAATGCTGGTTAAAAAATTACTGGTTTTCAGCTAGCAGGAATTGGAACCATACTTACAGTAAATTATACTACATAATAACTAGCAAGAAAAACAGTAAGGCCCTGGGGATCAGAAACAAAAGCTATACGCGCTACAAAACAGCATACATGACAGCAGAAAAAGAACTCCAGTATTTTTCTTCCTTTTCTACTGCACCAGTTGTTGCCACATTCAAGCATAAATCTATACTGAGTACAAAATGCAATTTAAATTGTTGGCCTCACCCACACAAGAGTATATTTATTTCCGTTTACCACTTGCTGATACAGCTCAGTGATCCCAGTACTCAAAAAGGAGATGGAAAGTGGTTGTGGAAAAAGAGGGCATGGTTTAAAGTGCTGTTTTGAGAAGAAAATACTAATGGCTAGTCTGATTGTTTAAATCAATATGTTACACAGTGTCATCCAACACAGATGTAATTACACTCATATAAATTGCTTTATACAAATATACCTTATTTGGCTTCATCAAGTGAAATATGGCGTATGTATATAAACACTTCTACAACAGCATATTTATATAGTGAGATGGAAAGGCGACAGTCAGGGTAGATTACTGCTTTAATTACATTTTAAGTGGCATATTAAACGGAGAAAAATCTTCCTATCCACCTTGCCTAGGAACAAAAGCTTTGAGGTAATCCTAAAGGACTCCTCTAAGGGAATCAGCAGGTACACGCACCAAGCTGGTAAAGATAATGACGAAATCCCACCCTCGGTGCCTAACATTAACCCAACCAGAAGAATGCTAGGGAGAGGAAAAGATGTCCTCACTGGTGATGTAGCCACTTAACAACCATCTGAGTGTCCCATCCTGTAACAGCTGAGGCGTGACTGCACAATCTTTTTGACTGTATGCATAGAGACAATTTATCCATTTTCTTCTGCAAAGAGAAATAGTATCCAGTTCTGAACAAAACAGAGGCAGATAAATCTAACAGCAAGATATATCTTCTTTAAAAAGAATAATTTCAATGATGAAAACATTAAATGATGGAAATTGCAATCTGCTCTCCAGCCTTATACCAGAGAAACAGGAAATATCTTCCTTACTTCATCGTCTTTTATACCTACTTCAATATCTTTTTTACCTATGTAAGTGGTACCCCAATCCTTTGCACAAGTTCATACCTCAGGCTCCAACTCTACTCGCTGCTTTACTCTTCTGAACTTTCTCGTGTGTTTGTAACACACAGGTAATAAAAATCTCCTTAAACATAAAAATCTTAAAAATGTAGATATCAAAATAAAACAACTTCTTTTCAAAATTGGAAAATTAATACTTTCCAAAAGAAAACTGCAAGCCAGTACTTTTGTTTTCCTTCAAGATAATTGTAATCAAATTTTACTTACACAGATTAAGTAGCACTAGGAATTTTTCAAAGCAAGTAAGAGGAAAAGGCACAGAAAATAGAAGCAATCCCTACTTCAAAGTTAATGCCTAGCTTACACTTACTTCTTTCAGCGAAGATCACCGAAACCAGAATCAATATAGAAAGTGAAATATGAAGACTCAGAGATCTTATCCTGCATGCCTCTTTTTATATAATTTTTAAAGGCTCTTCTTCACGAATGTAAAAAAACTCAAAACACACAGTCCAAGTTCATGGTAAGGAGAACCATGCTCAACTGAAGACGCCCGAAAACACCACAGCAAATGCTGTTTTCCCAATCTGAGCAAAAGAACAACAAACACAACAAGAAAAGAGGTAGAGAACAGGACAATGAAAGTCCCAAACCAGCAAGGTTCGATGCAACACGAGTCTGAACAAAAAGTTGCAGAACCACAGGAAATCCAGAGACAATCAGGTCAATCTGTGCTCTGGGCTAACTTACTTAGAATACCAATGAAGGTAGATGAAACTGCATTAAATTAATTTTAATTGGAGACCAAGTTGAAAAAAACCCCAAACTAGGTCAACAACAACAAACTGGGAGTAAAGCTTCAAGTAAAAGAAAAAAAGAAAAGAAAACAAAGGTATCTCCTTTAGGAGCCTTTCTTCTCTCACTACAGTTAAGAAGTAAGAGATGCTCAGATGAGAGGATTAAAGTATGTCTTTAGCTTGAAAAACTGTGCCCTGCCTAGTCATCAGAAGTAGAAGCATGAATGTTCTCTTAGCTCCTCTTTTACCACTGCTTTAGCCTTATCGTTTCTAATGCCTGACAACTGCATTTTGTGACCTCCTCATGCGATGTGCTTCTCCATTCTTAGTATTCTTTAAGAAAAAAAAGCTAAATAATAAAAGCACAGGACATTGTTCTTCTACCTCCTTTTTTAAGATAGGTTATTGTTATACACTCCTTGCTTTTTATGGTTAGTAACTGCATTTTATGATTGCCTTACAAGAGATGCTTGTGAACTCTTTGTGTTTTTAAGGAAAAAAGCTAAAAAAGGCACAGAAAAATTTAATGCCCTGAAAGGCAAAATATTATAAAAAAATTGTATCCAACCCAAAACATTTTTAGAAGTGCAGCTAAGCAGATCAAGAAGGCAGTATCTTAATCAGATGCACCCAGCACAAAGGCGCTGGAAGTCATGACTAGTTTTTGCTAACAAAAATACCCACTTGTACACATATATCCTCAGCAATATTTACTGTATTATCAATAAATTTGTACAATTCCACATCTGCTCTCTCAGAGTTGTTACTTACCCCAGTTTTATCACATAAACGCAAAGTATGAAAAGACCCCACAGCAAATAATTCTCCATCCACAGTCCAGGCAACAGATGTTATAGGATATTCATGGGGCTGTGAGCTGTACAGTAGACGTCCGTAACTGTCCCAAACCTTTAAAAAAAGTTAAATATATATCTACATGAACATAGTTTGGGCATACTTTTACTTATTCTAGAGCTATCATTTTCCCTCATGATCACAGAGGTTGCAGAAATATACTCTCTAAGTTATTTCAGTGCCTTTTTTGTGTAACTAGACAAATCACATATATTATAGTTCACTTTTTATTAAAGGTCGTTTCTAATCAATATTGATTTGTTTAATGCAATAGACTTCGCTTTGCTGCTATGGAAAATATTACATTATTCTGTATAAAATATTTTGAACTAATGAGTTTTGTTTCCTGCAAATTCCTGTAAGTGTGTAAAATGAATGCAAGGTTTACTCTATTTGCACTCGTTTCCCAACAACGCGAGGCACCTCCGCAAATTTCCACACCAGAGATTTTCTCACTGATTGAAGCCAACAGAATACCAGGAAGCCAATTCAGAGTGAAGTAATTTGATTTTAACACTTTGATAATTTTTTTTTAAATGTCTTAATTGTGTATGTTTTTATCACAGCCATTATACACTTAGAGAATGATAGAACCAACATATGATACAGTTAAAAATAAGTTCCTACTTAAGGGAAAAAACACAGTATGTGCTTTCCATTTTGAATACACAATATTCTAACCAAAAAATTTCCTAAGGGATTCACTAATGCCCCTGTAATAGAAAACAGTAGCTTTATCTCCTCTAATTTTATATGTCATTACCTTTTTCAGTATATGTCATAGCTTATACTATTTCAAGTAATCATTTCTATATTGCTACATATTCACTTTTCAGAGTTTGTTTCACTTGCATTTTACCTATTTCTATTCTGCCGTATTAAAAAAAAAAAAAAAAAATCTAGTTTTATGCTACTAGACAGCGCGAGATGTATTTACAAATAATACAACTTAGGGTAACAAGTTTTTCTTGAAAACTGAAAGACTTCCCACTTAAATTTGAGCTTCCAAGTATTATTAAATTAGAAGATGTCAGAATGCCTAATATCTTTTTTTGTCATTTAGTTTTCCCTAAAAAGTTAACCAGTACTCACCTTATATTTACAATCTTCACCTGCAGAAAGAATAAGATCATTAACTGAGTTCCAGTCAGTTTTTAAAATAAGTCCATCGTGGGCTTTCCACTGAAATGGAAAAAAATAAATTAAGCATAGATGCAACAAGTCTGACAACTTCTATTTTTAATATTTATCATTCATCATTTACTGGCATTCATACACTCCAATGTAGATCGGGTTTTCCAACAGTACAAATGCACAGATGTCATCTCTTCTGCAGAAAAATAAATTAAATAGGGCCTGAACAAGGCAGAATGAAAGCATAACAATCTGCACTAAAAGCACGTTCTAAACAATTGCTTCTGTATCTTTCTGCCTTTTCGTAACAAATGAAAATGAAAAGGGAAAGACTTCTGTATCTTTTTGCTTTTTCTTTATTTATGAAAAGGGAAATGCTTAATCACATGCCCAAAGAATATCCACAGCAGAAATGGAGAAAAATTTTTTAGTTTAGAGAAATTAACAATCTCCTTATTCTCAAAAAAACTAAAAGGGGGTGAGGGGGAGCGGGAATAAGCGGTACACATGTTGCATGGAAAATTTTAGCACAAAGATTTTATGTTTGGCAAAACTCTAGATAACTGAAAAAAGTTTTCACATGGAAGTGTGAGACAACCTTAATGTATTTATGATACCTGCAAAACTTTAGCATTTGGCTGAAGAGGTTTAATAATCAGATGCTTCCCTGAAGTATAGAGAACTTTTTCAGAATCAGGTCCCCAGGCTACCGAGTACACTGGTGTTCCTGTAGACAGAAATAAAGAAAAAAAAAAAGTCTTATGAATTATCTGATCAAATTATGCAGAAACTGCTATAGCCACTTCGAACTGGTTAGTTAAAGTCATACATCAAAAATTCAGGAGTGGGAGAAAGCCAAACTAGGGGCAACCATTTGTCCTCCCGACTTGTCTGACTGCACTTATGGCCATGTTTACTGGTTCATTTCATGGTTTAGACAGGCACAGGAACAGCAGTTAAGAGACAGACAAACCCCGAAAGACAACTCTGAAGACTTTAGGTCATGCTGCATACCCTTCCAACACTCCTCAAGGAAATAAAAATACGTAGGGTGAAGTCCTGGCGAGTTCACTTCAGTAAGCTGTCAAACACCTACCACTTTCAATGGGACCACTCTAAATTTGACTCTGAACAAATCAAGTCTATGCAAAAGAAATAATTAATTGATGGCTGGTCCAATACTACATCTGGGTTACTGAAAATGTGTATGACTACTACTGCTATAGGTATCTCCTTTTCTCATACTGTACCTATCAATTTTTTCAATGCATCACTTAACTTTTAAGACCTGCCCAATTTTATTGCAAGGTCTGTCCCAGCAGGCTCCGACTACATTTACCACTTGCTTCTTCAGTTCATGCTCTCTCTAAAACCACCTCTGGAAGAACTAAAGTCACCAAATTTCTTCTTCTATGTGCTGGTTTTGGCTGGGATAGAGTTAATTTTCTTCCTAGTAGCTGGTATAGTGCTGTGATTTGGATTTAGGATGAGAATAATGTTGATAACACACTGATGTTTTAGTTGTTGCTAAGTAGTGCTTACCCTAAATCAAGGACTCTTCAGCTTCTCATGCTCTACTGACTGAGAAGGCTGGAGATGCACAAGAAGCTGGGAGGGGGCACAGCCAGGACAGCTGACCCCAGCTGCCCAAAGGGACATTCCACACCATATGGCGTCATGCTCAGCACATAAAGCTGGGGAAGGAGAAGGAAGGGGGGACGTTGGGAGCGATGGCGTTTGTCTTCCCAAGTCCCCGTTACGCGTGCTGGAGCCCTGCTTTCCTGGAGATGGCTGAACACCTGCCTGCCCACGGGAAGGGGTGAAGGAATTCCTTCTTTGCTTTGCTTGCGTGCGCGGCTTTTGCTTTCCCTATTAAACTGTCTTTATCTCAACCCACAAGTTTTCTCACTTTTACTCTCCCGATTCTCTTCCCCATCCCACTTGGGGGGAGCGAGTGAGTGGCTGGGTGGGGCTTAGTTGCTGGCTGGGGTTAAACCACGACATTCTATTATAAGATTTCTTCTTCAGTCAAATCATCTTCATAACTAGACAGCTTTGTTTCTTCACCTTCACTGAACCTCATGTATATACTCCCAATTGTTTTTGTTTCCCCACTCTTAAAATAAAAATAAAAATCTGACCAATTTATTCCAAAATATAGTTGAGCAAAATAAGATGAGATTGTCCTTCTCACCTTTGGGTCACCTTTCATCTTTAAGGTGCTTCTCTCTCACCCTGATGTACTGATCCCCTGGCTCATGGTTAACTGGGACACTGCAAAGATTTATGTTGCCCTTTCCATTTGTACAATTTTCTCTATTATATCAAACAAAGCCCTTCACGGCCAATTTACTTTTAAGGTCTATCTGCATCATGGCATCTTTCATTCAGTATTAAAATGTTAACTCTTCCCAACTGATCAGTCCACAAAGTCAGCCTTCAATGCCTTTCAGTTTAGTTTGTAGACACTTCCTACAAATACCTACAAAAGCGTTTTATGTTTACCTTGAAATCCCTGCAAACTTGTTTGCCAGAATACCTACAATATGATTAAATCCAATGCTGAGACTGCTGACTATGATGCTGACCAACACCTAATGTAAAACCAATAAATATTTGTATCAAAAGTAAGCCCAGCAGCTCAGGTAGAGGGTCCACCATGCCACCACCTCTCATTTTAATACTGTGTTTTCAATACTGCATCTTGCTCAAACCTCATTATCTATTGCCATTTACCATGCTATTAATTTGTAAAACTTTTTATAAGTGAACAGTTTTAAGCAACTCCAGAAAACAAACAGTAATAGCTGCATTTTATATTTACTTAATCTTCTATACTCTGATGCAATTTTATTCACAATTGTCACTTAAGAGATACAGAAAATCAACATGACAACAATCATCCTAATACTTATCAACAGACATCAGAAAATAGCTCTTTTCACCTACAATGGTGAGACTGAACACAAATATGGGTAGAAAAAGCTTTGTATTGCACCTAAATTATTCTTTGTAAGATGTTTAGGGTCCATAATTAAGCCTGTAACAAAACACATATTTTTGTTTTGCTGCATATATAAAAAACCCAAACATCCCATACACAAGCAACCTACAAAACAAATGACAACAAATAAATCTGGAAAGAGAGACTCGCAGACTTCACAGATTTTTCCCAATTAATTGAAAACATTTTTTGCAGATTGAAAACTCCAGAATGAATGTATCTAGAATAAAACTGACTGTTCTGTTTTAAAAACATATAATGTTGCAGTTTTCAAATGACCTTTTTTGAAAATAGAAGAAAGTAAAAAATTACATGGAAAAAGCATCCAGGGGAAAAAAAAAAAAAAAATCAGACTTGCCAACTATGCAAATATTTTCCATAGTACTTGACAGGATTAGTCTCCCCTGAAGAAGAAGAATCAAAGTATTACGCTACTTGATTCCTTGCAAATAAAACTAAGAAAATTAAGTAAAAAGCATGTCCAAGCATTTATTTCTATCACAGCAAAAGCCCTGTAGCAACGGACAGCAAGTTTCAGCATAGTCTCAACATTACAAGACACGGAAACAGTGCATATAAAACTGTAAGGAGGGAGACTATATGACAAGTCCCTGTCAGACTGTTCTTTTTACTTTTTATAAAAGTTGCTTCCATATCTTCTGAAATCGGAAAGAGAAGCCTTATTTCAGGCATCTGTTTTTTTCTAACAGATTTAATATTGTCACTGGCAGAAATGAGGCCTTTGAAGATATGATTCAATTGTCTAAACACAAGCAGCTAAGCGATGTTATACAACTAGGGTACCCTAAGATACCTTATGGATACAACACAGGACCTGAACGAGATCCACCTCCTTCTGGAATAGATTTGGAGGTTAGGCAGAATAACCCAACGAACCTCAAATGGCACTAATGGCACACTTATATTAACACAACTGAACTGTACCCCAAAAGTTCTGTTTGAGAACTAGGAAACCTCAGAAAGAGCAATTGTTACAACCTAAATGTTGGTATTTGACAATTTTTTAATTTTAGAAGCGGAAAATGGAAAAATTCTCCGACATTCTCAGAGATATGCATTTCTTAGGGAGTCATGCATATTTCACCTGATAACTAAGTATCAAATTAATCAAATGAATTAAAATGAGCAAATAAACCATTTTTTGTACATCTATAATTTATGGTAATCAAAAAACCCAAAAGCCTTAAGAAATTCTCTTACAGGGTAAAATTTTCAAAGACACTTTTGGCCTATTAAGTTCCATTTCAAAAAATGACTCGGGAATATATTTTCATGGGAATATTTTGATGAAATTTAGATACTTAAGTGATTGAACTGCTATATCAACTGTCCTAACATCATCTAATATCCTACCACTTAAGCCTTTGAATTTTCTCTCTCAAAAAACTGATTTTATTACGGCCACATCAATTCAGCACACTAAACTTGATTTGAGCTTCCAAGTATTCAAACTCTAAACTAAGACCTGGTGTCATTGCTCCTGAATATTTTTGTACTTCGTATATTTTCTTTTATGAAGGCATTTATTTTATGTTACTGAGAAATAAAGAATGATGTAATTTTTTTTTTTTAACTCGTCAACCATTATAGGAGACAACTCATAGAAACATACAACATATATTAAGTAAATCTGGCACTAGCTATTTTCCTACTGGCAGCAATTTATGTTGAAAATGACATAAATTCTGTCACCAGCTGTACAGAAATTCTAAATAAACTAATTTTTGTCCTGCTCTAATGCTGATTTAACAATCAGAAGACTTTTATATTTAAACCAAATGTTTAACTTTTTTATGATGGCTGACTACTTAACCACAATTTCCAGGGCTTAACAGCAGGAGCTAAGTTAACTCATTTCCTTCTGCACTTAACAAGAACTTGGTTGGGAAAAGACTGCCAACACATTGCATTGCTGTGGAAAGAAAAATTCAGCAGAACAGACAAACTGCAGTGAATTGCATTGGTGATAAACAGTTTCAGGAAAAAATACTCTCTGAGAAAAGAAGTGAGAAAAGCAGAAAAGGTGAGATCTGAAAAGAGGATCTGAAGAAGGAACATCAGCATTAAGCGTACAGGGTGGGCTTCTTCACATCTCAGTGCTCTGCTAGCAGATGTTAATCCCCAATGAGTCATTCCTGTGGCCAATGCATACAGCAGAGAAAGAGCTAAGGTTGAGTGCAGGAGTGATAGAGCAGTCACTCTGACACTTTCAGCCACAGCAGATACTCCAGTAATTACAACAGTAAGTCTGTGTGAGACTTCTTATTTTCACAGGAGTAGAAACATTAATGCAGACAATTTTATGTCTCTCTTGGCAGCACAAAAAATAGGAGCTGCATTTGGAATACAATTGTCCTTTAAAAAGTAAGTTCCACTTCACAATAAACTTGTAATTAAACTGTTTACATTGCAACTGTTGTGATTTTGCTTCCATTAACCAAAAAGGCAACCTATACACCAATTATTCATATTACTCCTTGGTGCTTACTCAGCATACTAGTCACTGGAAGCCCATCAGAAAGCCAGCAGGGCCAAAAGATGAGTACTTAAGAAAGATATGGTCTTAAGAGTACTAGATAACAAATTCAATTTGAAAGAAAGGTGACAGAAATCACCTGAAGAACTAGAAATCCATCTGAGGTAAACAGGTAGAATGTGTGGCACAGAAACAATGGCTCTGTGGATAATGATGTTTAAATGATAAATAAGTGTCATATTCTTTTTTAATGGGAGGTCACGGCTTCACTGAGAATCAACAAGCACATGGAGAGCACTGACTTGGTCTGCACAATGTATGTGTATTTTCATAAAGGTTATGGTGATGTCCTTCACCAAATGTTCTTAAAGTAAGTTTTCACGGCACAAGAAATAAAGTCATCCCATGGATTTAAAATATTACTTTCCTGCAAGGAATTACTCCTGTCTTGACTGGAATTGGGGACACCAGAATAGTTACCAGGATTGAAGCAGGGGCTCTAGCAATGAAATACTTAGGGTGGATCCATGAGGCTTGCTTGCTTGCTTTCCCTGGAGATTCTCAGATCTTGGAGTAAGAGTAAAGTTACCAGCAAAGCTGTCAGCTTCACTAGTGGGATAAGCTCAGGAAATGGCGCTGCAGAATAATCTTGATTGTAGCGAGGAAGGCGCAACTGCACTCTACTTAATTTTCAGCTTGACCAATACCTTTGACTCTGTAGAGGACTTTGAGGGTTAGAGAGCCAGTGGTTTACGAACCTCAGCAGCAGCAATTTTAGACAGACGTTTCAAGAGAGGCTACGCAACTGCGGGCTCAGCACGGGCCCTGCTAACCAGATGTTTGGCCTTCGAAGGACTCAGTGCAAGTGGCACCACTAACACTACAGACTTCACCCCAAACGATCTTAGTGTCAGAGTCTACAAAGCACCGTAAAAATTTGTGCTGGTAGAGCCATCTTTTCTTTCAAATGTGGACCTTCAATACATCCTACTCTTCACAGTTCTGTGGCTCTCTCCACAGGAACGCAGACACTGAGCACAGCGTCATGCTGCAATGTACACATCACAGAATATACAGATACATCCTGCTTTAAGCATAATCATGTGGGTTACCAACATACACCAAAGAGATCCATAAAAAAAAAAAACCCTCATCAAAATATATCAGTACACTGTGTCAGCTAGAAGCCCAAAGGATTGCAAATACAGCATTTTTTTAAAAAAGCTTTCAGTTTAAGGAAAAGGAAGAACAAAAGGAAGAATATGAAGATAATCCAAGGATGAAGAAGTGAGATCAGGCTCAAAGAACAACACAGCCATAACAGCAACATTACAGCTCGAGACTGAATGCAGTAGAGGCTATGGGGTCACACTAACTTTATTCCATGCATTGGCATGATGGAAGGACATGCAACCAGAGCCCTCCATATAAGTACTGAAAAAGCTAAAAAAGGGAAAAATGTATGTTCATGTTTTTGTAGTGAATAAAAATCCAAAGATAGAATAGGCATGTGGACCGACATCCAAAGATAAGAGCCTGAAAATTTATTTCTAATACAAAGAGCAGAATGAGTAGAAAGAATGTTAGCAATGATAATTCTTTCATTTCTCAAGGAGATGATAAAGGAAGTGAAAAATTAGCTCAAAGATGATATACCTTTCTTAAACAACATAACAGTTGCTGCAGAATCCTATCCTGATCCCAAGTATGTCAGTAGCTTACAGAGGGGTCTGTGGGAATCTGATCCTATAAATTTAAAGTTTAAAGGGTTTCTGAGCTTCACAGGATCTTATCTTAAAACACAAATACAAAAAGACAATTATTCCATGGGGAGTCAACTGTACTTTTATACTGTACCAGAAACTCTAAGAAATCAATGAAAATTCAGCTTGCATATTTCAACCTAGAACATGTCTCTATAAGCTTCATCAAACCTCAGATAAGCACAGTTAAACATAAAAAAGCTTGAAACATATCAGCTGAGAAACAGTGAATTGTGTGCTTCAACTTTTTTTTTTTCCAAAAATTATAGTTCAGTTGGCTTATCTTTTTACATTGTAAGCATGAAAAAACATTATATCTGCATATGAACTTCCTTAACAGAATTGAAATACATTTTACATTCACTCCTGTGGTTAAAATGCCTTCAACAGGTTGAAAGAATTTAGATAATTTGTTTTAGAAAGAGATAAGGGTCTGACATTTAACCCAACCCCAGGTGCATGTGGTTTCTTAAAAAATGTCAAAAGGTCACATGATGTCAATGTATGAAGTCTGAAAAACAAAATCTAGCTCAGTATCTTCACTGAAATAGTACAAAAATGCTAGAAATTATGACTATAAAAAATAGCATTTAAAAATATCAAACATCATTTGTATAAATATGTATTTGCAGCTTATACTGTTGCACTTTACAATAATGGGATTTTAAATTGACTTAAATGACTGGAATGCTCTAGTATGCATAAAACTGTAGTTACAAAGCCAAGATCAAGGTTAGGTCTCCATGGCCCCAGTTCAACAAAGAACTTAAGAACAGGGATCATTTCACTTCAGTAGGACTGTTTGCATATACTACATTAGTTACTGGGTTAAACAGATAGATGAACCAAGGGCTGTTAACAGTTTTAAAGTTCAGAGGAACTAACCTACAACACACTTCGCATCTTTCAAGCATTCTTGCAATGCTTTTAGAGCTTTTTTTTTTTTTTCAGTTTCACCATAAGAGTCTGTGGCTTGGTATGAAAAGCTGGATTTTTTTTATTTTTAATTCTTTAGCCTCTCCAGAATCCTTAGGGTGGAACTGAAACTTTTGTCTAAAAACATTGCAGTAATACTTTTAAATTCAAGAATTCTATTTTTTTTTTTTAAGATAATCATCTTATTAAAAATCCAGTTCCCCCTGTATTCAACTATGGTTTATGTTTAATTTTAGTTCAGTTTATCTAGGCTTTAAGATCCTTAAACAAACCATTACTGCCAGATTTAGGGTCTGTTATTTAAATATATTTCGTAATACTCAAAATTAAAAAGTTCTAATGGAACTTTAAGAAAATTAACTTACCTTGCTGAGCTAAAGTAGATCTCAGCATTCCACTTTTAGACCAGATTTTCACTTGGCCATCTTCACCAACTGTAAAGTTATCACAGAAATCAGCAACTTAAATGCATTAGTCAGTCTACCAAACATGGCACTTGTATTTATCTAGGAAACACTAGAGTTAAAATAAGTCCAGGTCTTCTTGCAGGTAACTATTGTTTACGGGGTCTTCCTAACATGCAAACAGATAGTATATTAAGGAAAAAAAAATTTAAGACTGTGCTTCTGCTATTACCAACAAGTCTCTTTCTCTCCTGAAAATCCCTATAGTCTTCTTATCTGAAGCTGCTCCTGGGAAGAGAAAGGCCATCACTATTTAAGTATCTCAAGTTCTGTATTTTCTATGCAGCATTGCTAGTACTTTTCATCTATTTACAGTTCAATGGCCCAGAGGCTGATGAAATGAGTCTCTGAGGACTCCGAAGAGAGTGGGAGCAGATTTTATGTATTAAACTGGAGTCTTCACAGTTGATAAATGGTGAAACTGAAGATAACTGAAGGTTCTGTTTGGAAGGCTTAAATTTTATAATATAAGTGCGTCTTAACAAGAAACTTAGCTTACTTATTAAAGCTTAAGTTCTTATACACTATACAGCATAGTTTTGTATGCATTAAGAACAGAGATTTCCTAGTGTGCTATCATATTTAAAACGTACAGCTCTGGACCTTCATTTAGGCCTCCCAGATTCAGCTAATGAGGAAAAAGGTGCACCTAGACACTTAATGCCATTCTTCCATTCAAAAGTAATTTACTTACCAGATTTCAGGTTTTTATATCTGGCCAATGTAGCTTTTAAGTGTTTTAAAAAGTGTAAAAAATTTTTTTTAAAAAAATCTTATTTGTGCACATTTGATACTGTTAAAATAGAGCCATAAAGAATATTTTAACTGACAGACTATCATCAATGATTCACTCTTCCTCAAAGTATAGTTGCGGTATAAGAGTAGCTGATCTTCTCAGAGTACATTGTTTGGATATGGTGATGAATTCCCACACTCCCCTTAAGTGTCATGCAGTCTTTAAAAAAAAAAAAAAAAAAAAAAAAGATTGCAAAGGCAATTTTGACTTTTTCTTTGGAGAAGTTCCTGAGGCAAATCTGTCTTTAAAAAGAACAATATTTCTATCCCTCTGGGATTTCAGAGGAACATGCCAGACAGAGTTCCTTGAAGCAGCATTTTAGAGTCAGACTGAGTCTGGAAACAAACAGATCCAAAATTATCTTCAGTACTTCTGGACTGAGTTGGAATTTGTCCAAAGAAATCAGCTGTGCTAGATCAACAGGAGGCTGCAGAAAATTCTGACACCAACAGAAATCCCATAAAGAAGTCTATCACAGGAAATGTAATTAGCTTCCCCTTAACATCGAGATAGACGTTTTTGACAAAAATGCCAAAAGCAGCTAATTATCAAAAGATTTAGGACAAAAAGACATGTAGAGATGCAGACACTGGGAGATCACTCTCCCAGCCTCGACAGAGAGTCAGACTGCAGCTGGATCTGCACCACTCCCAATAATTAAGAGAAGCATGGGAACATTCAGGATGCTCATGAGGCCTCAGTAAACTTTGCTGGCCAAAAAAACCCAAATGTCATGTGCAGGGATATAGATGTGCCAACTTAGCAACATTTTTTGTAACAGGTAAGGAAAAAAAAAATATCAAATATTCTCCTTTATGAAGTACAGAACATCCACAGAAACATCTAAGCACTCTGATATTAAAAAAAATTATTTTCAAGTAAATTGGATAACTTGTAAAAAATAGGATCACTAAAAAAGATAAATGTTTTTACTAGATCTTCTATTAATTAAAATAGAGAACATTCTTCTAAAACAGCATTAATTAAGGCAAAATTAAGTTCTATTAAACAAGGTGATAATAACCCCAGTAATAATGAAGACATTTAAAAAAGTAACTTATTATAGCTAACTTCATTTATATTACTGATTTTGTGTTTCCATTCCCCCCTTCTCACAAGAATTTCAAGCTAGACCAGTGTGTGAACACTGAATAGACTCAGTTTTATTCATTCAAATTCAATGTAAATACAGTATAAACTATGAAATTTGGGATTACATCTTTTAAACATATGTCAAGGACTAAATTATTTTTCCAAAACATTCTAGTGTATTTATCCCATAGAATAAAGTACTTACATTCTACACATTTTATTGAAAGCATTTACTTTTCACAAAGTTTGCTTAATACTATGTTTTTGTTTCCTTGCATTTCTTCATGGCATGTCAACTTTATATATTTAAAAAAAAAAAAAAGATTTTATTTTGAAAGAGCTCTTCTGTTAGTTAAGTTTTCAGAACACTTCCTTACTTTAAGAGTGCTTACCTGTAACCAGTGCTGTTCCTTCGTAATTCCACCTTCCTGCAAGTACAGCTCCACAGTGTGCTTCTACACTTTTCTCTACTCTTCCTGACTTTGAAATCAAGTGGAACTTCCCTAAGCAAAAGTTCAAGATACAAATAGTATATCTAATTTTGTGAATCGGATATTTACAACTGTAATGGTGTTATCTTCTGTTAAAAACATACACACAAAACAAGACAAGAAACCAACAAGAACAAAAAAGAACAAAACATGCAATTATGTTGTTCACAACTATGATTAGCCTAAACAAATGAGCTCTTGCAGAAGAACTACTTGTAAACTAGCTACAATGTTGGTTTTTTTTTTTTCTTTTTGGTACGTATAATCTTTGCTTTGCCTATTCATTTTTCTTATGTCCCTCTAAAGTTTGCATGTTTCTCTGGGGACACAACTGCCTGGTGTTATTTCATTGTCTGAAAGCTAACAAACAGAGGTATATACACTGCAGCCCAGGAGAGTCCTTGCATTTTCTTTTTTAGGGTCTGAAAAATCACTCAACACCAAAAGGATAATGGAAAAGCTAGAACAATCTGATCATCGGTGAGTGCGTTGCTCTAAGGAAGTATTACTGCTTGCATTATGGAGCTGTTATGGAAATTCACAGAAGCCAAAAACAAAGCTATTAATGATTTCAACAGAAGCATGAGGAAGTCTTTCTTTCCAAATGAGGGATGTTGCTGAAATCCAGGAAGATCAAATTTAAACTGGACCAAAGAGCAGACAAAGGAGGACTTGGAAACATGTGGCAGAACAAACGCATGACTTAGAATAGTTCAGCGATTCAAATTAACTACTTTAAAACCAAAACTCTTTTAAAATTATTTTATCTAACCTGCCAGACAGTGAGCCACTATAAGCAATTTCCAGAGTGACCAGAACTCTTTGAGAGAAACAGTACACAGACACTTCACACCAAGTGTGTGCAAATGCTCCATCACTTCAGATGGGATAATTTTTCCATTAATAACATCCTGCTTGGGAATACAAATTATAAAACAGGCCATACATGATGAGCCAGAACTGGAAACTAAATACCTGACTATTTCAGTAAGGACCACATTATCAAGACCAATATGTGTTATGCAGGTGGTAACAGAGTTAACTATGAACCACATGGAAGGTAAAAACGCATGACACCACTGCGCTACACGCACATTCAAATCACACTAGCCGAGATGGCAAAATTTAGGTGGTCTGCACTGCCAGAAGTTTGAAACAACTTTTATTGTGTTCTGGTTTCCCGTGTTTTATTTTGCACTTCAATTTAAAAAAAAACCAAACAAACCAAAACCCAAAAAATCCAAACTCCAACAAAACCCTTGAAAACAAAGCCAGACTAAAAACAAAGAAAAAGCATTCTGGTATATCTGTCAGTCAATAACCACGAAACATACATCAGGGCTCTCCACAGTATTAATCAAATGAATACAATCACACTTTGGCTTCATTTTACTTTTAAGTACATAAACAAAAAGGCACAATCATCCAGCCAAATCTCTGCCAATGCAAGATTTCCAAGCAAAAGGTTTTTAACACAGAAGAAGAATGGTTTGTATAAATCAGTTTATTTGAACAGACCATGTAAATGTCACGCACCGAACTATACATTTTTGCTTTTCTTTATCACTTACATTCATATCTACCAGAGTACTCTGAACAGCTAGTTAGTCCCCTTTTTTTCTGAATTCACAGAACTAATATTATTACTAAGACCACTTCTTCCTCATTCAGTTAACTTTGTTTTCCTAAAATTTTCAGTACTGGTATTCTACGTCTAATGCATTATGTTATTTTATAATTATAAGCTATATTTTATATAATTAATGCATCAGTTATTTTATAGAACATCTCTCAGGTGTGAGATTCTCATTCTTTGTGTATAAGCAATAACTGGATTCACAGGAATTCCATGGCTAAATGCAATTTTCTCTGATTAAACTGTCAAAATGGCCTTTTCTGGTTTTAAAATAATACATTAAAAAACATGATTTATATTCTGATCACCTGCCTTTTTTGATGCATAGTGTACTTGTTCAACTTGTAGCCAAGACCTTTTTCATTGCAGAATACTTAAACCTGTTTTGATCATAGGACTATTAATATTCTCATGCCATTACCTACAGTATTCATCATTAAGTGGCTAAACTCTTCATAGCCATTATGAACATATTTCACTAATTTCCCTTGGAGAGGGGAAAAGAGCTTTGCCAATCAGGAGCTAACGTACAGAGGTCCAACTCAAAGGCATCCATCAAATTTCAGTATCCAATCTGAAACATTCAGAATTACTTTTTTAAGGATAAAAAGAATTCTATGGCATTTTACAGATTGAAACAATAGCTTCCACTGACCCAGGTAGAATCGGTGAGACCTCAGTACTTCTGTAAGCAAATCCCTCAACACATATGAGAAAAAAGAAATTAAAATGAAAGAACAAACAGTTGTCAAGCAACTGAATACTTTGGTTAGGTCACGTTATCAGGAAAACAATGGGTCACGTCAGAGAGTACAGGATAAAATCCTGTTATACAGGGAAACATTCAACTCGTTACCAATCTTTTGCATCCTTTCCCACTCCACAAGCTCTTACTTCTTTCACGAGGCATCTTTCAAATAGTGAAACATAGCAAGTTGTAGCCTAGCAGGAAAGAATACAGTTTCATCTAAAAGCGGGTCCTACCTTAGGCACTAAGATAGAATTCAACTGGAAAAAATGTGATCATACATTTAAAAACTGTTATCATACCACTTATGCAGAATAGGGCCAAATCAACTTTTCATAGATATCGTCTTTACTTCTGCAACTTCTTTACTTTTCCAACATGTGAATTTACAACTGATGACAGTCAAACGATGTGACTCATAAGACACCGCTTTTTTCACTGCATTCACACATAGAGGTTGCTCTGAAAGCAACGTTTCGATGGATTTCTTTGCCTTCTGTTCTTCAACTTAACATTGAGGTAGTTGAGGGTTTCAAATTAGAACTTACTCCCTTATACACAATTAAGAAAGGGAAAATTTTAGCTGTATGCTTGGAGTAGATAGAAGTGATTCAACTTAACCTTACTTTACATCTCAGATTTGTAAAACGTTGTTCCTTTATTTTTATTAAGTACTAAAGCCAGAAGCTGTCCTCAATCTTAAAGTGACTCTCCAGTTTTGGAGGAATTTCAAGTGGAAGATTAGCAGCCTATTCAAATACAGAATATAAAACATGTATGTTTTGCTCATTACTTTTCATAGACTCTTAACTGCTGACCCAATGTAAAATTATCAATAACACTAAAAGTTGAAAAAATAGGTCTATTCACTTATAATTTGTGCTTAATAAGCAGTTTAAAGCTGAACATATTCTTTATTTTTGTAAAAAAGCAGCAACAAGATCAATGTAAATAGGAAGCAAAGGAACAATATCCTATAAGAGATGCAACTCAGAAGAAACTCCAAGAGGATTAAATTTACATTCGCTCAAATGTCACAAACGTCTGGAGTTCAACCAAGAATTAATGCAACCCTGGAAAGACATTATACTCTATTTCCATTGGATTCAGCAAATTTCCAGGAATCCTTATCACAGAGATGAATTAGCTGTTGCAGGAAAATTGCAGGCTTGACACGTAAGGCATGCTATCTAAGTAATAGTTAAACAGAATTTTAAATGTAAGGTTTTTAGAAATAGCAATTAAGCAACAGAACTTGTTCATGCACTTTTAAAATGCAATAATTCACTTGCATATGCAAAAAAAAAATCTTTACAAGGTAAGTTCTCTTTATTGAAAGTGCCAAGTTACACTAGGAGATAAAAACCTGGAAATTTTCTACATTAAGTTTCTATCTCAATTTATTCTTTCACAAATTAGGTTATCACTATTTTGTCTTTTGATTTCACTGGGGGGGGGGGGGGGGGGAACCCTATGACTTTTTGGCAAATACATCTCATGAACAGTTTTCCAGAAATTGAATGTTCAGGATGAGTTTACCAATCAATGCTAAGAACTTATCCCTTAGTCCTAACAACAGTAAACTAGGTAAAAAATCCCCACAAGAAGGAAGATAACGTGCTAACTTGTGCAAGGCAAACCCTGAAGATCTCAGGTTTTGTGATCTGTGAACTAATTATGGCAAAAAGAACTCATTCCATAAGTAAGAGCAAACCAACTCAACTTGTGTTGCCAGACTCCCTCCTGCCTAAGAAGGGACCCCAGCTGAATGCTTCCCTTCAGTGAGGGCAAGCGTAACAACTCCTCCCTGTGTGGACTGTCTGTAGCCCATGTTGCAGCTGACCCCTCAGTGAGGGTGTTCACTAATTCAGCATTTTTCCACCACATAGCTGCCTCTTCCCATAAAACCCACGGAGGAGGGTGGGTACTGATTACCTGCCAGCCAGTTCCCCTACAATGCCAGTCATGGAAGTCTCATTTGCTTAGGGAACAGAACTTCAAGGAAAAAAAAAAGTTTCTGGGTCAGTTCTTCATTCAGTTTTGTTTACATTTCGCACTCTAGAAACATATAAACAAATTGGGATTTACTCTGTTCACTTAAACAGAAATTATGTCCTATCTTCCTTCTACAATATCGCATGTTATCTTCCTATCGCAGAGTATCTACTGCTGTGTAAGAACCGTAAAGCATTTAGTTTTAATAGCAATTCATCCAGCAAAGCTCGGTTCTACTTTGCACTGTGCTATGCTAGCAAAACAGTAGCATTCAAATTAACGGCAGGAATAGCAATAAAGGCCCCAGATGTCCAGAAGGAATGCAAGGGCTGAATACAAACTCGACTCACTGAACAATACAAAATTATCTAACGACCGATCACCGGACTGGCTTGAAGAACTAAAGGATGTGTCATCTTGGGAAACGGGGGTGGGGTGGAGTTAGCGGACTGCAAACTTCGATCAGACAATACCTATCCCAGCTACAACACCGTTAAGATGATAAGCCCTAGGGATGTGCTGAGAACTGGACGATTTAAAGGGCCTACCCATTTGTAAAAAGAAAAAAAAAAAACCCAACAAAACCCAAAACCCTACTGCAATAATGTTGGCAAAGATAGCCAAAACAGTTTATGCTGCATGCAAGCAAGAAACAGCTGCATTAAAAGAAAGTGAAAGTTAATCAAGCTGATCTCCAAAAGCTGGACAATGATAGAATTGATAAACTCTCAAGTGCATATGAATTCTAACAGAGATATAACTACATGATCATTTACATGTTTCACAGAATTTTTTTCTCAGTAATCTTCAAATTTTTTTTACTGTTATGGAGGAGACAACATTTTTCCTGCCCTTCCTCTCACTATGTCTTGTAGCTGAGATCTTTATAAAGTACTTCAACATTAGCTAGAATCCTAGGATGACAACTTCAGGTTAGGCAAAAAAAGTTTGGTAAAAGTTATAAGCAAATGAACACAAAAGTCTTATCGAGGAAAATGAAGATCAACATTAAGGGACTAGGTTAGAATTTGTTGGTCACACACAAATAAAATCTTGAGCAGCAAGAAAAATCATCTGCTAAGCTGCAAGAATCCCTCGCTTTAAACCTCTGCCATTGACTTATATCACTTAAAGTAATCCAACTTCCAGCAGTTAATCGATAACCTTGCAAAGGCCCTAATGCATCCTGGAAAAGATTCTGGGGCCTACCTATACATGGTGTTATTCATGAATCTTTACTTCTAAACTGTAGCTCTTTGTTGTAGTTTCAGTTAATGCACTTACAGGAGAAGGGCAAGCATTCATACCTACCAGACATTACACTTAAGAACTGATATCTTACCTAAATTTGCATCAGGTTCGCATATAGACTAAAGTATTTCTGAATGTACAGCTCCTGCTACATGCTAATTTTCGAACACTTCTGAAAACAAAATCAACTTTCAACCTCTCTAAACACATCTGTGAATATGATTTATTTTTCCTTACATATCTTAGTGATATAAAAAACAGAGAAAAAGGAGAGAAAAATTGCACAGCAGAGTTTTAAAAGTCATCTTTTTCATGAAAGTAGTAGTAGCCCTTATATATTTCTTCAACCAACTGTCAAAGCATTATTCAACCTGAACATGAAATATTAGCATACTATTTTAATAACACTGGAAAACTGACTAAATAAATTAACAGGAGATCTGACTTACGACAGTTGTTCTTTTGCTCACTATTTACACATACAATTTAGAACTTTACAGAAACAGGACACTAGAAATACACATGTGAAAACTGAGAAAGAAAAAGAAAGGAGAACAAAGCAAGGAATTGAGAGCACCGGCTGACCTTCCAAAAATCCCTCCATCCCATGTTTATCACTGAACAGAAAAGAACGCAAATCTCATAGCGATCAGCTCAGCTAATATTGATCGCTGACTGACGTTCTAAAGAACATCTTTGTTCAGGTAAACCCTGCTCCCCAAAGCATAATACTATAATGCATGCAAATATTAATTGATACAAATGAATCTTCCTTTCAGCTTTCACAAAAGCTTCCATTTCTACCTTAAGAGCTCTACAAGCAATACTTCATTAACCCCAGCTACCTCCAATTCATAGTAAAGTTCAGCACCAAGTATTGCAAAAATTACAACTCTACGCGGTCAAACTTCTCATCTTCCCTTGCCATGTATATCTAGGAAGCGATAGGGAGCCAAAAGACGTCCTGCTTTTGTTCCATAAGGTCAGTGCATTTATCCCTTAGAAGTACTGAGTATCTGGAAGAAATCTTGGCCTCCACTCTACGAGCTGAACTCTCAGCCCTGCTAATTTTTAAGTGCAACTATTGCCAAAAGTCAGAGAAATCTCCAAAATTTCATGCAAGGAATGGATTTCCTGTACCTTCTTCAAATACATATTACCTCTCTCCGTCCGTACAGGAAGCCATGCTGGACACATCAGCTCCAGACTGCTAATGCCCAGTAACAAACCTTCTGTTCCAAATCAAGCTTACTGTGAAGCTAGCCAAAAGCCTACAATAAGTTCCCCTAACCAAAGAAAACACACTAGACCCACAAATTCAAGGTTCTGGCCAAAACATGGGCAGAAGTTAGCTGAAAATTCTCCATCAGTCCCATTAAAACTATCAAGAGGTCCCTGTGAAAGCTATCAACAGGGTCACAGGCAGATGGCCATTATTATCCTGATGGAAACTCTCTACAACAATTGACCATGATCTGTTCTGCCTGAAAAAGCTGGCAGAGATTTAGAGCAGCATATTGCTTTCAGTTCAGCGTTGAGAAACTCCCATCACTACCATTTGTGTAGAAATACAGCTTTACCACCAAGATCTTTGACCGCTGACAAAAGAATACAAACTAAGTTTAGTATGTTGATGCAATCTGCTTCTTTGTGGCACATAATTACTACTACCAGCGGGATAGTTCAATTTATTTACTCTGGAACCTTCAACAGCATTATCAACTGAGCAAAACACAAAGGTATAAAAAGTTAGGATCTGTGTAAGGACTGTTCAACTTCTGCAAGGAATAGACTAGACTAGACTAGAATAGAATAGAACAGAATAGAAGAGAATATTTCAATTGGAAGGTACCTACAACGATCACCTAGTTCAACTGCCTGACCAATTCAGGGCTGACCAAAAGTTAAAGCATGGTATTAATGGCATTGTCCTAATGCCTCTTAACCACTGACAGGCTTGGGGCATTGACCACCTCTCTAGGAAGCCTGTTCCAGTGTTTGACCACCCTCTTGGTAGAGAAATACTTCCTGATGTCCAGTCTAAACCTCCCCTGGCACAGCTTTGAACCATTCCCACGAGTCCCAGCACTGGATACCAGGGAGAAGAGACCAGCACCTCTCTCTCCACTTCCCCTCCTCAGGAAGTTGTAGACAGCTCTTTCAAGTCACCTGTATGCCAAGTTCTTGGATGTGACGCATGAAAGTACCAGAAATCATTCACAAACTAACACACCAACCCCATCAGCAGGCTCTTGCCAGTGGATTGTCAGTGAGGCAGTCCCAGTCTACATCAAGGCCTTGTTTCTTAGCAGAGCTTTTATCCCAACACAATTTTTATAACAAGGTCAATGTAAACCAGCAGATTTCATAAAGGATCAACCCCTTTTAAAAACTTCTAGGTCCAGGAAGAAACACCCTCATCTGAACTACAGGGTTTCCACACGGTAGGTTCTTTGTAACAGAAATAAAGTAGGGGGGGTGTTAAGAAAATTTCTCTTTACCATTATTTTTCATATTCTGTTCAAACAAAAAATTAGATCAAGAAGAAGAGAAGCCAAATGTTTTTCCTTAAAGAAAAGGGATGAGGGAAGAAAAGGAAGGGAAAACAGGCACAGAAAATTCCTGATGGCATGGAATATAATCCCCATTACAGTACTGAGAAGAAAGGAGACGAAGTCTGACCTGAACTGTAGGGACTGCTTCATAAAAAATATAAAATAATAATGAAACTAGTTACCTAAGTTTTCTTCACTGAAAATTTTCAGAAAAATTTGACTGTACAAGTTGGGCAAAATCAATTCCTAGTCTCTTTGGAGAGGAAGAAAAAAACCCCAAGCAATCACCAAACCTTCTTGCTCTCACCTCCCTTTCACAACACAGAATCCATACACTGGAATACAGTAGCTACTACATTGGGTCATATAGTCTAGTATTAGTACACTGTAGACTGGACAAATAGCAGCATACTGGAGATACATATATACACACACACATCTGCCAGTATAGTGGACATACATACTAGTCTTACATCTCTGACAACACCCAGAACTAGATGCTTCAGAAGGATATTCAAGACTCCATAGAAGCCAGATACAAGATGTGCTCTTCTAACATGTAACCAAGAAGTGGACTACACTCATATTAAACGTCACGGTTAAGCAATTTCAGTAACTTGGTCATCTTCAGTTTTCGTAACTGTAAGCGATATAGTATTTATGTAGGCATGCAGTACAGACATGTTTAAAGTTACTGGTTTATGAAACTGAAAAAGGATGGTAGAAATTGACCTTACATTAAAAAAATTATGTATCTGCTGTCAGAGGTATATTTGATAATGTTGTATCAGAGAAAATGATAGTAATACAATGTATTAAATTTGAAACAACTATTAATTTTACAGCAGTGCAACTGGTGTGCAGGTATTTCAAATTGTTTTATTGCAGACTCTTTAACTGCAAATAATTTCTGATGTATTTGAGTGACATAAGCACAAAATAGTATGAAATTATAAATATTTTAAATTGACTTACCATCAGAACTTGTTAGAACAAAGCTCTCGGCATGAGACTGCTTCTTCCCACCTATACTTCTGGGAAACCAGTGAAGATCTATGGGATAAATATCATCTGGAAGTTTCACTACTCGAGTAGTCTCACTAGTTAAAAGGTTCCATTTCATAATTTGGTGATCATCACTGCAGGAATATAGCTCATCAGCTGTAGTCCATCCCACACAGCTAACCAATTCTTTATGTTTAATTAAATTAAGGAAGTCTGAAAATTGTAATTATTAAAAATAAGCTTACAAAATATCTCATCTAGGTTATACAAAACTGAAGGAACAGTACAGGAAGATTATGTTGATAAGATTCCATGGAATGTTCTATACAAAAAAACTACGATTCTTTATTTTTTCTTTGCTCTTTTGCTTCAAGAAAAGAGCTGGGAGAAATTCAGCAAAAAAGAAAGCAAACTGTATTGTGTAAAAATATAATTCTTATTATGATGCATACTTATTGAAACACAGCTGAAATGTCGGGTTACAGCTCTAAAAGGGTCCTAGTGCACAATGCAAGTGCAAAACACCCAACTATCATTCAAATGTGTCAGTTTATTAACACCACATCATATATAAATGGTTGACATACCTAATTTATTAGTAGGAGAATGTGCTGGTTTTGGCTGGGATAGAGTTAATTTTCTTCATAGTAGCTAGTATGGGGCTATGTTTTGGATTTGTGCTGAAAACAGTGTTGATAACACAGGGATGTTTCAGTTGTTGCTAAGTAATGTCTGCACTGGTCAAGGACTTTTCAGCTTCTCATGCTCTGCCAGGCGCACGGGAAGTTGGGAGGGGGCACAGCCAAGATAGTTGATCCAAACTGCCCAAGGGGCTATTCCACACCATACGGCGTCATGCTCAGTATATAAAGCTGGGGAAGAAGAAGGAAGGGGGGACATTGGGAGCGATGGCGTTTGTCTTCCCAAGTCCCCGTTACGCGTGCTGGAGCCCTGCTTTCCTGGAGATGGCTGAACACCTGCCTGCCCATGGGAAGGGGTGAAGGAATTCCTTCTTTGCTTTGCTTGTGTGTGTGGCTTTTGCTTTCCCTATTAAACTGTCTTTATCTCAACCCACGAGTTTTCTCACTTTTACTCTTCTGATTCTCTCCCCCATCCCACTCGGGGGGAGTGAGCGGCTGTGTGGTGCTCAGTTGCCGGCTGGAGTTAAACGACAACAGAGAATTACTATTTCGTTTGTATCTGCTACGTGCATGTCTTATTACCAGCAAGTAGATATATCGCTACTCCTATTTACTGCCTGGGAAAGCTTTTAACTTATCACTACAAATAAGAAAGGAAAGAAAAACTCAAAGCTTTCTATCAAAACACTGATAGCTTCCGAAGGGAAGGTATTTCTCTAAGAGTGTTCAATATCTCTTAAAATGTTGCCCTTAAAGGCTGCACTGTATGGCAAGGTGAAGAAAAGAAAAAGGAAAAAAAAAAAAAAAAGCCACCTGCAATTTACAAATATTTTACTACGACATTTATGATAAAGAAATCCTTTCTAGAAAAGATCCTTATCAGAATTAACATGCTCTTCGACAGTTTATTCTGAGACAAAGGATATGTTTTGGTTCCTTTAAAAGCGAAGTCTTCAGTCTCATTTCAGTTGTTCAGATGGAGCATTAAAAAAAAAGATATGTAGGTATGTTATAGCTGTAATAAAACAAAACAAACACATATATAAGTAGCCAAAATTTAAAAGGAAGACACACTAACACCAAAAGAAAAAGTTTTGAAATAAGTAATATTACATTAGTACTGTGGCAAAATAAGCACCAAAACAGACCCGAGTTTTAAGGGAATCCTGTGTGTACAGTACCCCACTCCGTATTTATCCGATTGCTCAGTATAAACACACTGGACAATTTAAAGAACAAGTGATGCTAGGAACATTTTGCTGAAACATTATAGGTTGAAACACTGAAGTTCTCTTGTGCTGCCAAATAGCCATGAAGGTAGCAAGGGAAAACCTGGAATCGCAAACTTTTCAAGGAACTTCATGCTTAGTGAGAGCACTGTGAGAAAATTTAGAGGAAAAAGCCACACTATAAAAATAATCCTGCCATGACAAAATGATACAACATCTTAGTCTTTCATCCACCCCTGTTTGTAATGTCCATGATACTTTACTGCAACACAGTAATTTCATAAGCAGTTCAACGGGGTCCCACCCTCTCACCCCCTTCCCTCCCATGACAGCAAAAGCCTTTATGTGTCTGTGCCTGGACAGGGTAGAGGCTAAAATCCAGGTTAAAACTTTTTTGTCCTTCAGGATGGAAAGAAGTGAGAGCAAGAGGGTGGGAGCAGACGGTATACTTTGAGCAGAGTATGATGATGCACAATGTGGCCTTCTAATCTTCTGGAATTTTTTCACTATAAAAATGACTGTGTGTCAAACAGTTATTATGCAGAACTTAAGAAGCATTAAAAGGGTAATAGTCCTAAAACATAATTTTCTGTGCCCAAAGAATAACTTCGTTTCAACCCTACGTTACATTAATTGATAAACACACACAATAGCTATTTTTATTTTTAAATAATTACATCTCTTACACTTGAACATCTAATTTCCTTCTCCTACCTTATATTTATTGGGATGCACGGATCTTATCTGCTTCTATTTTCTATGCACACCACAACTTGCTAACCCCACCTTTTCAGTTGCTGCTTGGTAGTTTTTAATTGTTTATTTCTCTCTTAGTGTTTCAGCAGGCACATCGCTATTGTCAGCTTCCAGCTTGCAATCCCTCCCTGCTCCCACTACACGGGCACCTAAAATCCTTCAAAAGTTCTTGCGGAATGATTTTACTTTGAAAGACAAGGCCAGAACTTTATTATAATTTTTGAACCCGGCTTAAACACTCCTTGTGTGCACCTAAACGGCAGAAGGCTCACCCTTACGTCGCACAGCTGCGCCTGTTGTCATCAACAGGTACACCGTTACTCATCTACATCACACGTCCGTAACCAGTCCAACAGCAGGTCAGCTGAAGGCATTTACTAGGAGTTTTAAAAAAGATGGGGCAATAACGAGGAGTTATTCTGGCACGGAGAGTTTAGCCAGCTTCTCCCAGCCTCACGCTCCCGCCTGCTCCCACAGCCTTACACCGCAGCCCCACGCCTCCTCCCCTCAGCCGTTTCCCCTCCGGAGCTGCTGAACGAGGAGATGAGGACCAGAGACGGCGGCGGGAGATTGAGCAAGAGCCGGGGGGAGAGAAGGGAAAGACTGACGGCAGGAGAGCAAGGAAGGGCGTAGATGGCGGTGGCGGGGCAGGAGCTCGCTCCTCACAGCACGGCTGTCCACGGGGCGGCTTTCGCTCGCCGCTGTGAGGGACCCGCAGCTCTTCCCGCCCCGTCTGCGTCCCCTCCCCAAGCCCGAGGGACAGCCTCAGGCACCGCACGGACAGCAAAGCCCGCTCTCCGGCCGTGCCAGCACACCCTTTTCCCTCAAAGTTTCCAGCCTCCCAAGCGGCAGATTATCCGCCCCCCCGCCCGGCGAGAAAGCGTCCTCCCTCCGCCGCCCCTTCTCTAGGCGAGCACCAGTGCCCGTTTCCCTCAGGGCCGTCCGGAGCCGGGGGTCGAGACTCCCCCGCCCTTACCTCGCCGCCCGGCTGTCTCCGCAGTTCTCCCTCCCCTCCGCCCAGCCTCCCACGCCGAGCCGGGGGTCACAGCTCCCGACCCTCTCGCCCACCGCGGCGGTGAGTCACATCTGCCGCCCGGCAGCCTCCCCCCGACGGCGAGGGGAGGGGGATCGCCGCCGCCGCCGCCTACCCCCAGCCCGCCTTTACCTGCGCCGGCAGCGGGAGGAAGAGCGCAGAGCGGCGGGGACCGCTGCCTCAGCGGCTGGCTCCCAAGCCCCGGCGGCTTCCGCGCTAATCCCGCCTTCCTCCCCGTCCCCGCGGCGTCCCGCGGCGCCACAGCAGCGGCAGGGCCAAGGCGGCGGCTGACCGCCCCCCCCGCAGCCAAGCGGCTCCGTCTCTATGGCTACTTCCCGCGAGACTTCTTCTTCTTCTTCCTCCTCCTCCTCCTCGTCCCACCGCCACCTCACGGGCCCTCCCCGACCAGGTGACACGGCCCGCTGGCGTCACCGCGCCGCCCGTTAATTAATACCACTTTAAAACCGTCGTGTCCCCACAATTTTTTTTTTTTTTACTTTTTATTTGTTTAATAGCAGCGGCCGTTCACGCCGCCGCTCGGGCCCTACCACCTCGCCGCCCGTTGCCGAGCAACCAAGCGCCGCCCACTGACCTACTTCTACAATTAAAATAAATCCTTTCCACGCGGGACGCGCGGGCATGGCCGTGGGGCCGCTGTCACCCTCAACCGCGAGTCTCTCCCCTCCCTCCGCCAAAACAGCCGCTCCCCGAAGCCAGGGAGTTTATTTTTTTTTATCCCACCCAGCCCGTCCGCGCAGTAACGGAAAACAAGATGGCGCGGGAGCGGGGCTTTTTTTCCTCCTTTCAAACCCGCGGGAGGCCGGCCCCCTCCCTTCCCAGCATGCCCCGCGCTTTTCTAACGAATTTCGGTTCGAGTTCGCCGTTTGGGCGCCATTTTCGAGTGTGGAAGCCGCCGAGCCGCGGCGGGAGCCGGAGCCGCCCGCGCTGCCGCAACCCGCAGCCTCGCTGGGGCCGGGCGCCGCCAGTCCTCGAAGGTACCAGCTCCGCGGGCAGCGCGGGGTAGCTCGGCGGGCAGGGCTTCGGGCAGAGGCGCCGGCAGTTCGCCCGGGGGCAGGTGGAGTTGGGGGGCTTCACCCGCTGTGAGCGGGGCGGCGGGGCCGTCCTCGGGGCACTTCCCCTGGGCAGGGGGTGCTGAGGGGGAGGGCAGGGGGGCGGCGGGCTCTGCCCCGCGCCTTATTCTTCCCCTTTCCTCCTCGGCCTGAGGGAGCGAAAGGCGGCGGCAGCCCCTCTCTCCGGGCCCGGGCGGCCGGGCGGGAGCTGCCCCGCTGAGGGCCCTTCCCGAGGGGTCCGGGCTGCCCGACGGCCGCTGGGTCCCCGCACCGGCGGGGCACGGCCTGTGCGTCCTGGCTGGTGTCTGCAGATGGGTTTGAGGAGGGGGGCTGAGAAAGGGTCCTCTGCAGCCCAAGGGAGAGAGCCCCGAGGTTTCCCGCTGGGCCCTTACGGACCTCTGGGGACCGTGAATCAGAGACCCACCTAGGACGGGGAAGTACGGGAATATACTTCGGTAGCATAGAGGCCCGATTTTAATCTGCTTACAAAGCAGGGACCATTCCGTAACTAGCTCTGGCTGCTCCTTTTATGCTTGAAGTGTGAGACACAAATCCTGCGAAAGTCCATGACGACTTGGAAAGAGCGTGACAAGGGTGCAGTCGGACTCCTTAGATTAACGGATGGATTAAAAAAAACACCTAATTTTTTTCACGGACATGGGTTATCGCTATCAAATTTAATCGGCTGTTAGTAAGGAAGCCTTTCTGTCTGTCTCTGACTCCCTTTTTCGCCATCCCCGTAACAAAAACGGCACTTGGCAGGAGATCGTCGAGAGATGCTTTTAACAACCACCTTTGAGCTGACTCAGGGGAGGGGCTGGGCACGAATTTGTTAAATTTGTTAGAGAGTATGTGGCAGCTGATTTATCGCGATTTAAAAGCTGAGGTCAAGTAGTTATGCTTGTTCATTCTGTTGAAGTATCTGGGGGGGAAGGGTTGGTAAGGTAAATAGGTCTATATTGCACAATTCTGTTGGAGTGGAGCAGTTTTGGAAAAAAAAAAAATCTGGTACTTTGAGAGGCTGTAATTGTCTGAGACAGCCATTGCGGAACACTTCTTACCAGGGGCACAGACTCAAATTGCCTTAAAATGAGTTCTTTCTCTCATTTCCCCCCCCTCCCCCATTGTCCCAAATGAAGGACTCTCATGAGAGTGTGGGTTGGGGGTAGGTCTGAAAACGTCAAATGATTGGCACCAATTGTAAGATGACTTTCTAACCACGTCAGTTTTTTATCTTGTGAGAAGTAAACTTTCTCATGTCTGTTTTTCTGCGAACTAACTTTGCCACTTGCTGCAATTTAAACTCTTCGGAGAGAGTTTCGCTCCTGCAGTCGTCTTTCTTCTCATCGGTTGCTTTCTATTTATGCTTTTTGGGAGCTGTGCTGAAGTGCCAGCTGATGGACTTTTGTAATGTTTTGTTCTTGATCAGTTAACTTTAACATCACAACTAGACGAAGGTATTTTGTTTTGCTTTCTCTGTTCAATGTTGAATGCTGGCAGTAGTGGTTGAGTTATATTTTGTGAAGTGAGTGTGTCGATTTAAACTGTTTAAGAGTCAAGCCTTTGCTATAATTATGCAGGTCTTTTTGTTTATCTGTCTATATAAAATATATAGTCAACATGGACTGTTGAAAGTAAAATGTGTGTCAGGTCTGAAATGTGTATGTGAAGAGTGCTTCCAGAAGAGTATAGACAGATGGCTACTCAGTTTGTTATTGCGAATGTGTCTTTTAACTCTTTTGCCCCCAGCATCACGGTTGCTTTCTCTGAGCATAGTAACTGCGTTGAACATGGCTGTATGAGTTTTCAGTAGGTAGATTCGTGCAGCTTCTACAGATTAGGGTCGGTCTGTTGTTTTGGGGGGTGATGTGTTTTAAAATGTATTGTTATGAGGCTAAGCTTGCGGTTTTGTTTCAGATTTGGATTTTTGTCTTCAAAACACCTCTAGTCTTTAGTTTCTAAATTAGTCAAACATCTGGGCAAACATGTAGGTATATTCCTTAGGGGATTGTAGTTCAATGCTTAGATCACGGGGTTTTCTTGTTTATGTTAGCAAAGGAGATAGATCCCTTCAGTAGTTTGATTGCTTGGAATGGAAGGGGAACAGCCAACAGCGATCATGCCAAGCAAGAGGACCAAAACCTCTACAGCAGCCCATCGGAAAGGCAGAGAGCCCTTAGAGGAGTCCACCAGTGACATGGAAGTGGAAAATGAAGGTAACGGACAGCTTGGCAAAGCACCTCCACAAGGTAGGTCTGAATATTGTGGTTCTGATGGTGTGTGAACTCTATGATAGTGCCTGTTTAGCAACAACGTTCAGTTGAATTTACCAACTGTTCCAGAGAGGATTTGCTCTGTTCTCTTCTAGAAAGGAATATTGAAAGCCTCGACTCCTGGGAAGTTTAAACTGCTTTTAAAATGATAAAGGGGGCTTGCAAAGAGTTAAAGTGTTTGGACCAGTGATTTAGTACAAGTGCAAAAGCAATTTGTAGACTTTCTCCTAGTAAAGCCTATTTTATATTCCTGATCTGTAACATTGTGCTTAAGATTGTGGTACAACAGCAGGATTTTTCAAATTTATATGCAGCCAATGGTATGGGATTTCTTGGAATGGAATAAATGTCAAGTTTATTTACTTAACTCTTAAAATGATTTGACTTTCTTTTTTACGAAGCAGTGTATTTTCTTGAGTTGAGTTTTTGCTGAAAATGTCTGGAAAAACAGCAGTGTGTGTCATCTTAGGTAGCCAGATATGCAATTATTAAAGCAAGGTATTTGACAAATGGATTAGTATGTTGAAATTGGTGGCAAAAACTACTGTCTATTTGAAGAAAAAGTTGCTAGTAACTGTTGAAAAGCTGCTTTGCTTACAACTAGCTGATATCCAGGGGGCCAGTTTGTTTTCGTAACAAACTTCCTGTCTTTGCAGAGTAGTTGTGCTGTCATTACAGCTTTCAGAGCATTGTGCAGCGATCCCCAAATCTTGCAGAGTGACTTGTGAGCACGCTTGAAATGTGGCTTTGCACTTATTAATGAGAAAGGCTTTGCCTGTTTCAGATTTGTAGGCTTATTGTGACGGCTGTAGCTATTGTAATTGCAGAGTGCCTATTAAAGTGTATTAGAATAAGAATTACATAATGAAAGAACAAACCCACTAGTGAATCGATGGGACATCTGAAGTATCTGTCTTTAAAGATTCAGTTCATGGAAAGAAGAATTTTAATTCCACTTAGCTCATTTTAATAATTACAGGCAAAAGTATAGGTTTGGTTCATATAGAAATGATGTTTGCTTTTCCAGTTGAGCATTTTAAAAGGTGTTTAGTCATTGAGAGCTTATAGTCCTTTTTTTCTTTCTGTTTATTTTGGATGGTTTTTAGCAGTCTCAGATGAGGTGCTTGATAATCGAAGTTTAGAAGAGATTTTGGGTAGCATCCCTCCTCCCCCACCTCCAGCAATGACCAATGAAGCTGGTGCTCCTCGTCTCATGATAACTCATATTGTAAACCAGAACTTCAAATCCTATGCAGGGGAGCAAACTTTGGGACCTTTTCATAAGGTATCTTTCTTTTACCTTAAGCATTTTTTTTTTAATTAAGGTAAGACTTTGCTGTGTGTTAGTATTCCTTACTGTATTGTCATGTAAGCTTACCGCAAAATAACTGAAAAATATTTAAGTTTTAGAATTACTTATATAGTGATATTCTAAATTTTCATTACTGGACAGTAGAGAAAACAGTTAAGTGCAACTTTCTGATACTGTACAATTTTAATTTGTCAGTAAACCTTAAAAAAGCACACTTTTCTCTTTATTTCGTTTACTGGAGAACTTTTAGGGGTGTGTTTGAAGAATGAGAATATTTTTTAGTGCCCACAAGAGACTTACGTGGCTAATCATGAAACTTTCCTTGCGATCGTGCTTGCTAAATGCAGTATCGCTTTGAGTTAACAAGTTAAAATTTAGAAAGCTGAGCTGAGTTGAGGTGTGTTTTTTTTGTTAAAGAAGTTGTACTGCTTTACCTTTGGCAATAAAAACTAAGCTATCACATAGTCTGCAGTTTCATGCACTAGGAATAATTGTGGTTTAAACTGTTCACAAATGAAATAGGTGATGTACACTGGTCAGGATCTATTTCCCTTTGAATATCACTTTTTTCCTTCTATTATGCAGCGTTTTTCATGTATTATTGGGCCAAATGGCAGTGGAAAATCCAATGTCATTGATTCGATGCTTTTTGTGTTTGGGTATCGAGCACAAAAAATCAGATCCAAAAAACTCTCTGTGCTGATCCATAATTCTGATGAACATACGGACATCCAGAGTTGTTCTGTGGAAGTCCACTTCCAAAAGATCATTGACAAGGTATGTATGCTTCTATTCAGAACAGTGGAGACTTTTTTTTCTTTAAAGATTTGAAAACGTTTAATATTTGGTTATTTTAGTTTGAGCTGGGGAAAACTTCATAGCATGATTAGTTTTACGTTTGGGATATAAAACATCAGTTTAAAGTTAATTAGCTTAAATTCCTCTATTGAGTAGTGCAGTTCTTAAAATATTAGTAGGGATTCTTTTTTTATTTTCTCAGAGACTAATATCTGGTACATGTCCGTTTTAAAACTATTTAGAAATATGTAATAATCATTTTAAGAAGAAGTCGTTTTAAAGTGATCATCTGTTTTACCTTAAGTAAATAAAACTTATTTCTGAAATTAATAAGACCCCTAAAAATTCATAAGTCTACGTTTAGACATGTTATATATTCTTAAATTTACAATATGAGCGTATATATTAAGAAATAAAACCTATTTAAGCAAAACTTTTCAAACCAATTAGAAACTAGTTTAGGTTATCTAAATTTAGAAAAATATATAACGAATCTGAAACTTTCTCATTTACACTTTATATACTGTAAACATGCCTGCAATTTTAAAACAGATTTTTCATCAAAAATTCTGGACCTCATATCCTACCACTAAATATTTTTCAACCTGATATTTTGTTTGCATGAAATAGAAAGTGTTGGCACATTAAAAAAATATTTATTTTGCTTGCCACTTCATGTATTGATAAAAACTTCTGGACATTTTTGTTAATTTATTGCAATTACAGTGCAAGGAATTTATTTCTCTTATTTCATTTAAATTTAATTTTTGTGCACACATTGTAGCTGAAGTGTCTCAACTGCTGAGTTTGGGGTCAGGCAAAATAGTGGGAAATGTACATTGAAATTTCAAAAATTGTGTTAATAAAGTGGCAGTATATACAGCCTTTGAAGGAACTGTTTTAAAAGACAGACTTTTTTTTTCTTTGACTTGATATACATACACACATACCTTTTGCTTGTATTTATAATAACCAGAATCAAAAGTTATTAAATTTATTCTTTTTTTTTTTTTCACTTGACTTTGTATTAACATCTAGGAGCTAACTTTATGATCTAAAAAACTTCTGCATATACTAGATACCAATTTGATTATGCTCTTGGGGGTTAATCTGGGAAAGTGGTAGGCCAGTTTAAGTCTTTACAAGAAGCATGCATCAATTTTAACTTTTTAAAGTATAGCACCAGCTTTATTTTTGTTACTGCTTTGTAGGTAAGTCTGAGATCTTTTGAAGCTGATGATGTCATATTTGTCACATCTTTAATGTTTTGCTTTTTTATCTTCTACAGTTTCTCTTTAGAACTACTCAGCTAAAAGTAACTCCTTTTCCTAGCACTATAAAAGAGGAGTTTAAAATGCAAACAGTAGTTAGTCATTCAAGGCTTCCTAATCTAAAATTTAAAGGGTGAAATAGCACAGCCACTTTAAATTTGAAGTAGGCCTTTTACTTTGTGATTTGAAGCAGTGGTAAAGAGAATAAATTAAGTATTTTCAAAGCAATAGCTTGTATTAGAGGTGGGAAAGGCACAATATGAAGGCCATTAGGTTTAAATGATTTGGCGTATTTTTTGTCCAGTTCTCAAGGGGTTTTTTTGGTTTTTTTCCTCTCTCTTTTGAGATATGCAGCTTTAAGACAGTTCCCACTTCTACTAGACCTCAGAGTGCAGTTCACTTAAAACCTGAACATGATAAAACTTCTGTGCTTAATTGTGAAATATGAGGTAAGCCTGTGATATAGTAATTGTTTTTCTGGCTTTGTTTTTCCTCAAAACAGGAAGGAGATGATTACGAAGTCATTCCTAACAGCAATTTTTGCGTATCTAGAACTGCTTATAGAGATAATTCTTCTGTCTACCACATCGATGGAAAGAAAAAGACATTCAAAGATGTTGGTATTCTTCTTCGGAGCCATGGAATTGATCTGGACCATAACAGGTTCTTAATTCTACAGGTTGGTGTATGAATAAAAACAATTTTAAGTAAAGCTGTATTTCCAGTTACAGTTACAAAAAAAATACTGTCTAGGTTTTAAGTCTTGTATTTGAGGCCTTAAAGTACTCTAGCAGCACATCATGGTTTGTATGTTCTAATAAAGATGCGAATCATTATTTGCTGCTTTAGAAATTTAAGGAAGATAAACAGTTGAAGATACTAATATAAATTTTTCTATTAACAAATTTGCGTTCCTGACATGTGGATGAATAGAAGAGTTGTCATACTTGTTCCGCCCTAGCAGCACGTAAATATTGGTGTAGTAAAATAAACCTTAAACCCCAATATTATTGTGCTGCTTAAGCGTGGCAGAGGTTCAGCAACTCGTTTATACTTTAGAGAAAAGTGCATTAATATTAACTTAAATCTTAATGATTCTACTGTTACCTACGGCTCTCATATATAAACATGGTTTTACTGGAGAAGTATGTAAAGAAAAATTATCTGCATAAAAATTGAGTGCAAGAAAGCATATGAAGTGTACTTTTTGTTTACACTTGTTTAACAACTGTAGAGGACTCAAAAGAATGGCAAGTTTATAGCCAATTCAAGCTATGTTTTTAAAAGCTACAGTTTACAACCCATACTGTAAAAATAATCATAGAGTTTGTCAATATAATATCATTTATATTCATGTTTGACCTTAAAATTATAAGGCTTGCTGGCATATGTTTGCTGTTTAAAAGACAGGCTGAAGAGAAGCACACTAATTTTTTCTAATTTTAAATAATAATGGAGAATTTTGCTATGTGTCAAACAATTACTTAGTGTAAATTGAGTTAAAGTATTTGATGGAAGTATTTAAATATTAATTCAATTGAGTAACTATATCTGCAATTACCTGGAATTATTTCACTACTATTACTAACAGGTCCCAAATCTACTCTGAAGGATCATGGCCTAGAAAATTAGTGAACAGTGGGAGCCTCCCAAGGTCTGAAATTTTTCAACAGCGTTTATTTTAGGCCTGTTTTTGTCAAAGGAGCTTCCAGTTCCCCTCTTAAAAAAAAAAAAAAAAAAATTTTCTAGATAGGCCGCTGTGCTTGCTTCACTTCCTCAAGCCTTTTCGTGCAGTCCTTTTTTACGGTTACACCCACAAAAAGAGGATATATCTGTTTTGAAGTCTCCATGCCAATTAATTATTCCCGCCAACACTTTATTTCTGTATTTTCTGTTTCAAGATGGAACGAGGAGTACCTCCAACAAAACAACTGTAGTAAATACACTCTTTTGTCTATACAGTTGTTCTTAAGTGTCATTTTAGCAAAATTTCTAAAAGAGAGAGAATGCAGAGTCAAAGATTAAGCTAGGCAGAAATTATGGTGCAGAGATATCTAAATCTTAGTGTTAAAGAACTTGCCCTCCTACCGCTGGGAGGAGGGGAAGGGAACTTTTGGGAGGGAGTGTTGCTAAGCTTTTAACATTTATTTTATTTTTTCCCCAAAATGTGATTTGTTTTCTTTTCCCATTAACTGTTTCCCAGGAAGATATCAATGAGGAGAACATACCTTTTCCTAAAAGCTTGAGTTTCATGCTTTCCACCTGCACAAATAGGAAATAAGGGGGAGGTATAACCAATATTAAGGCATAAAGCAATGGTTCGCACCATTATTTTTTTTCTTTGATTCCACTAAACTCTTTGTGGGTAATGTATTATCATGAATGGCAGAGGAAACTGTACTGAGATTTTCTGTGTTTCTTTAATCCTTCTGACTGAGGCAAGGTCCTTTCTCTTTGCACGTAAGGTTTTGCGCTTGTTTAAAGTGAAATCTACTGATTTGGCGATTCAAAGTTGAGTACTTTCCGGTTGGGAAATGTAGCAATATTTGCCACATAGTGACAGCAGAACTTCAAAACTCAAATACTAAAAATTATAGTTAGAAGTAAATGAGACCAAGGCTAAGGCTGTGAACTACTATCACAAGGGTTGCCCCTTTTTTCCCCCTAATGTTTTTCAAATTAAGTTATTTAAAATTGGAGGGATAGGTAACAGGTTTATTTAGCTTTTGCTCTTCTCTTGTTATAGCTGAGCTAATATAGGCTACCCTAAGTTTAACTTGCTATCAAGTCAGCGTAATTTCTCTTTTTAAATGTTAAAAATCGCCTTGATTTTTGACGATATCAATAGGATGTAATTCAAATATTTCACTTGTAATATAGATTTTGGGCAAAAATGTTAATTAAGGATTATCAAATGCTGGTTTTGGTGTGTGACAGAATATTCACCAGTTAGTACTAAAGAAAAAGTTGTAAGAGAACATATCCTACACATAGTAACAAAACCTTTAGATACTTGATTATATCTTGCTAGCATAGTTAGCGTTACTCAGTGGAAAATACTGCTTTTTAGAAGACTACTTTATTTTTTTTGTTTATTCTCCCCACTTCACCCCCTATTTTGCAGTCTTTCTGACGTAGTGGATTTTGGTGCCTTTTAGGATAAAATTTGAAAGCTTAAGCCAGACTGAACTTTGTAAAAGTTGGGTAGGGCACGGTACAGGTACTTCTGCTGATGCCATACTGAAAACATTAAAATCAAACTTCTGATGACTTCTGTGAGTAACGTTACAAAAAACACCTGTGGAAAAACAGAATATGTAAGACTAATTGAGTAGTTCTGGAAGTATTACAAATTCTGTGCCTGAACTAGCTAGTTGGAAAAAAAAATCTTGCTTAAAAATGGTTTTGGTTACAATAGTATATTGCCAACAATTAACAGGAGGAGTTTGTCATTTTTGTGATCCTTAAGTTCTAACACTGCATATTTCATGTGTTTAATAAATTACTATATGCTTTTAGTACTTTAGGAATAGACAACTGTTAAGTGCATTTTTAATGAGCTTGCCACAGCCTGAAACTGCAACAGGAAAAAATACATCTTGTTACTTTTAAAAAAAAAAAAAGTATGCCAAGCACTGTGGTAAAATCTAGCATCTTGCTGCTATTTTTCTGTCTTCCTCACCTAATGCCCCAGCTTCAGTAATTTGTATATCTGTAAAGAACAACAAATAAAATTACTTCGCTTTTCTTGAAAGACTTACTTGGACCGTCAGTGTATGTATACAGAAAACTTGTGTGGGTTCTGTGCTCTGACCAGGCTGGGCAAAACTCAGAAGGTAAGTATGTTTGCTGTTGCTCAATAGTGACTCCTCTGAACAGGTTAAGCTTGAGGCCAGAAAAAAATCTCAGCCTCTTTATCCTGGCTGGTTTGCCTCTAAGCAATTATTAAATAAATGGGGAGCATTTGAAGGAATGTCAGTTTTGGACATTGCAGGGTAGGCATGTCTGGGGAGCAAAGCAAACCAGCTGTGGACAGCAACCATTAACGCCTGCTGAAATTGGCTTTTGCAGTCTTTCAAGGTAAGAGAAGCATAGTCGATATAAACTTCAAAAGGAAAGTGGAGTTTCATAGGTAACTCCCATTCAGCGACTTTGCAGATGAATCTTGTAGAAATGGTAATAAATGGCACAAGACTTGGAATTAATTTTGTACTAAAAGACACTATCACGGGACCAGACTTCTGTGAGTTGAATTCAATTTACTTTAGAAGCTACTTTCTTTCAAGTGAATTGAAATGGTTTTAAGTAAATTTTGTACTAATTACAGTAGTATTTCACTTAAATGTATTTGATAGACTTAATTAAAATATTCTCATGTAGTCTTCAGCAAGTATAAACTACTGCAGTGGTTTTATATGTATGTATTTTTGTAACCGATTGGAACGGCATTTTGTAATGTACTAAGTCTTATCCTATGGCAAGATGATGTTGCCAGAAAGGAAGTTTAGTCAAGTTTTTCACCTGCTGCTTTGTGGAAATAATGTAGGAGTCGCTCTCTCAGTGTATTGGAGAGGAAATGAGGGAGAGCAGATTTTCTTCTTGCTTTGAGATAAGCCAGAAGTTCCCAATTGTTGAGGTCTGCTTTCCTAATGAGGCACACCAACATTGGAGCTAAAGCACCGAGTGGAGCATGAGCTGAAAAGCTCTACGGGGACTATAAATGGCGATCTATGCTGCCAACATTGGTGGTGAAGAGAGTTTTGTTCTAGAAAGGTCAAGGACAGCTGAGCTAAAGTGGTAGGAAGAATTAAAGCAAGTGTGATAATATAATTAAGACCAGATTCTTTGAATATTATGTAAAAATAGAAGCCTCACACTGATTCATAAAGTACTGAATCAATTTCACTGTTTAAATATTACGCTTTATGCTGAAGTGAATGCAGAGCAACACAAGATATGCTAATATGTCTATGTGCAGTTTCAAAATTAATTCTCTTACATTATCAGAAAACTCACATTGGCAATTCATATGACTTTTATTTTGCAAATTGCAACATAACATTGTAACCAATGTTTATTAAGCTTTCTTCAGAAAAATAGGGAAATATGGAAAGTGGAGAAAAGCACTTTTCTAGGGGCAGTGTGTAATTGAGAGTGATCAATCAAATAGTTTAATTAGAACATACCAATAATCTTAAGTCAAACATTGTAGGTTGAGTTTGACAATAACTGACTTAGATTCCAAAGTGACTCTAGATTTGCACTCAATTTTTTATTCTTGTATTAAATACAAGAATGTCCTTAAGAAAGCTTCTAAAATTAGACAGATGTGCAAACAGCTTGACAAAGGCTACTTTTAAATTATTTCCAGAACGCAGAATAGTAGTTTTGTGCAAACAACTGAATGTTGTGTAACAGGCTAATTCTAAGTTTTCCCTCATCTTTGGACAGTAGTGGCCTTGTAGATTCGTGTATGTGCATTTATTACTCACTTGACTTTCTTGATTTCCCACCTAGCTTATAACCCTTTTCTTGGAAGGCAGAGAATGAAGTTGAATATTTGATACTTTTTCCCCTCCTGTATATTTGCCATCTGGTAAAATTGAAGGGTAGAAATGAGATATGACTGCAAGCATTAAGTAATAGCAACAATAATGTGGAATTGGAGGGAAAAAAAAAAACCAAAACAAACAGCAACCTGTTGTGGCTTACAACAAGAGCTGTATTACAGTCACGTTTCCAGGAGAAGAATAAGGTTACAGGAATATTGGTTATCTATGTACATAGCTTCCACTGCCTGTGTATGTAGAATTAGAATTCATAGTCAAAACTTTATATGAAGAGGGGAGTGTGGGCACACTGTCAAAATAAAGTCAAATGGAAATTACCATTATGGAAAATTGAAGATACACAAATTTAGCACTTATTTTTGCCATTCCTTACTGTACTGCTGCTTAAAAAGTGAGAGCTATCATTTTGATAAAGTAAAAAAGGCGAAGTGTGAGCACTGTCATGCTAGTCCAATAGAAGAAAAATAAAAAATGGGAGAGGGGTTGAAAACAGTGCAAGTAGTGTACAGGGAAATGGAAAGACTCGTCTCACATTGCTGCCTAGTGGCTTATACAAGATAAAAACGCAGTTTGGGTGCTGTTATATTATCAAGAAACTAATTACACAAAATATCCAGGAAAAATAGTTTTGTGAGGCAACTAGTGTCAGATGCAGAAACTAAGAATTATACAACTTCTAAGCTAACACTTATGAAGTGATATGACAGGTTGATATTCATTACTACTTTTCCTCTAATTTTACTGCCGATTGGCTTCTGCAGCAGTTATGAGTTCTGTCAAACAAACATGTAGAATTGGAACTGCATCAGAAAAGAGCCTGAACCTTAGTAGTAGTAATTTAGTATTAGAGGTATTCTAATGTCACTGTTCAAGAATGGGTTAGAATAGAAACCTTCCTTGGTCAGAAGGAAAAATAGTGATTGGAATTTCCCAAAATTAGTCTTGGTTTTTCAATCTTTTAAATCTCTGTAGAAAGACAGATTTATAGTAAACATTCTAAATGTTCTAATGTGGTTTCTCCTTCAAGCAAATCCATGGTGCCACTGGTTTCATTCTACTGGCTGCATAAGCCGTTGCTCTTCGTTTTGCTGATGATGCTAAGAAGTTGTGTGCGCTGTATTTTCAACTCCTGTAGCTGGCTGGTGAAATACTTGCAAAATCTGTCCACATTCCCCTTGCTCTGGGAGAAATGCTTCACTGTTTGAAAGAAATTGAAATATAGCTGTGCTCCATAAAATAGGACTAAAAATTCTAAACTTTACTGTTATTTTATTAAGAGAAGTTTGCCTTATGCCAGGTCAGTTCTGTCTAGCCTTTCATATTAAAAAGTTAAGAAAAGAATTGAAATTGGGTTATAATTTGGATCGATTGAGATTGATTTTCTTCAGTAGGACGAACAATAACAAATTTTGCCTATGGCTACTATAATCCTCCACAAAACTTCGAGTTAGAGGTGGCTACTATAACTGCAAGTACTGTTTTCTCAGCATTCTGGATATGCTGGCTACAACTCAGCTGTTTGCTTCAGTTCAGTGCTTAAAGGACAAGTTCCGTTGATCACCTGTTGCATATAAGGAAAACCCTATTTGTTTCAAAGTTCAGTGTGGTATGAATTTTCCTAATAACTTCAATAGCCCTTTTTTGAGAATAAATGTTCATGCTTAAACCACTTTAAAATTCAACATGTTTACATTAAATTTTTTTATACATGCATATATAATAATACTCTGTCACAAACATCCGAAGACCGTTAATCTTGTGATGCTTGACAAAGTTAAATTAAATTGTTCTGACCGCTGTCTACGTTTGCACATCACTTAAATGGGATTATGTAATACTGTAATGTTGCAAACAAATTCATTTAATCAGTTAATTTAGTAAGCAAATTGAATATTCATATTGACAGTATTAAGAAGTTACAAGATTATTGTAATTGTGCTGTAACAGGTGTTATGCTCGGGATTACAGTCTAGCCTGCTGATACCCATCCATCACTCAAAGATTTTTGGACTCAATAACAAAACTTCCTTTTATGAGTGTTTAAAAAGCCTTAAAAGCTAGTATGTCATCAAAAGTATGCTACCATTACAGTGAAACTAATAGAATACTGGTCTGAATTTTAAAAAAGCTGTGATTGCCTTGAAAATACTAAATATTATAGCCACAGTCATCATATCTAAAATTCTGCGATAGTTTAATGTAATCTTGAAACAAAATTATCTGTTTTGACCATAACCCCAGCCGACAGCTTTTTCTCCAAGTACTGTAACACTTCTGTTGCAAGGCAGGAATTAGAAATTGGACAGATTGTAGTAGCTAGGCTTATTTTACTTTTCATTACTCCAAATGTGGTAGCAAACGAATTCTGAAATGAAGCTATCGTCTTGTATTGATGCAGAACCACAGCTAGGTAGATTTGACATCTAGGTATGAGGGCGTAAATCCAAATGTGGAAACTTCAGGAAACTTCTTATGAGAGGAAAATATCCAGGCTATTACAGGAGATGCTCCCTATTGGCAGTAGGCTTCCTGTGTACAACTTGAAGAAATAAGGCAGCTTTGCTCCTGCCCAGCACCTCATAGGTGGAGAAAATGTAAGCAAAAAGAAAAGCTGCTTGTACAAAGGATTTGTCTAATTTACCAGTATCAACAAAATGTGTGATTTTTTTTTTTTAAGCCTGGAATAAATTGATAAAACATGTTGAAGTTCCACAAAGGGTTCGGAAGATTTCTTGTGTTCTACTTGCAACAGTTGAAGTGGGAAACTAAGACAAATAGGATGTCCTGCTCTCTAAGGTAATGCCTCAGTATGTTTCTCAGCCATGTGTAAAAACACGGAAGGTTTTTCCAATATATAGTATGCATCCTCTAGGCAGTATTTTCTCTGAAACTATTCCTCATGAGCAAAACTGAATGTAAATTTCAATTCAGTTAGATGTTATATTATTCAATTTTTTTAATTTGACTAGTGTTGAAGAGCTCTGCTACCAAAAACTTCTCCAAAAACTAAAACAGAGCAACTGCAGCAGAAAATTCCCCTCAAAAAACACCCAAACTACCCAGTACTCCCCCCGCCCCAGAGTGCAGTACATTTCCATCTACTGAATTCCAAGCTACAAAATTCCCTTGTTACAATATATGTTTTAATGTGCCCATGCTTTACTGTGCTTTAAAACTTGACGTGTGGGTTTTAACACTCAAAAGTCAGTCCAATTTGTTAGGTTGTATAGGATCATGGTAATCTATCCCAAGGTTTTCAGCACTTTATTTTAAAGCTTCAGATTAAGGCACCAGAAATTAAGTGGCAAACCAAAATCCTGGAAAATTGTTTTTAACTTACTTGCTGCTGTAATTATTCTGTGGAATGCTAACAAAGTAGATCTGCAAATGTAGTAACCGTTTAGTTGACCAAACTAATGGTGTTGCAAGACACTGTCTTCAAAAGTTATTTTTTCCCAAATTTTCAGGGATGAGAAGAGGAGGCAGTAATTGGTAAGCAAACATCTTTCTCTGTAGGTTCTCCAGAAACAACTAGTCATAATGCAGGCAAGTTTTCGCACCCAAAGAAAAAAGTATTGTTTCTTTCTTCATGAAGAGCGTTAAGGTTGCTGTCAGTAATCTTTCAATGTCAAAGGCTTTTTGCTAGCCCTGTCTCATTTCATACCAGAATTTTAAAATGGAATCTGACAGCTGTATTCTGAAACTCCATAATTCCAGTTCCAGCACTGTCACAGACTGAACTACTATTGTGCACAGCACAAATTACCATCGACTACAGTTTATCACCATTTGAGGCTGGATAATGTCAGTATTGGGATTAATGCATTATGCCATTCAGACTTCTTAGCTTTGGAATTAGTGCTTCAGTCCACAGACCCTACTCTCAATGTAAAGGAAGGCTGCTGGAACGTAATGCTACTGTCTGCCAAGAGCAACAAACTGGAGTTATCTGCAGAAGTGAGAAGTAGTGTCCTGTTTCAAGACTAGTGCTAAGTGTTGCAGAAAGGCAGCTTAATGAGCAGGTCACAACTTTCCTTTATCAAGCAGTTTGATTAAACCTTGTTTAAAATTCAAATCTTTATATGCCAGAAAACATTGGATAAACTCAGATTAAAAGCTTTCTGTTCTGAGAGGATCAGCTGGTTTTAGAAACGAATGTGTAATTTTAGAGAAAATAGTAGTTGCTCTAAGAAATGAGGTAATAGAGAGTTTAGGCATTTTATTGTCCCACCTTTTCAGGGCTACATGGGAGGTGAAATTCTTGCCCTTCACAAATTTGCTCTAGGAGGTTACATACAGCAGTGGAGTGTGGTTATTGAAGTAAGCTGCCTGCATTATTAGAGATGTGCTAGTCCTAATGAGAATTTAGCCTAACATGAATACAGAAGAGTGTGCATGCAACGTAGAGACTGCGGTTTGATGAATTCTGTCTGTAATAGATGTCTTACATTAAATGTACAGTGTTCCTAAAATACTCCTAGGATGCAAGTATAACTTCTACTGAAATGCACAGAACTCAAAATAGATAGACCCCTGACTTGGCAGCCTCCGAACATTAAAATAGTGATAGATCATGGAGCTGATGTTGCCACTTCTGTCGGTTCATCAGGCATCTTTATGGGCTTCCACCCTCTGCATCCTTGTGGGCTTGAACGCAGCAGGCACAACAAATCCAGGCACTCCTGGCTAGCGTGTTTTGTGCTGCTGCTTTACCCTGTGCTTATACTGACCCTTTCAAAGTCTCCTCAACCAAGTTGTTGATTTCAAATGGTTAATTTTATTATGAGCAGTTCTTACGCTGGTTTTTGAAGGCTTTTGCAATTTACTGGCTTTAAAGTTTTTGCTCTTATGCACAATGGAAATTTAAATTTAGAAAGTATCTTAAATGTCATGGAACTGAAATAATTCACCGCCTCAAGAGTTCGGCTATGTAAAGAAAGGTGGAATCTCTAGCTTCCAAGTTCCTTGAAGTTATTCCTTATATTTTTCACTAGAGGAAATGGCTTTCAAATGAGAATGGCTCTGGCCCTTTTTTTATAACTCTGTAGCCTGCTGTCAAGCTCAGGTTTCTCATTATTTGCTACACCTGTCACTTAACTTTATTGCTTAGAAATTTCTCCACAGATAAATTTGTGTTCTCTCTTAGAATGTACCAATAATTGTTTTCTGGTAACTAAGCTGAGGCATTCTGTAGAAACTGTTATTGAGATGTATGTTCATTACACAGTGTTTGAGTTGACTACCTCTGTTACTAGTGATGTGTCAGCATCCCAGTGATAAACTTCAGTCTGACGTAGAAGACTTCATGCACAATGCAGAAACTGAAATTGGGTTCGTAATTCCATTTAGAGTTCTTGCACTGAATGTAGAGCCTTCCCAAAATACTCAATGGCTATTTGATGCTTTTTCATACAGTGATTACTTAACTTTTGTGGACGTTTTGTTCTTTGTTAGCTGTCTGCCAGTGTCACCGATTTCTTAGTGTTGACATCTATTTTGATTGTCTTCTCAACTAAATAGAGGACTGACTTACACACACCCACATTGCTCCCTCTCCTCTCATGAATTCACGCCTGTGAACTAGAGGAAGATAACCGAGGCAAATAATGAAAGAGATTTCCTGGTGGTCCGTTCTGAGACTTTAAATTTAGGTGTGACAGCTATGTTAAGCATGCCCAAGCATGTTTTCTTTTCAACAAATGTCTGCCTGCTGCCTTCTTAGTTTCACTTTCAAAAATGCTGTCCATATTTCGAAAGATCTTTTACTAGATAAATGAGCATGGCTGCTTTTTTGTTTGTGTTGTTTTGGGTTTTTTTTACATAATTCAAATAATAGGTCAAGTAATAAGCACAGTTAAAAAGTTAGGAAACAGTTAAATTGGCTAAGTTGTAACAGAATGCAGAGTTGTAAAATGTGTTTTTCCCCTGTTAATCATTGTCATGATTACTTGCAAGGAGAGCAGGTACAACTTTTTCAGTCTCCTTTATCAATTAAAATAGCTGGAAACCTTTTTGTTTCTTAATATAGGGGTGGGCTAAACAGATTTCTTAGTATACTAACTTGGTAAATAATATAAATATTAAATAATACTTAATACTCTTATTCAGTTACTATTGATAGTTTCTAAATGTTTTCATTTTTACCCTTGATAAGAAAAGAATCCAAGAATTTAAGTAGGTAGTCCATCTACATCTCTTCACCTGAGATGAATATGTAATTCTAAAATTGCTTGCCTGTGGTAAAGTAGAGGAATTGCATATAAAATTGGCAATAGCCAGCCTGACAAGTGCAATTTGTATGCATTATCTTCTCAACAGTGCTCAATTCAACTTTTCAAAATGTTGTGGTATGTATGGCCTAAACTGAAGGCACCAGTAATTCCTGGTCATATGGTGATGTCTTTATTTACCATGTAGACAACCAAACCCCTGATTTCTTAATTTATGAGGTTATAGAATTAGATACAATTGGATTAAATTTCATTAGTTATTTACTATATCATTAAGCATATTGTATATTCCATTACATTTGTGAGCTATGGAAAACCCTCACAACTACATTATCATATTTCTTAGACAGTTGTGACTTAAAGATGGTTAATTATACTTAGGCAGATCGTAAAAAAGTTGACTTACATTTCTTGCTTGTCTGTAATTCCTGTGCTTGTGTTAAATCCAGGGTAGTTTTGTGGCTTACAGCAGCATGTAACTTGAGGGATATACATGCAGTGTAGAAAATTCTCAGACTTGATGCTCAGCACCTGAATTAAGTATCTTTTCTGTGATTGTTTTTTCTCGGATGTAAACAGAGGAAATGCTTTAATGCAAGAAGAAATAAAATAGAGACTTATGACAATTCCACAGAAATTTAGATTCCACAGTTTCCTACCCATCAGCAGTGTCCTGCTGACAGGTGGTTTTTGGTAGAGAACTGATGCTTTTGTGGCAAGGGAGCAAATGTGTAATTGGAATTGTATATGATACAACTGCAGTTATTCGAAAACTAATTGTTTGGCTTTTTGATATGTGTAAGAAATAAAAAGAAGAGTTGGGTTGTTTGAGTGGTTTTTTTTGTCTTGTCAAACCTGTTGACACTTTTTAGGAACAGTAATTACCAGAAAATAAAAGCTTAGGCGCATTTAACTTCTAGAACTTTAAATTAAAAAAAAAAAAACCCTCTGCACCTGTGTTTAACAAAGGAATTATGTGCAAGAAAGACTTATCTTCATAAATACTTGTTCTTATTTTGCAAAATTTGCAAAACTTTGCTTTTTCCCTTTTGCTCAGCCAAATGGTATTTACTAATTGGAAGAAAAGCATAGGGCCACTAGGTGTCATTGCATACCGAGTACGTGGAATGAAATCACCTTAGCAAAAAATTCTAACAGCTTCTGTAGCTAATGTTCAGGAGTACCTCATCCTCAACTTTCTTAGCTGGTTACAGGTCTGATTTATAATGCTGGCCTAGAAATCTGGCCCTTTGTTGTCTTCTGTGACTGTCCTTTCTGGTTCTCCAGCAGTCTCATTAACCACCCCTTCTTCTCTATGTTCTTGAGAAGTTCTTCCTCATCCATACTTTTGTAGAGACTTCACTGTCAGTTCAAGCTCAACAAGTGGCCAACAATGACAACTGAATTCTTAACTATATTTTCTCTCTGTTGATATTGACCTAGGCTTTTTTTACGTACCTAACTTGGATACTGGAATATAAATTTGTTTTCTTTTTAAATCTTGTCAGTTCTAAAACTAAACTAAAAACTCTAATCCAGCTTGTTATTTCATGCGTTTAAAAACTGGTCACAAAGGCCAGTACTGGTACTCTGCAGTATTGGTTATCTGTCTTACAAAGAAGTTGTCTCTTGTCGTGTACCTAACTATCTGGGTTTTTGAAGGATGAATAGTTTTTACTCAGTGTTCTCCCTATTTAATTTTTGCAGCATCTATCACATCTATTCTTGCTCCAGATACCATTTTAATATGTCTATATTCCATTTCATGTCTTCACCTTCTGATATATGACCATGTAATTTACACAACATAATCTGTATTTTGAAAGATTTTGTGCTACTCTGTCCTAAGCACAAAATGTTGATAGTAGATTTTTTTTTTGTTGGCTAAGGATAGCATCAGTAAAATGAAGTCCTTGTCATTGTCTCAGTTTAATCTTTCCTAATTCTTGTGGTTTTTTTAAATCAAATTATTGTTACTATTCAGCTTAATAATTTGAAGTTAATGCTGTACATAAAGGGAAATTAAATGAAGGAAGCCTAATACTTAAAGAATGTTTTTCTCTTTCCAACAAGGAAGTCTCAGTTGTAGGAATTACAAGTCCAGTTCATCTATCAGACGTGATTTTATGGACCTTCTGTGTTCTAAAGAGAACCTTTTGGGGACTTCAATCCTGATTAAGCTACCTTAAGACTGTTGGGTGCTACATGACCTAGGGGGCATGCTTTATTCTCCTCTTCTTTTTTTAGGTTGGGGAAATACATTTTGAATCTTTAGAGAAATGAAAAAATGTTTAGACCTGAATGTTGGCTTCAGAAGAGACGCTGTTTTTCATGCACATCACCACCATGCACTCCTTGGAGGAAATTTCTATTCATTTTGATCTTTGTTTTTCCAAATACATTGCTACTCTGAATAGTCAGTTTTGATTACTGCATTATTTTGTTCTCTTTTTTTATAATGCTAGAATATGGTCACATACCTGCATTCCAAAGATGTTTGTATTTTTTCAGAATACTAACACTTTCCCCCAGAAAAAAAACCATTAAGAAAAGAAAACATCAACCTTTTCTTTTCCAAGGGGGAAGTTGAACAAATCGCAATGATGAAACCAAAAGGCCAGACTGAACACGATGAAGGCATGCTTGAATACTTAGAAGATTTAATAGGATCTGCACGACTAAAAGATCCTATCCAAACTCTGTGTCGCAGAGTAGAGATTTTAAATGAACAGAGAGGAGAAAAGGTGAGTCTCAGAAAGTTTTGTTTGAATTGGAAATAAAAAATATAAACTTACAATGTTTCATTATTGGATTCTTTTAGAAAAACAGTTAAGATAAAGACTTGGTTAAAATTTGGCACTTCTCTACAAGAGTAGAAGTACAGAGAAATTTGGAGTTATCTTTATTGCATCTGCTGTTTCTCTCCATTATAAAAGAAATGGGCAGTCAACATCAGTTGCCCTTTTTTAAACACTTACAATGCTGTTGGCTTTTGATTCCCAAAGGTTTGAATGCTTGAGTCAGAACACAGGATTTTACCTGCTGAACACTCTTTGATCATATCTGCATGCGGTCACTGCTTTGCAGACTGACTAGAGAAACAGATTATCATTATCTGAATACATCCAGATCGGGCTTTTTATCTGCCTTACTCCTATTGCTAAATAGCAAATAGGAGAAGTAGCAGGGAAACCTTTCATAAGCTAAGAAAAGGAGAGAGGAAGAGGGAGGCAGAGCATTGGTGAGGTGATGCACACACAGCTGTATGAGGAGGCTTAAAACTACAGAAAATCAGTTGTGACTTGAGCTGTGTAGATCTATTGCAGAACTTGCTTTCGTAACATTTTGTTTATGCATTGAGTTCTAAAAGTACTAAATAATGTCAAAGTTCTTTTTACTTGATGTGTTGGTGAATCCTAATACGTTGCAGACTTTTTTTAAAGGCTGGGAAGGAAAACAAAAGACATGTAGTTGCAGGAATTAACTTAAAAGGGGCTAGTCTACAGGTTGAAATATAGAAGATAACATATATGGACTGTCCATATGTAACTCCTCTTTATTTCTCACCTCCATTTTCCTTGATTTGCCTGAGCTGTTCCTAGCATGTCTAGGATCCCTTTTTAGTTTTAAATGACTGAATTGCCCTAAAAGTACAGTCTCGGCTGTGGAAATGGTGATCTGTTATTTCAGAAAGCTTGTAGTGCTAAGTTGCCTTGCAGAGTTAACTGTTGAAGACCATCTCTCCAGAGGACACGTGTGCTACAAAGGGTCTGGGGTTTTTCTCATGATTTGTTCTTCTGTAGTACTAGCAGTAAAGTCAGCTCTGACTCTCTGTCTTCTCTAGTTAAATAGAGTTAAAATGGTGGAAAAAGAAAAGGATGCCTTGGAAGCAGACAGGAATAAAGCCATTGAATTTCTTTGTTTGGAAAACAAAATGTTTAAAGAAAAGAATCGTATCTGTCAATACTATATGTAAGTACTTCTCTAAAGTTTTGATTTGGCTTTAATGTGGTAGTGGTGGTGTTAAACTCTGCTTCTATATCTCTAACTAGAAATACTTTGCATTTCTTAACAGCCGTATCAGTCCTTCAAAATTAGTTGAATAGCATGTGGAAAACAGAGACCACTTTCATAAAAACCTTTAAAGAAACCCCAAAACAACAACAAAAAACCTCAAAACACCACCACCAACAAAAAGAACAAAACCAAAAACCTGCTTGCCAGCTTTGTAAAAAGTAGTCTGGCAAATTAATGTCTTACAACTTTATACTGAAATTGAGAAAGTAGATCACTTAAAGACTATTTTTCATTTGAAGTTTCTAAGTTGTTAAATTTCCTTGCTGTTTTGTATTAAATTGGCAAGGTTACTCAATGGATATTACGGTTTAATACTTTAGATAATCACTTTGTTATACTTAAGATTGGAAATATATATTCATTATGAATGGTAGCTTTATGGAAAAAAAAAATGGAGTTTTTGGTTTGGTGTGTGTTTTGGGTGGGTTTTTTGTTTGGTGTTTTTTTTTTTTTTTTCCTAGTTATGACCTAAAGAAACGAGTAAATGATATGGAAATGCAGAAAGAAAAAATTAATGAAGAAACAAAAGATGTTAATGAGAAGAGTAGTAAACTTGCAGATGAAATGAAAACGAAGAATAAAGCTTTAAAAGAACTTGAAAAGTAAGTACTTTAGGTATAGACTCGTAAGCTAAGAGTACTGTGTTTTACATGTTCTGCATATGTGGTGTTGGAGTTAGCAGAATTTTCAGAAAAAGCTGTGGTAGTTGTATTACGGAGGGGGGGAAACACCTAAGAAAGCAGAAGTATACAATAGTTGCATAGGAAGAAGATCAAACACAGGGAGCACAGCTGGGTTTTTCAGTAGTTCTTCCACCAAAACCTCAAATTATTTGATGAGCAGAGTCACTTATGGTATATCTAAACATTCCCTGGTATGGATTAAATTACCTTTTGCACAAAAATTAATTTAAAAAAAATCTCATTGGTTTGATTTGGTTCTGCAGGTTGCTTCTCTTGGAGAAATCTGGGTAATATTCACAATTACAATAAGAAAAGGTCTGATTTTTTGATGAATTTTGAAGTACATACTTTTTTATATTGACTAAAAAAAATAACTGGGAGATTGTTTCACGTTTTTAGATATACAACCATAATGCTTAGGTACATGGGTGTTAGGTATTTTTCTCTGGTTTCCTTATGAATCTCTTATGCATAAATTGTGTTTCCCTAAAATGGATTTGTTTGGGTGCTAATCTCCAATCCAACTGCAATATTAACCTTCTCATCCTCTGAGATCATACTAAGTTATTTGTGAGAGATATGAATTATAAATTTTGTCAAAGAAAAAATAAAATTGCTGAAAATGTGTTTAATATTGCTTTGTTAGTTGATCTTTTTCTGATGAAACATCACTTCCCCGGGGAAAATACTGTGAATATAGTAAGTATTGGATGTTGTTTTTCACAAAAACTGAGTAGTATCGGTTTAAATTCTATATGCCTACTTATTGAGCTAAGCTCTACTGAAATTATTTTTATAGGGTATGGAATACATTACTCTTTTGGTTTTTTCCCTTTAGGAAACTCAATAAAATTACAAAGTTCGTAGAGGAAAATAAAGAAAAATTTACTCAGTTGGATTTGCAGGATGTTAAAGTAAGGGAAAATCTAAAACATGCCAAAAGCAAGGCTAAAAAACTGGAGAAGCAACTTCAAAAGGACAAACAAAAGGTAGTGTGAACTGCAGCTGGATTTACTTAAAGAAATGTAATTGGTTGCTCTAGATGAGAACATCTTTGTGCAGCTCGGGTAAAATAACAATGGACACCAATTGTACTTTGTGCAACAAAGAAAATGGAAAAATATGTTTTAAATTTTTTTAAGCAGAAATTTTATGTCATTTAAATCAGCTAGGTATTTTGTTTGTAAATCACTTACTGAAGTGTAATGCATTATTTTCCCTTAAACCATTGCTCGTTGCACATCTTATTATGGGAGACTGTGGCCAGCAGTACCAGGCTGTTTTCTGCCTGAAGGCAAAGTCAAAAGCTTTCCTGTTGCTTCTCAGCTCTGTTGGGATGTCTCATGGCTTGCAAAGCATCTTTTTATCATGTTTGTTGGGATTACAGGAATGTTGCATGTTCTCACAGTTACTACCTTTTCAAAACACTTTTTTTCCTGTTTCCCTAGTTAATTTAGTTAATTTAGTGGATATATTTTACCAAGTTGGTTCTTGCCAGCTGTTGCAGATCTTAAATCACTCTTTGGATCAAGAGTGGCCTTCTGAAAGTAGGTATTTAAGAATTAAGCCTTATTGTGATTCAAAGTCTTGAGTTCTTAGGCGTAAAGCTATGTTCTTTTAGTGCTTCGGCTTGCTTCTCTCTGGATAGGCTCTAGAACCGAACAAGCCTTGCAAATAACATCCAGGCTTCCTGCTAGAGCCACAATGTATCTCATCCTACAAAAACAAGTGAGCTTCACTAGTGCTCATGCTTCCTTTGACTTCCACATAGCACTTGAAAGGCAGGGTTTAAAGATAAGGCAAATCTGTTTTGTTTCAGTGGGAGAGGAAGTTAAAAGTCTTTTTCCTTGCGTAGGTAGAAGAATTGAAAAATGTACCTTCCAATAGTGAAAAAGCTATCAGCGAGGCAACATCTAAGAAAGAGCTTCTGGAAGAGACAAAAGAGAAAGAAGAAGAAAAACTCAAGCAGGTTATGGATAGCCTTAAGGAAGAAACACGAGGACTGCAGGAAGAAAAAGAGGTTTGAACTGTTTTGACTTATTATGCTTACTGCATTAACTGATGTATAGGTTTTACACTTACGATTTGTGATTGTTTCAATCACAAGATAGTTGTAAAATGCTACTTTACATGACAAATACAGTTTCATGTGTTCAGTGGAGCCTGAGAAATTAATTTTGAATTTATAATCAGAGCTAAATTGTTCTCATTGTTTTTTTTATATAGTGATCATGTGTCATCAAGTATATAATTCATGTACATATATTAAATACTTCTACACTGCCATTATTTGAACACACTTTAACTTTCTCCCATCAAAATGTTTGAACCAATACATTGCTTAAAATAAATAGATTTTGAAATGGTATGCTCCAAGCCTTTCACACAGCTGTAATCTGTCTTTGAATTAGTAGGCAACTACTGTAACACTTGGTTATCGTTGTTGATATTAGCTGTCCAGTCACTAAACCCCTGGAGGCTGGAAATTTATCTGTAAATTTGGGGGATTATTTTCTGTTCTTGAAAACATGGCTTCTCCATTTGATCTGTAATTTAGGACAATGTGTAGGGCTCCTCCCAACTTTAAGTTGAGAAAATGATACAAAGCTTGTATAGAAATATTCTAAGATAATTCGCTGATGTTCTTTATAATTATGAAAAATGTCTTATTTCATTTCCACACAGAATATGTTAATAAATTAAGGTATACTTGTTCTTCTAGCTAACAACTGTCTTCTGCTGACAGGAGAGCTAGTAAAAGAACATGCCTGTGTCCTCTTTTTCTTTCATACAGTGTGATTGATGTAATAAATCCCACAGTTGTCTGTTTTTAGTTGTAATATTGTCCATTTTTGCAGAGCAAAGAGAAGGAACTTATGGAGTTTAGTAAAGCAGTGAATGAAGCACGTTCAAAGATGGATGTAGCCCAGTCAGAGCTTGATATCTATCTCAGCCGTCATAATACTGCTGTGTCTCAGTTAAATCAGGCAAAGGAGGCTCTGATGACTACTTCAGAAACCCTTAAGGAAAGGAAAGCTGCTATCAAAGATATATCTATAAAATTACCCCAAGCTGAACAGGAATTAAAGGAGGTAAGACTTAACTTTCATGTATAATTTCTATGAGTTACAACACAATGTTGCAATACACAAACCAAAGTTCCGCTCTTTGTTTTAGCAATAATTGTGGTGAAGACAAATGAAAAACTGCCTCCAATAAAATAACATTTAAAAACTATATTCTAATACTCAGTTAACCGATGAAGTAAGTATTTAATTTCAAACTTATTTGGGGTTAAGCAAATGTTAACATTAAGCACTGAAAATTAAATCTTATATATCCCTGCAAGGGAATCAGTTTAAATATCGTAATGAGACCTATTAAAATAAATACATGGTTATGTTTCTGTGTTTCTTTTGAACTTCTTCTTGCTCCTCTCTCATTCCCCAAAGGAAAAAAATCCCACTACCTTGTCCTAAGCCTGATTCACAAATTCATAAGCTGTCATACTTGTATCAAAGTGTACTAAATCCTAGCCAAAGTGTATCCACACACCAGCCTTTCTTCTGGTAAATGTTTGCTATCCTGCTTTCCAGTGGCTGGTTTCATTGCCTACACAATCATGAATCTAAGACCCCCTGAATACAGTCGTTCTCATGATAATGTCTTTGTTTTAACTATTAGAAAGAGAACAAGCTTGAGAAGCTGGGAAGAGAAGAATTGGGTGCTAAGAATCTTGTTCGGAATCTGCGTCAAAAAGTAGAAGAAGCCAAAAGTTCTTTAGCACTAAGTCGTAGTCGTGGAAAAGTGCTTGAGGCTCTGCTTCAGCAGAAGAAATCTGGAAATATTCGTGGACTATACGGAAGACTGGTAAATTTTAAAAGGCTACTATACTTTTAGTCTTAAACTGTATAGGAACAGAGTGGTGTTTCTGTAATTGAGTGAAAGGTAGAATTCTTCACTTCTCTGGTGCTGTTAGTTTGGACAGCAGGGTTGCAAATCCTGTGGACTTGCTATAAATTAAAAGAAGATTGCTGAGGTTCCTCTACTCGGCACTAAAGAAAGGTAATGGCTATGAGAAAGCTTTATATTTTTGGTAGGCTGATCAGTGAGCTGCAGTCTCTGTGGGAATATGCTGAAGCCAAGAATACTAACATGTCTTGTAAGCTGTCCGTGCTTTGGTCCTGCCTGTGCTTCTGTGTTGGGCTACGACCAACAGCTGTAGTGGTTCTGATTCCTTTGAACATTAGGAACATATATACTGGAGGAGTATCGCGGAGCAGTGCTTTTTACCTTCTGGTGCCACAGAAGGTAGAATCAATCGGTAACTGCGCACTTGGTGGAACTGCCATGAAGCTTAGAAAACATCTTACAAGTTGTATGTAACTTCATATGGAACTATACAAATTTTTTTTGCTTCAAAACTTATAAAATTTCGTGATCTCTGTGCTGTTTATTTCCTCTTGTTTTCTTGCAAACATCTCAAATCAAAAAGAGCAATATCCTTGTTTCAGAAGATCAAGGAAAGCTATGTCATAGCAGAATGTCAACTGTGTTATCAGTTCTTTCTGAGCAGTGTTGATTTAAAGTTCTGAAAATTTGCAGCTGAGGTAGTGTTCTTAATTTCTTTTTTTTTTCCTAGCACCGAACAATACATGCATGTCAGTGTAAATGTGAAAGTGCTATTTTTGTATTCTGCAATTTTATCTTTTTTCCTTACCTGCTTGTCCAAGAAGAAGTATCTCTGCTTCAGAAAGATCAATTTATTTAGTGTATGTATATTTAAAAAGCATGTGTATAGATTCATTAAAAAAGGATATAGTTCAAACAGCAGCAGACCACTGCCTGGTACAGCTGGCATGTATTTTGTCTCATGCTCTGTTATCACTTCTCACAGAGAGGAGTGTGAGGTTAATCTGTTCTTGGATAACTCATGGTTGGCTGTGCATGCTGTTCTTATCTGCAGACATGCAAGAATTTTTCAAAGGTGATGAATACCCCTGTACCTGTATCAAGTATATGACTTGCTAGGTCCTACCCAGCTGACCAATGGTAGAACCATACACAGAACACATTAAATGATTTTGTTAGGCCAGACTACTGCCTCACTAAAATGCTGGCATATAAAATTTAAATCGTCTACAGAAAATAAATCAGTGCTACCACATTGCTCTACCAGAAGCATTGCTTTTGAAGCTTGAAGTCTATGAATTTCTTCATGGAAACAAGTACCTTAGAAATCCATAAATAGCAGTGTGCAGGAGAAGACAGGTGTGGTATTATTTTACAGATTCTAATTAAGGTTGAAGTTCTTTCTAAGAAAGTTGCTTTATAATTTGTTTTAATCTCATTTCACTTTGTGTAAAGTTTTTGTCATTTATTTCTTCATACCAAGACAAAACATTGATGCCAAGCTAATCACTGTACTTCTGCCTTCCCCCAACCCTCAATTATTAGGGAGACTTGGGAGCTATCAGTGAAAAGTATGATGTTGCTATTTCGTCGTCTTGCGGTGCCTTAGACAACATTGTTGTTGATACGATTGATACCGCACAGAAATGCGTGAATTTCTTAAAGGCAGGAGGAATTGGAGTTGCCACATTTATAGCCCTGGACAAAGTAAGTGCTAGCACTTCGGCACAACAAATTGTTGATGTACCCTAATGTGCACAGTGTTAATACTGTGTGTGTATAATGTATTCATATGCATGTGTATAAATATGTATTATATATTAATATATTACTCTATATATGTATTAATACAGGTAAAGCCAAAATATGAAATGTTTTAATAGGCTCTTGGTACCTTAGAATATTCTACTAGCAAATGATAATGTTTACTTAAAATTACAAGGCTTTTTAAATACCTGTATGTGTGCAACAAATGTTTGGTGTGTCTTTTATATGTTTATATTTAGACTTTTTTAACAAATTAGCAAACTTAGTAATCCAAGTAACCTAGTAACTGTAACCTATGTAAACTATGAAAGAGAACAATGAGTTATCAGTGAGTTTTCAATTACACTGGAAGTAAGCAGAGATCCCCAAAGAAGGAAGCTTTACGGTTAATTGCAGTATGATTACATTTGCTTTAAAGCCTTAACATACACTAGAATAATGAAATGACCTCATAATTTATCCTAAGGAATCTCTCATTCATTTATTTGCTTTTTTTGATGTAGATGGCTGTATGGGAGAAAAAAATTCAGAAAATCCCAACTCCTGAAAATACTCCTCGGTTGTTTGATCTGGTGAAAGTAGAAGACGAGAAGATTCGCCTGGCTTTTTACTTTGCGTTACGTGATACCCTAGTAGCTAATAACTTGGAAGAAGCTACCAGAGTAGCATTCCAAAAAGATAAAAGATGGAGGGTGGTAACACTGCAAGGACAAATCATTGAACAGTCAGGTATTTAAGTGCAAACTGACAATTATATTTTAAGTGCTTTACAGACGATATCTAAGCACAATTCGCTCGCTAACTACTTTTTGTCTCTTACTTTAGGAACAATGACTGGTGGGGGGGGTAAAATAATGAAGGGCAGAATGGGTTCCTCAGTCGTAACGGATGTTTCAGAAGAAGAGGTTAGTACATAATCTTAATTAAAAGCGGAATTTTGTCAAAGTTCCTTATATTTTGGCAGTTCATACACACATGTGCTGTGTCCTTGTAATCAGCATGAGTAGTTAACAGTCTGCAACGCAAGATACATTAGCAATGATTTAAAGTTCACAAGCCTTAGCATAGGTTACATTGCTCTTAAGTGCTTTTGTTCGCAGCCCAGCTATCGTATGCCTGCTATTTAATTTTTAGTCACATACTGCTACCTTTGATAGCTTGGAAACTGATCGAAGGTAGGAATGAGAACAAGGAAGATGCTGATCATAAGGAACCATTGAGCTGCAGAGCAGTACACACAAACCTCTCAGCAGCGAGAAAAGACAGGTTTGGTCCTTCATCTTACGTCCTTGTAAGATTTGTCAGGGAGTGGCAGAGCTTTCCTTCAAATTTGAATTTTAAGAGTGTTTTGGAAGATCAAGATACAGCTTGTTTTTTCTTCTGAATTCTTTTAGGTTTTAGTTTGTAGTTTTGTTTAGTGTGGATGAAATTGTAGCCTGTGTTCTTTTTGCCTAGTATCTGCTGATCAACTGAGATCAAACATCAGAGTGTTAATACCTCTTCAAGAAGACAAGCTCCCCTGTGTAACTGTCAAGTAAACCATGGCTCCTGCCATCAGTCCTCTCCCTACAGGAGAAGGAACTTTTGCTCTTTAGGAATGAGAGCCATAAGCCAACACAAGGGTTGAATATTTGCTTACCGCTAAGGACATAGAAACAGTAGTTAGTATTATTTAAGTTAAAATACTTTCAAATTGGAGAACTTCAAAGTCAAACTCAACTTTAAGGTTCTCTCTGTCTGACTTCTCTGGTGGAGGAGATAACCACGTCACCACCTTTGCTGTGATAGCTGATGTTTCTGCGCTTTTCAGTTTTATCACTGAGAGGTTAAAATATATATATCTGTTCTTCTTTCATTTATCTTCTGTATTTTCACCTTCACTTGCCTTGGAAAAGAGGATTGCATTGGCCAAGAAAAGATAAAATTCTCCAAACCCTGGAGAGTTTGACATACAACTCTTTTGTCAAGCCTGTTCAGATAATGCTGTACTTGTAGAGCACTAATGAACTAACCTCATGGACAAAGCGTTATTGCCCTAGCCTTGTAAAGGGTCAATAAATATATAAAGCAGCTCATATTTAGATCTTACTAATAAGGGACTTGTCTATTTCTTGTCTTCGCACTTTAGATTTATTCATTGTTTGTTCTCTCCAAGAGACAGGCTTATGTACTGTTTTCTGTTTGGCCCATGAGAGATGCTGTGGTACTCGATAAAGATCAGTAGCTATAACTTGATTTCTCCATTTTCAAGAGTTTTGGCACTCTACCCGTCTAGCATAGTGGACAACTCCAGGTAGAACAAGTATATTCATATCTGTGCCTGTTAAATAGAGAACTGTCTAAAACCAGAAAATGGGCTGAGATCTGAAATGTATCCGTATTCCTTCTGCTCTTGAAGGTGAATTGCAAGACTTGGTCACTTGGCCAGTTGCTATGTGCAAAAGCTTGCCTCCCTAACACCGGATTACCACAGAAACCAACAAGCATCGAATCCTTACTATAGTAAAAACTGCTTCTAGCTTCTGCTTGTGTGGTTTTTGGTTTCTGCCTTCACTACTCTGACTTAAGCCTTTCAAGCTTAATCTAGTTTTATTTCCTTAAAACAATTCTCCACTACAAGCTATTTTGACAGGGATTCTTCAGCTTACTTTTTCTTATGCTTGCTCCTCTTGTTTTTCATTATTATAATTCATCTTCTCGGCAGGCAGCCTCCATATTCTGTCCTGCTACAGCAAGTTTTCAAGTTTTCACTCCACTTTCTTCTTGTGTTTTAAGAGATCATAGACTGTCAAGCACATGAATGAGATCTTGCTTTGTTTTGTAGTGGTGACACTAGGCAAATGATCATATTTCATTTTTGTGTAGGTCAATAAAATGGAATCTCAACTGCAGAAGGATTCTAAAAGAGCAGTACAGTATGAAGAGGAGAAATTACAACTTGAGGAAGCCATAAGAAAACTGCACCAAGATGTTCGGGAAATGAGAAATACTTTAGAAAAGTATACAGCAAGTATCCAGGTGAACAAGTTTATTATTGAGGCATATCTGGCTTCTCCACGAATGTGCAGGGGGGTAACTTCTCAGCCTCAGTTTAACATTGTCCTTGTTAGCATGAAGGATCTTATTAGAGTACAGGATTCTAACACAGTTGTGTTTTCTGTAGAGTTTATCTGAACAAGAAATTCATCTAAAAACCCAAGTTAAGGAACTTGAAGCAAACGTAATTGCTGCTGCTCCGGACAAAAACAAACAGAAGGAACTGGAAAAAGTCTTTAACAGTTATAAAAAAGGTACATTTTGTGGAGAGGGGATTATAGATAAAAAATTTGTAGTCATGTTCTTTTACTAATACAGGAATGAACGGTTACGGCTTTGTTCTTTCAGATTATGAGTGCGGTACTGTATCTTGGTTTTGAACCTCTCTCCTTCTCAGGAGGGGATAAAAGGTGCTTCTAGAGATTAGAGGGAGAGATTTTTTTTTTTTTGCAATTGCTCAAGTTCACGTTTCAGTCAAGCTAAAGTAAACATTCATTTTAGTATTTTTTTGTTTATTTGGTTAGATTTTTATGGCTGTATTACATACAGATTTATAGGGAAACAGTTTAATTAGGCGTAAGAATTGTTAATGTGGAGCGTAATGATATTAAAGTCAAAGGCTTTTGCCATGCTCCAACTGAACTATTAGATGGGTCTCTAAAACAAATACCCTGTATTCTGTTGTGGGCACACTCTATCCCTGCTCTTTTTGTGAAAGATGTTTACTCTGAGAACTTGAATAACAGGTTCTCTGAAGTAATTGGTAGCATAGTAAAGTAAACCTTGACTGCTTCTTCGTATTTCTTGCTCAGGGAATAATATGAGCACAGTAAAACATAATTCCCTTCCCCCACAATTCTGCTTTGATAGCATTTTAGGAAAGAATACGTACTGCTAAGGATTCTCTCTGTGCCTCTTTTGACCAGTATGGCATCAAGAGAGTGTTTTACTCACTTTACTTCCTCAGTCACACTAAGGTTTGATGTCATAAATATCTTCTCTAATGTTTCTACCAAATAATGGAGACACACAAACCTGTGTTCTCTGGAGAGATGAGTGCCTTCCACCTTTCAAGTCTCTGCTTTACGCCTTCTGTCCCCAAAAGGAAATAATAAATCTGTAGCAAACTTAGTGTGGGATTTTGTTTGTTTGTTTGTTTTTGCCCTTAGAATGCTAAGGTGCTACATTGTATAATTTTTGAAAGCTGTTCAACTTATTAAGATGGTTTTGTTGAGTTTTAAGTATAAGCTAAAGGAGGAAACTTACCTACCTTGAAAGTAGAGTAGGCTATCTTATTATTCAGCATGTGTAGTAACTACACAGTAATACCAGCTACTGAGCAACAGTTAGTGACCAGTTCTTACAATTTAAGCATCTTTGAGCATCTTCCCATTAAATAAATGCAAAGAATGAGCTTGGAATAGCTTCTTACGTACTATCTCATGTATTTCAGTACTCTATATACATTAAGTAACCTCATTAAAATTTTTGGTGGTTACACCAAAAAAGCTTTGGCAGTATAATAGTGTCAGAAAGATGTGGGTGGTGTTTTTCTTTTTTGCCACAGTAAAAAAAAAAACAACAAAACAAACACAGTTTTTCACAGTATAAAGAACACTTCTTGATATGGTAATAGAGCAGAGCTTTGTATCACTTAAATCTTGATGCATTGCAGCGGTCCGGTGTTCCCAGGGACAGCGTAATGACCTTAACTCCATTTTGTTTATTGACAGATTATGATTGCATTGCTGCGAAAGCTGGTAAAATAGAAAATGAAGTTAAGCGATTACATAACATCATAATTGAGATCAATAATCATAAACTTAAAGCACAGCAAGACAAACTTGATAAGATCAACAAAGAAATAGATGAGTGTACTTCAACTATTACTAAAGCCCAAGTGGCAGTCAAGACTGCAGACAGGTACAGTAGACATCAACGTGCCCAACGGTAAAGCCTTAGGCTGTACATTGCTGCGATTTGTGTCCAATTACACTTGGACCTTTCCGTGGGGGATGTGTGAGGCTAGAGGAGATGGCTTTTCACCTCTTTATGGCTAGAGGAAAACTGGAGGGAGAAGGTCATAACCTTTTTCTCTAAACTGATTTACCTGAAACTGAGACTGGTTCTTAATTAAGAACCATAATCTTTGTTAGGGTGCTTTACAGGCAAAGGATCAGAGACCTAGACAGCTTAGTGAAACCTGACCAAGGAGGGTCCCGTCAGCCTTCCGATAGCTGTATCCCTTGGCATCAGTGCCTGCAGGACGTTTGCTTGTTTTAAGTAGTCTCCATAGCTAAAAATCCCTTCATCTTAAAATCTTCATTTTCAGTTGCATGTCTAATACTAAATGTTGCTTGTGTCGAGGAGGTAAAGGGAAATACAATTTTTTGGTTTCTAGGCAGTTTAAAAGTCACCTTTAATTTTTCTGCTAATATTTGCCCGTTGCTGAAATGCAATATTTCAGGATAAAGATTCAAAGTAGCACTTAACTGCCATGCCGTGGAGCAGTTCGTATCTGAAGGGACTAATTTTGTTATGAGGCATGTCAGGAAATAAAATGTGATATATTTTTTTTTTTTATGTTAGCTTAACAATACATAATGAACACTCAGAACAAATGTCAAAACTGTCTCTGAAAGAACAAATTCAGTCATTTAATGAGGCCTGTCTGCTAGATGTTTAAGGAAGACACCTTTGTTTCACTTGGATATCTCAGGAGTGTGAGAGTTCATGCATAAATAAGCACTTTTAATTTGGTTGTCAATAGCTATTGAACGATCTTTATAAGTAAGATTGTGTTTCTAGATTCTCTTATGTCATATTTGCACTCATGTGAGGTATACAAACATCTCGGTACCCATGCAGAAACCTGAAAAAATCTGAAGAGTCTGTTCTTCGCACGGAGAAGGAAATTGAAGATAATGAGAAAGAAATTAAAGACTTGACACAAGAGCTGACTACGCTCGAAGACAAAGCTACTGCGGTTATAAATGACTGCAGGCAAGCTGAAGTAAGTGTCATGTTAATTTAGCGTATTTCTTCATAGAAGGTCCCCTCTGAAATAAATTTTAGATAATAGTTGTGCCAGAGTTGTCCTAATGGCTGATGGCTGTTAGCCTTCTTCCTTAGATGTTGCAGGCAGGCCTAGCAGGGGGTTGCATTAGCTGATGGTACCTTCATTTATTTAAAAACAAATGTGCACACACGCACACCTGCCCCCCGCCATTTAAGCCTCAGACTTGACGATGCTGGTCTAAAGTATCTTTTTTTCTAAGATACTTTACTACTCATTCTCCAAAAATTCACACGGGGATAAAATGGCAAAAATGTTCTTTTCTGTATCCTGCAATATATTGTGTGCGTTCATACAAAATTAGTAATTTTGTTTAATCATTAACCAAAGTTGACCTTGAAATATAGATGGGGGGGGGGGGGGGGGGGATTAGGCTAAAACAGTCCTAGTAAGCGGTCTGGTCTTCAGGTAAAATCACGATGATGAGTCATATCCTTCTTATATCCTAGTTACATCCTTCTATTCTTATGCAAATTTTGTTGTACAGCTGCAGAGTGGCGTTCCACAATGGTCAGGGAAGGGGAATATGGTGTATTTTTTTTTTTATACTTACCTGGAAATATTTCTTGACCCAATTTTCTGAAGCTACAAAACAACTTAAACCAAGTTTCCCCAAAGAAATTACTAGTTTTAAAACTTGCTTAAAAATATTTTTTTTCCCGTTATGTGGGACTTCAGTTTCCTGTCTAGATTTATGTACGAGAGAGTGTGAAAACAACCAGGATGGCTGAAATTCTTCCAAATAAAGCTGTTTCTTTGAGACTGTCTTTCTCTAAAACTGCCTTTTAGCTAAAAACATCTGAGTGTAGGACTCGTTTCATCCAGATCTGGAATGAAAATATAAACTGCAGCATTGTCCTGGTTTCAGCTGGGCTAGAGTTAATTTTCTTCCCGGTAGCTGGTATGCTGCTGTGTTTTGGATTTAGGGTGAGAATGGGCTGATAACACAGGGATGTTTTAGTTGTTGCTCAGTAGTGTTTACGCTGGTCAAGGACTTTTCAGCTTCCCATGCTCTGCTGGGTGCACAAGGAGCTGGGAGGGGGCACAGCCCAACTGGCCCAAGGGCTATTCCATACCATGTGGCGTCATGCTATATAAACTAGGGGAAAGCTGGCTGGGCGGCTGCTGCTCAGGGACAGGCTGGGCATCAGTCAGCAGGTGGTGAGCAACTGCATCGTGCATCACTTGCTTTGTATGTTGTTGTTGTTGTTGTTATTTCAATTATTAAGCTGTCTTTATCTCAACCCACGAGTTTTTTCACTTTTACCCTTCCCATTTTCTTCCCCCATCCCATTGGGGAGAGAGTGAGCAAGCGGCTGCGTGGAGCTCAGTCCCCAGCTGGGGTTAAACCAGTACAAGCGTATTTTCAGTCATTCCAGAATTCGGGGACCTGGTTAACCTAAACAGAAGAACATGTGTTTGTTTACATCGGTACTTAGGATCGTGGAGAGTAAGCTCTGTGAATAATACAGTGAAAACAAATCTATAACCCAAGAAAGTGGTAACATTTTTGTAGGCAACTGATTAATGCGCTTGTTTGGTCATTTCTGTTTAGGAAGAGTTGCCAGCAGTTCAGGAGCAGCATCGCAGTTTACTCCAGGAGATTAAAGCTCTTCAAGATGATGAACATGCACTTCGACAGGAAGCTCTTAATATTAAGCTGAAAATTGAACAAATTGACAGTCATATTTCTGCACACCAGTCAAAGGTGAAATACTGGCAGAAAGAGGTAGGGAAATTGTTTACTTCCTAAAACTTGAAGTATAAGATCTCAAAAGATTAATATGGTAATATGTAGTTCAAAACCAGATAATTTGGGAGAAAATTTATATTCAGCTCACAGTTTATTGGTGTTTATGCTATACAAAACAACTCTTAAAAAATATGACCTTTCAGTCTTTTACTTTCTGGTTTACATACAAGGTTATGGATGAGCTTTTTAAGTTTTATTTCTGAAAGAATGGTAGGATAACTATAACTGACATAGCACTGTGTATGAGTAATTCAGAGCAATGAGGGAAAAATACCTAGGCCGTAAATGGCAACTAAGAGACTGTTTGTGCCTGAGCACCCTCTCTGTACATATTAAAAAAATGTTTATAAAGGCTAGGCACCCTCATAGTTGGGAGAAGCAAAGAGGAGTAAGACGTTACAAGTTATGTGTAACCGTATTCAGTGCTGTGTCCACTAAGCTGTCCTTTATGAAATGGCAAGACCTTTTCCTTGAAAGCATTTCACCTAAAACTTGTAGTCCGTTTGGTACAGCACACTGCCTTTCCCCAGTTACAGATAATGGGGCTGATAGGAATTCCGTGGGGCCAGGAAGAAACTTTTGCTCCTCAGAGATTGCTGCTTGAACCAGCTCATCGAATAAATTAGAGCCAGCGGGAACAAGGAATTGCGAACTAGGTGCTACACCACCTGCCTTCTCAGAGCGGGAGTTGTGTCTGAGCAGGACTGCTGGCAGCCTTCACGCAGGCGCACACACAGCTAGCTTTACGCAGACCGTACTTCTTGCCGTCCTGTCCGTTTTAGCTGCTCTAATGCTAGTTCTAAGCATCGCCTGACACTCGGTGTGTTCATTTCAAAATTTCAGTGCTGTGGGTTGGTCTTGCTTTGGTTTTCCTGGTTTACGGAAACAGCAAAAATCAGGTGTGTGCCCAGGGAGGCATGTTGAGGGAAAAGGCCAGTTAGGTGCCTGGGGCTCAAAGTTATGTTATCTTTTTATGACATGTCCTTTTTTAAAATCATTTTGATCTAAAAAAAAGTCATTTTGATCTTTAATAGAAGTAGGGATCCAGGCCAGCAGGTGATCTCGCAGTGCAGGGTGCCCTTTATACCCTCATTAATTTGAGGATACCAAAAGCTGCTGTCAGAAATCTTTCCATCTTGAAGACACAAAGTGTGTGAAGTATACAGTTGCTAAAGTTCTATGGCATCAGTAGAGGCGACTTCCTCGTTATCTGCTACTGCTCCTAGTTAGTACAGAGAAATCTCCCTTGTAAGAATGATGTCTATAATTTTCAGGAACAGAATAATAGGATAAAAGGATATTTGTTGTCTTTTGCATCTTATTTTTACAGGGAGTTGTGTGAAGAATCTTTGAATGCTTTGAGATTGGAAGCTTCAGTATGTGCTAATACAGAAAATGTTTATTTCAGAAACACATTCATGTCATAACTAATGTGATCTTTAAAGATTTCTAGTAACTGGTTTTGAATTTTAGATATCAAACTTATCACTGCACCCCATCGAAGATAAGCCACCTGAAGAACTTCCAGTACTAAGTCAAGAAGAGCTTGAGGCCATCAAGGATCCAGATGTTATGACTAAGCAGATAGCTCTCCTGGAAGCCCAGTGTCATGAAATGAAACCCAACCTTGGTGCTATTGCAGAATATAAGAAGAAGGTAAGCCGAATTGCTGTCGGGTAGTAGTGGGATTAATCTTTTTGATATTGCGTTGCCTGTTACTGCAGTAGTTCTCGGGTAAGCATTGTGAATACAGCGTTACTGTTTTCCAGTACTTGAGCCCGTACAGAATTCATGTCGTTGCTTCTGAAGTACAGCGGTAACCTTCCAATTGCGCGTTTCTCTCCAGGTGACTGCTCAAATGGACCCCGCACTTGAAATGCGTGCAAAAACGCACCCTTCATCTAGGTGACAAAAGAAAATACCTTGTCTGTGGGCATACCAGGGAAAGGTGGTCCTGTTCTTCAGTTCCCTTCTGTTGGAAACTGAAATGGAACCCTTGGATTTTCCCTTTCTCCTCTGCAGGCTGTGCTGTTGCTAGCACCCTGAGCCTTTGTTAGCTCCTACGTAGCCAAGTGTGTGCGTTGTTCCTCAGAGCTTACAAAAGCCTTTAGATGTGATACTGTCGATGGCAGGTTAAGACAACTTTCTCCTGTGAAAGTTTGTTAATTTACAGTCAGCTAGTCTTGACAGTCTAGACAGATACACAACACTACTAGGATTTTTTTCTCCTCGCAATACTCACTTCAGTAATATTGAACAATTCAACAGAGTAAATATTTTTATTTTATTTATTTTTGTTTATTTTAACATGGGTTTTCCAGTATAGAGAGATCAGCAGCATAGAGGATAGAGATGCGAAAAAAGAGATGGTTTGGTTTTGTTATTTTGTTTCAGGGATGTTAGCCATTCTGGGAAAAATGAGTTTTCAAATGGTAGGAAAAATGGTTTAAAATCTAAATTTAAGGAGGCAGCTTGTTTAACTGTACTTTTGGGTTTTTTCTACAGGAAGAGCTGTACTTGAAACGTGTGGCTGAATTGGATGACATTACCAATGAGAGAGACAACTTCAGACAAGCTTTTGAAGATCTTAGGAAACAAAGGCTAAATGAATTTATGGCTGGATTTAATGTAATAACAAATAAACTGAAGGAAAACTACCAGATGCTTACTTTGGGAGGGGATGCTGAATTAGAACTTGTGGACAGTCTGGATCCCTTCTCTGAGGGAATCGTGTTCAGGTTTGTCAAAATACTTTGCATTATTGCTCTAGTTCTTAATTGTTGCATTCCTTTTTTCAGCCTGCTTTTTAAGTAAACTTCTGTTGACCATCAGCTAACCAGGACAGTCCTCCCTCTTGGCCAGTACTGGCAAGGTAGCGACAGAAGCCACAGCTTCGTAGTGCTGGGTAACAGATTCATTTCTCCTGGAGAAACAAGTAATGAACAGCAGTTATAGAAAGCTTTGAGTTTGAAGTAATTTCTCAGGGTTTCTTCATTCCCAAATAATTTCATTCTGCCTAGGGAATTGTGTCAGTTGCATTGGTAACTGGAGGTTGTTCTGTCATAAATGGTCCTAAGAGTATATTCATTACTTAAGAGCAGAGTAGCACTTTTGAAAGATAATTAAATAGGAGTTCTTAAGTGTTACGGTTCCTACAGAGAACAGCTGAGTGTTAACAACACTTGGAGTTCAGGCAAACATCAGCTGACCGTGTAGCTGTGCATGCACCCAGGGAGTTACTGCTCGGTGAACAGAAATAATCCAGGTCGCTGCCTCTCGGCTGTGGAGGACTAAGAGCATCAAGCAGCTCATCCATGGTTTTAGTCGAGCTTCTTTGTGTCTGGGTCTTCCCAGTATTCCTTCCTGTCTTGTGACTTGCTTTTTACCACGACATATTTATTTTCATCAGGAACAGAAATAAGCTACTAACTCTAATTTCTTTCAGTGTTCGGCCTCCGAAGAAAAGTTGGAAGAAGATATTTAACTTATCAGGAGGAGAGAAGACCCTTAGTTCGCTGGCTCTAGTTTTTGCTCTTCATCATTACAAGCCAACGCCGCTTTATTTTATGGATGAGATTGATGCAGCACTTGACTTCAAAAATGTATCTATTGTAGCGTTTTACATATATGTAAGTATTTAATGGTAACTACTATAGTATAGTTTTTCTAAGATATTTTCTCCTCTGCCAGAACAGACAAAGCGGTAACACAATTGTAGCCAGATTTAAAAATCTGGAATGAGAGTGTATTTTCAAATAATTAAGTGGAAACTAGGCACTAAACAGATTTCCAGAAGGGTGTGTCGAATGTTGCTTTCTGCATATTTTTTTCTAAGCTGCTAAGTTTGATGCTTTCCTGAAACGAGGCAACTAAGAGGATTTACAAGTTCTTTCTCTCCAAATCCTGATCGTACAGTTTCAAAAGCTGTCTAAAGAGTGCTAGAGTCTGCCAAAGGTGCTACATTTCCACCTATCCTTGCTGCTACTGCTTGCTCTTTAAAATGTAGATACTTTCCCCCAAATCACCAGCTATAGTCAGCTGAGATACAGTAACTTCCTTAGCTCTTAGTAATGTCTTCATGTATCCAAGCTCATGATTCTACTCTCCGGTGCAGCCAAGGTCCCTTGGTTTTATACTCCCATGTCATTAACATGAGCTGTTTCCCATAGCTTTCTTTGATCTGTGTCTTTATCAGTGGGGTTTTTTACTTTCATGCCTTTAAAAATTCTGTCATCACCATACTGAAGTCCAGCAAACATTTACATTGCTACAGTTCTGGTGGCTAATTTCAACTTAGAATTTTCAGAATTTTATCCAAAGTTATAACCACTGGTTTTGGGAACACCCTAGAAGTGCCAAAAATTACAATTAGCTACTTAAAATGAAGGAAATGCATTGAAGATACCTGTCCACAACTGCAGTTTTAAACTTTGCTTCCACAATGCCTGTATTTTCACAAAGGAGGGTCCATCACCCAGGTGTGATGTGGTAGAGCAAAGAGTTTAATTTCAGCTGCAGTATAGACTAACACTTACATTTGAAACTTAGGATAGTTTAGCTCTTAAGTGCAAATTATAGCTGTAGCTCATATTTTGTATACAGCTTCTGAATTAGTACTATCCTAGGAGAAAAGATTGTCATTGGTACTTGAGCCATTTCTGTTACATCTAGCCTCAAGCTTTTTAACCTTGTAAAACTAGATATAAAGATAAAGCGAGTGTATGCACTGCGTGCTGTATGTTCCCTCAAAGTGCTTACAGCTGCTGCGTTAGAACAGAGGCAGGTGCCCAGCCTCGCAGGCTGCAGGGACACGCGGCGCAGCGGGTTGCAGGGTACCGTTGCAGGATGGCCTGCCTGCCTAACCAGCTCCATCTGCATCAGCACGGCCTTGGGGGCTATTAGGAGGTGTCCGAGCAGGGACAGGCACCCTCCCCGTGCCCTACGCTGCTGCCTGGGTGTTACCCGACCTTGTAATCCTACGCAGTTAGCATTCAGTCCTTACGGGATTTCTCCGATGTGGCAGCAGCAGCTCCACCTCGGTGTTGCCCTCTGCCCCGGAGAAGTTCTACTTTTTCTTTTTGCCTAGGTAAGGTGCCCCTCTCCTCCCTGCCTGTGGCCAGACCCAGCAAGCTATCAGTTCCCAGCTTGCCACAGCAAGAATGGAGCCGGAGCTGCACGTTTGCTTTGCTCCTCCTGCTCAATGCTCTCAAGAGCCCTGGTGAACTTACACTGATACTGCTGGGTTCTTAAGGATAATGTTTGTTTTGTTTTTAAAGCACCACCAAATTTAGATATTCTGTTACCTATTGCTGTTCTGCCTCAGGGTCACAGAACTAGTGTTCGTCAAGGCTTGTCCTCGTTAGCAAAGGGCTTGCTTTCCCCCTTCTCAGTGCACAGAAATAGGCTTGTTTTCCTTTTCATCCCTAAAGCAACCCTTCCTATAACAATTCAGGTACCCACCTTTGGTAAGTCTCGTGGAATTCACATTGAAACTGTGGTGAATTGCAACTCTGGTAAGAAATGATGTGGGTTTAATTGAATTCACTTGAATAAGGCAAGTAAAAGATAAAAAGAGGAAACTCATGCTTAAGTAAACGGCAGTGCTTCATGCCGCTAGCCAAGCTGGGAGCATGTTGTGTGTGTACTAATGAAGACAACAGGAGCTCTGAGGCCTCATCACTTACAGCAATGTATGCCTTAGTTCCTAAAACCTGCTTATAGAGATCACACAAGAACAGAGCTTTTTGAAATACTGTGGACTAATACAAATAACTTCTCTTTCAGGAGCAAACGAAAAATGCCCAATTTATCATCATCTCCCTGCGAAACAATATGTTTGAGATCGCAGACAGATTAATTGGAATTTATAAGACTCACAATACCACAAAAAGTGTGGCGACAAACCCCAAAGTTATCGCATCCAAAGGACTGGCTGAACTTGGCGCTCTTGGGTGTAGTATAGCTCAAGAATAGAGTGGAATAAACTTCCATTCTCACTGCTGCTGTTTACTTTTATCTAATTCTTTTGTATTTGAGATTATTTTCTTTGTTTTGTGTTTATTTGAGCTTGTTAATAAACCCAGCCTCAATAAATTCTGGGGGTTTTAATTATACAGTCTGTATAGATCTTAATTATATGAACTGAGTAAAAAAAAAAGCTATTTCTCAAATTCTGTATCTAGCTGCAGTTTCATATTCCAGTGCATTCCATATTGCAGTTGGTGTCAACACTTGGGTTCTGCCTTTGGTTTTAAATGCCTGTTTTTTACTGTATGTATTAAAGCAAGCAAATTGCTTTTGAATGTCATCAGAGTGTGCTTTAACATTTTATATATAAAGTAAAGTCTGTATAGAAGGTAATTTACATGTATGTTATGAGGATGTCATACATAATGCTGCATGGGCTGGGAATGGGATGTTTGTAGCCATTTTATAATGAACTGGTTCAGCTGTAAAAGCTGCTCTTGGGTTATTTTCCTCTCCCCTCCTGTAGGGACAACTCCTCCCTCTCCCTCAGACCGTGGCCTTGTTGTGTACTCAGGGTTTATTAACACAGTAATTACCATCTGCTCGCTTCTACTGTTGCTGAATTCTTCCTATGGCAGAGGCAAGGTTATGCACAGCTCTACCCTGTGCCTGTTGCTCACCTGCCTGTTACAGTTCTCTCCATTTCCATCAGTAGCTTGTCAATGCTTCAGGTTTTGCTTTGAATCTGATCTTTTTTTTTGTACTTTAAGAACAGAAATTGTGGGTTTTACTCTAAAAGCCAGGCCAGCATCTGGCACGCTTGCACTAGTAGTGATCCCTGAACTAGAAGTGCCTCTGGCTGAGGGTGGAAGGCTTCCTCAAAACACCAGCACCAAAAAGCTCACTGGGGGCTGTGCCTTGTTCAGTAAGGCAGCTGGTGGTAGGAAAGCTGACTGCAAACAGCCCTGGCCTGCCAGCTCTTCTGCTCGGGGCGGTCAGTCCTCGTTGCTATTTCCATCTCTTGCAATTCTCACACCCAGCATGCTTTACAGAACCCCACTTAGTTTATCCTGCTTTCCCTGCCCTTGTCCAGTGTCCAGCTAGATACTGGGCGAAGGATCCAAACCTGGCAAAAGCCTTGCCCTATCCTAAAAGGTGCAATTGTCAACACGTGCTGAGCTGGAAAACTGAAGGGGGGGTGTGCTGAGATAAGCTTTCAATGTAATGTGAAACATTAAGATTCTATCAAATATTGGCAAGTGAAAATCAACATACATGGAATAAAGTGATGTGTATTTGCACCACTGAAATTACTACTTCTCAGGAAGAGATCTCAGTGTTGCAGTTGGGCAGTTTTCAAAAGCCACAGCTCAGCAAGTCACAAGTATGATATTAGATGAGAAAAACCAAACTGCAAACCCCGTCTCTGCCACAGCCCTGGTTTTCCCATCTCAAGATGAAGCTAGAAACTCTTGCAGTGCAGCTTGAGGATAAAGGCACAGGCAAGATCAGCCAAGAACAAAAAGGCACAGCAGGCAGGAGGCAGCCCTTTTGCATAGCAGCAGAGGAACAGTAACCACCCCACTCGAGCAGCAGAAAGGAAAGCTGCGGCAGGACAGGTAAGCACTGTAACCTCTGAGCTCGCACTCATTACCTGGGGAAGGGGAGCAGGGGACCAAAGCAGCATTTTCATCTGCGAGAGGCATTCCTGAAAGGGATAGAGGCCACCTCAGTATCCCAGCACCCTGCGCTGTTCCCAGGGGGATGCCTGGCAATAAGAAATGATGGGAATTTCAGGTAGAAACTGGAAACTTCAGTCTCCTCCCCCATTGGGTTGAGACCCAATGTTTTCCAATCAGACTTCCCCTCTAAAAATTAAAAAAAAAAAAAAAAGTAAATCTAAAAAAATGCATGCAGTAAGAATTACACTTCTAGAACAAGGTTTCAAAAGAGGATAGTTCAAAAGATGAGAAAAAACCCACAGGCTACAAACCCCTCTCAATTAAAATGCAGTAAAAAGATTTTCTTTCCTTGGCATAGCTTCCATAACGGTTACATAAAACCCAGCACACAGGACTTGTACCCAGCACCATGACGGAAAAGAGCAGGGCTGAAGCCGCTCATCTCAGCTGTGTGACACCACAGTGCTGGGGTAAGAGGCAAAGGAGAAGCTGCTCACAGCGCTTCCCAGAAGCTGCCCACGCTGCGCTCCAGCAGTTACCTCGCCAGCTCACTCAAACACCAACTCGCTATCGGACAGAAAAATCCACAGAACAGGCCCATGGTGGGCAACATGAAAGACTGAAATCCACAGACCCACCTGGTGACAGGCCCTTTCAGAGAGTCCTCCTCAAGTTCACGCTGCAAAAAAATGGGGGGCATGGAAGAAAGCAAAGCCGCTAGACAGAGCACTGCTGAACCCCCGCACTCCTGCTTGAGTCCCTGAAGACTCCCTGCTCCGTCTTCTCACCAGCGCAGTCCCCTGCGTCAGTGCTGTTTAGGCTCACGGGGAAGGTTTTGTGCAGTAAGGCAATCAAGGTGTTAGCCAATCCTACTGTAAGAATATCTTTTATTTGTATGCAAATTTATTAAAATATATAGCGCGTTACAACTACAAGTACTAAGAGTTTCAATCGGTGGTAAAGGCATTTTAGAAATTCCTGTAGTCTTGAAAAATAAAATTGCATTACAAACTCTCTGTAAGTTTTTAAAAGTCAGGAAAGTAAAAGGAAGGCAAGTCAAAAAAGAAGCCACAGGTGGTAGTGGACAGACCCTTAGCACCAGGCTTTGAGAGACCTGCATGCCAAGTGACAGCCTTCTAGTAGGTCTTAAAACAAAAATTCCCGATTTTATTGGGAAATTAATACGACAGCATTTATCCAGTCCCAGGATACACTGAAACACCATTTCAAAACCTGACCGGTAGTGCCCATGGGATTTGCCTTTGTAACTCAAAAAGATCACAGAAAACGTACATACAAATTCCAGAAGCCGCTCTTAACGCACAGGCAAAGCCCTACTACCCTGGAGCACGGCCAGCTCCTACCTCAGTCAACCCTCGACAATCAAACCCACCGAGCTGCAGGGAAGGCAGCTGCACAGTAGCCGTTTGGCTAGACTCGGTGTTTTATCAATACAGCAATAGTAGGATATCAACACTGTTATTAGGATCTTTACCTTGGCTTAAGGGATGTACCGGCATCCCATCTGAGGACTGACCTTGCTCTCAGCTCTCACTGGCAGCAACTGGGATTCTGCAGGACCCTGCTAGCGTCTGCTGATAGCAACGGGCAAGTTTTGCTTTGCACAAGGGTTTAAAATACTAAGTAGTTAAAGGCTAGCCTCAGAATTCAATAAAAGTTGCTTGAATAGTGATTATTTAAAAATATACAACAGCCAAGGAACGCTGCTGCGCTAGAATATGCTATTATTTTTATCAAGGCAAATACAATTAGACAGGGTGAATACTCACTTTTGGGTTTTTAGTGAACTGTAAGCTCACCCGTGTTCTGCTGTTGCCAGTGCAACCCTCCAAGGCTGTCCCAGTACTCACTGTCATCAGCCTGTTAGTAACCGAAGGCCAAAAACGGCTTTCACAGGGGATTTCGCTCCTGAGCTCGGTTTAGACTGGAGCATCTCACCAGCAGGAGGGAACAGCATTAGCAATCGCTTGCAGAATCAACTGTTACCATGTCTCCTCTATGTCAAGGTAAAGAGCTCTGTTGTTTGGGCTGAAAAGCTGAATCTAAATTTACATTCACTGTCAGGTTGTTTTAAGAGCTCTTGACAACATTTGAAATCCTTGTACCCCTGACTTCAGTGGGAGTTTTGCTACTTACTACAGCATGTTATCTATTTTCACTGCATATTAAATCATTTAGCAAAAAGGCAGGGCTCATTTGAGAAAGCAGCAAGAGCTCCCTGCCAGACTACACACACACCTGATCAGTGCACAGCTGGCACTAAAAACCTGCATGCTGTATTTCACCCGAAGTCCTACCGACACTGCTCCCTAAAGTGGCCAGAACCATTTGAAAGCCACAAAGTTTAAAAACAAACCCAAAGAAACAAACAAACAAGATGAAATCATGTCATCCACTAGTAACCAGGACCAAAACCAAATGAAACCCAGGGCCCTGAATGTACGCTTTAAAGACTCCAGGTGTATCAGTTAAAATACATACAGAGAGAGGTCGGTAAAACACAAAATAGGAGTTTTATATACCCCAGAGCTAGTGACTGACCATCCAGGACTAGCCAGTTTGCCTCCTGAGGTGTTTTTTTTAACCTTTAAATGTTGTAGTATACTGCTTTTATTAAAAAAAAAAAAAGAAGTTAAATGATGTTACCAAAAAAATAAAAAAGATAGTAGATGTTTGAGGAGTTCTTACACAGAGGACTCCAGATTACAATTTGTACGCTGATTACAGCTGCTTAGAGTTGTTTCTGACCAGATTCCAGTTTAAACGACCACCCACCCACCTACCCTATCGTGTGGGCATAAGAGGAAGCCTTTTTTGTTGCAAATCTTCTCAGTTAACTAAAAGTTAAGCTAAGAGGAAATCTATGTGATACAGAAAAAGGAAGGGTATGGAAATAGAAAGGAAAAGTGTAAAACTAACAGCCCAGCTTTTAAGTAGAAATTAAAAAAAAAAATCCTGGGGATTCCTACACTAACTTTTAATCTAATAGTTGAAATAGTCAAAGAGAAACAATCCCCTCTAAAAACTCCATCAGTAAGTTAAATGTATGGCACAGCACATCCACGATATTCTGCCAATGGGTGCAGAAATTTCGATAACTAAGCAGCAAGAATTCTGAGATGTAAGCGGGAGTAGCTTCGATGACAACTGACGATATCGGTTTGTGAAAGGAAAACACAGTTACCGCCATCAGTACAAAAAGCAGCACGACTGCTAAAGGATGTACAGCCTGGAGGAGTTCTTTAGGTTCTCTGCCTTTGCCCCCTAACTTCCCTTTCGGAATCAGTTTTATTTTTGGAGCAAGGATCTTGTTGACTTGACCGATTTCAGTTTTGGACCACACATCTTTCAACAGGTGCCCGATCCTTGGATAAATCTCCACAGGTTTAACATCCGGCAGTTGCTTCTGTTTCAAAGCTTTTATACGTTGATGCATATCATCCACCTTCTCCAGAAAAATAAGCGGGGACTTTTCTTTTTGAATAGATGTATTCAGTGACATTAACTCCAGCTGTTCTTCCCTTATTTTTTTCAGCTTCTCAATGAGAGGCTGATATTCTTCCAAAATGTGTGCGTGAGTTTCATCCAGCGCAGCCAGCAGCGCTTGTTTTTTGTGCTCCAAGATATCGCTAAGTTTCTTAAAATACTGTAACACTACTTTTTTATCGTCCTGAACAATGCCTTCACACTGGGACTTCTGTTCTTCCAGCTTCTCAATAAGCAAACATACATCAGTCCAGTGTTTATCTGTTAGCTGCTCGAGAATTTTTCCAGAAGACTCCTTCTCTTTTACGTAGGCACTTTGAAGGTCGTCTATGGGATGACCGTTGTGTTTCCCTATTGTAAGGCAATGCCCACACACCAATTTTCTATCCAAAAGACAGTAAACGTTCAGTGGTTGCCCGTAGTGTTCGCTGCAGGTTGCAACATCAGAGTGATCTTCCTGTTGGTATTTTTCAATAATAGCTTTCAACGCAAAGTTGATAGGCAACAATTCGGTACCAGCAGGAGGAATTTCAACAATACTCCTACAGTTAGGACACTTCAGAGAAACTCTCAGGGGTCTCCAAATGGAAAAGTTACTTGACAGCTGAATAACACCTTCCAGACAATTCCTACAAAACGTATGGGAACAGGGCAGAACGCGTGGATCTTCAAATATGCTGTAGCAAATGGAACACGTTAGCTCCTCCTCAAAGTGATGCATGTCCTACAAAAGGAAAACAAAAAGAAAAAACGGTTTAATCTCTTTTTACAACCAACTCATTTAAAATCGTTTCATTAACCAAAGCGCCTCAGCATGACATTTAACGACCAGTAACACCGGCAATTTATTTCTAAGGGGAGAAAAAGAAAAAAAAAAAAAAAGAATGAAAGTGAGCAATGGTTTAAAGATTTCAGCAAATTACGATCTAAGTGACTAGATAGCATTCACCCATATCCAACTGCTGCCTTAAAAGCTAGGAAAAGCAGCAATCTGCTACTAGATATTTTTTACAGTGGGCAACAGTAGAGGAGAGCGATAAAAGTTAGAACTAAAGTTTATAAATAACCTAAGAATCATGAAAATTTTCTCCCACTACGAGTAACATTTTCGACACAAGAATAGAACAATAAGCACAGAGACTTCTTTTTTTCCCCTAACTTTTTTCAAATGTTACTTTTGTAATATAAATAGTCATTAGAGTATTAAGCAGTCAAATTTACTAAAAGCTATCTCCAGGTTCTGGCACAAGCGAGACTAACTCAACAGCCCTTCAATGCAATACCACTAACAGCAATTAGACTCGTGCTGTTATTCCTGGGTTACTTTAAGCACAAAACTAAAAACCTAACTTTCGTTTTCCATCCTTTGTAACGTTGTCTTGATTTTCTTTGCCAGCTTAGTGAAATCACACGGTAAAGCCACAAATAACAATAACTCTAATGCCAGTTTTCATAATAAATCGTAATTCTGTTTTTCATTCTGTTAAAATGGGGAAATCAGCGTGAACTTTCCTTATCTTCGTGTCACGTTTTCCTGTCCCCTTCATCAGTTCTAGTCAACTCTGTAGGCTTTGCTACGCTGGAAAAAGAAATTGTCCAAGCATTTAGTATCAAAGACACCCAATTTAGGGTCTAACTCTAAATCTGAAAACAATAACATGCAGCTGGGCTAAGGCAGCTGCAGGAAGCGCTACTGAACCTTTGTTTGAGTCAGTCAGGAAGATAACTAGCTAGGAGACGTTTTTAAGGAGGCTATTTTATTCAGATGTGCCCTCCTAATCCTTTCAACGCATTAACATATTTTTTGCATCCATCTATCACCATTTCTCATTGACACCGAGATTAACAAAGTTTATTTTAAATGAATCTACTTAAAAGGAATTGAATTGTTAAGTGTACTCTCCTTTGAAAATAAAACCTTAAATTGCATTTGGAATTATGAAAGCCACTAAGGATTAAACTTGGCACTAATAAACAATTTACACTAAATAAATGCAGCAGCGTTGTTCCTGCAAACGGCGCAGAGCTAACCTGATGGAAGTCAGAAGCTAAATACTCAGACCCTGGTTCTCCGAGAGTTAAATCAGCTCTGAATAGCTCTTGGAGAGTTAAATCGGATAAACCTGTTCTGGTTGTACAGGAATAAGCATGGCTCATCTCACTTTATTGAGATAGACTGGTACACCCCAAAGCGAAAGTGTTCAACAAAGTCTGATCAGATTTCTTTTGCCTTGTAAAACCAGACCAAATAATAATTTATTAAAAAAAAAAAAAAATCTAATGGCCACGGTCACCCAAAAAATCAAGTTCAATTCAAGGAGGTCCTTGTATGGTTTTTTTTTGAGCAAGTCAACTTTATATTGAAAACAATTTTGATTAATTTGGCTTAAAAAAAAAAAAATAAAAATCTATCCACCACACTTTGGGTCATTTCTTCAGCTAATTAATATAAAATGTTGGTTCACATATTTGAAGTCCATTTTTTAAAGAGACCTTGACAACAGTTGGAAGAAAATCTACTAGAGAGAGACAGAATTCTTAAGAACTACCTTTTCAAAGAAGAATGATAAAGCGTGTTAGCATTTATAACTAACTAGGGTATTCTCCTAGTTAAAGAGAATTAATGTCAAGCACTACAGACATCTAGCAAAAGACATTCACGACACTTTGTCACTAAACCTACTTCTGTACCGCACTGCGCTCGCTAAAGACCATGAGGTATTTCTCGTTTTACTGGGGAGCCATAGACATTTATTTTCCATCTTTTCCAATCAGCCACTGCGGCAACACTAGGTTCTTTAGGTCTATATGTTAATAATGTCACATTTTTAAGTGATGTTCCCGACACTGAAACTAAAGAAATGTGTCAATAATGAAAAGAAGCTGAACAACAAATCTACTCCATTGTCTAGATAAAATACTTTTTGAGAATTAATTCCCATCGGAAATACACTTAAAGGTTTTATTTTTTATATATATATAAAAGTTATTATGAATCTTGGGAATGTCACTTCCACTTAAACAAAAGAAAAAAAAAATCAGTTAAGTTTTTGCTCATTGTTAGAAAAGAAAGAATCCTTAGTAGGTACTCTCATTTATTATTTTCTCTTATATATATGGAATGAATATAGTTTAAAAAAAAAATCTCTATGTTTAAAACCACAATTTTTTCCTAAATCTGGGGCTGTAGTTTTCTTCAAAGGAACTGTTGCAGGAGGGAAATTTTCCTTATAAAGACCACACGTCTAGCTTATTTGAGCTACGTAAAGGGCAAGATAAAATTAATCTTCAAAAAATTGTTTGAACTGCAAAGCAGTTGCCGGCTACCATGAAAACAAAGGAGCAACTTTACAAAATTTGTCTTCGCCCTATTACGAACCACCTCGAGCTCCGTAGGAGTAACCAACCCCCCTAAGCAGGCAGGGCCTCCCCCAGCAAAGCGAGGCGCCTTGCCACAAGCCTGCGCAGGTCACAGCAGCGACAAGCCAGCCAGCCTGGAGGCCTGCACTCGCTTTGGGGCCGTTTCATAACCCTCGCAGCCGCTAGCCAGCGGGACCGAAATTCCCATTTCCACAGAAACATACCGCTCTGTTTCCCAGGCAACTGGGAAATTTCAAGAGTGACAGCAGTTGCCTGCTAGCGAGCAGCTCTGGACAGCCAGAGCTAATGCTAGGGCAGGAGTTTTGCTCTCAGCTTCGGGCACGGGCCGGGGCTGCGTGGGGACCCCACTCCAGCCCCCCGCCACACAGCGGCCTCCCAGCCACCTCCGGGAGAAACGGCACTTCACCTCTTAGTTATTATTCATCAATTTCAAAACAGTATTCAGAACGCTAATGTTGATCTTTGCTATAGGCACCCCGTGTTCTTTTAATTTGTTCTAGATGACTACTCCAGAGTTGTACCAGGGAAGCAAAAGGTAGAAATCCCAAAATTCAGTTTCATCCTACGCTGGCAGCAGCACGGAGGAAATAGTCTACACGTGAACAACAGCGGAAATAAATCAACAGATGGCTATCAGAAACAGAGAAACTGGGAACACCAACAAAAAAAGACAGAGGAGACCCAACAGCACAGAGTTAAGCAGAGAGAAAGAAAAAAGAAGTTCTCCAGGGGGAAGAGAAAAAAGAAAAAGTAGCAGGAAGTTGGTCAGTGCTTTCCAGGACAGAGCAGATACTTTTCCTTACATGTTCCAAACAACTGTGGTGGCAAATACCTGTGTGTGTGTATACACATATTTATCACAAGACTCACTCCGTATAAGCCCATTACAAACTAGAAGGTATTTTAAAAATTCAGAAGCGTAGTTGTGCTAGTAACACAGTGAGTTTCAGAAATCTTCCAGCAACAGAAGGCCTGCTAAGTGGCTATGATTTTATCCTCTTTAATTAAGGATACTGTAGACAAGGTGAAAACATGTACTACAGCATACCTGTATTACAGTTTACCTGCCAAAGCTTTCGGTGAAGCAGATCAAAGCAATGTAGTGCATTGCGTGACAACACTGCGTTCCTCACCTAGCCATCGGGCCACAGGTCATCCAGCTAATTATGCAAGGTGTTGTTTAGAAACAATTATATCTGGAATGCAGCCTACATCAGCGTTTAGGTAGATAAATGACTAACTGCTTTATAGCAAAAGCCAGCTGTAACAAGCCGATACACCCCATTCTACTCTGGAGGATTTTAAAATGTGAATTTGGCGTTTGATAACAGTTGTGACAGCCTAAACAGAGAGTTACAAGGGACACTTAAGGCAGACCCCCCTTCGTTTCTCCTTCGCCACACTGTCAGGAAAGAAAATGACACCTGCTCTCTCCTGAAGGGCACTGGAACGCTCGACTCTCAATACTGAACCGCACTTAATTAAATCCGTATCAGAAATGCTGTCTCCCCATCCCATAGTGGTCCATGAAATCTTTCTGTAGCACTAGCATAGAAGCTGAAGTTTAGGTTGTGCAAAAAAAAGAGGTTAAATGACATTACGGGCAGTGTTTTCCCTTTATAAGTCACCCTCATGGTAAAGAGTGACAGAACTTTTTAAAAAAACCCAGAAGGCCGAGGCGTAGCTCTGGTATTTGTCAGTGCATCAAAAGGAATGGAGTCTACTACACAGCTGCCGGGTTTGCTGGTTTTAACAGGCCAGGCACCAGAAATCAGAAACAACAGCCAGACCTTAAACCTTTCTATTCCAGCCCGTTTCAGCTGCGTTTCTTTACTCCACACCACGAATACCCCACGCCCACATCACAGCAGTTCTCAACCAGGGATGTTCTGCCCCTAGTCCCTATTCCTACCACAGCTACTACACCACCATCCCAGATTTTTACACTGGGTTTTTTTTACAACCTGAAAGGAAATAAACACAGCTGAGAAGTCTGTCTCATTTCCCTGTCAAGCTGACCTGCCAGTTCCCTCCTGTATATCCCTCCACCGGCTCCTTGTCTGCTACTACTACAAGCTTCCACAAGTTACCACGTTCAAAACACCCAAATACACTCCTCTATCCTTTCCACACTCATATTCTGTTGCCGAGACTCGCTCTCCATCCCTTCTCTCTTGAACTCTGTCAAAGCTTCTGGTCTCGAGCGTTCATTTGCCGCTGTATTAGGCAGTGGAGCCTGAAGAAAGATAAATAACACCTTTACCTGTCACCTGCGAGCCCTGCCAGCTCCTACAGACAATTCGGCAACTAGTAACGATGGGAACCGTGCCTGTATTAATAACTAGAAAAAGGGATCGACGCGAACACCAAAACCTTGCTAAGGTTACACAGAAACAAACACGCTTGAAGGCTGTGGAAGAAGCGGTCAGGTAGGTGACACCTGAGCACGGCCCGAGGACAGAGATGGCTCCTGGCGGCAGCGGGTCCCCCACGCCAGCGGGGCGGGCTGCCGGCCCCCCGAGCGCTACCCAGCCGTGAGGGCTGGGGAAGGCTGACTGGAAGGAGGAGGGGAAAACGGTCGTTCCGGACACTGCTCCGCTCCCCGGGCGGTTTCACCTCAGAAGGCCGCGCACCGGACAGGCCGTGCGAGCTCCGACGCCAGGTCAAGCCCTCTCAAGACACCTCACAAAACCAAACCGGAGCCCGGGAGACGCGGGCTGCCGCCGCTCCCGCAGCCGCGCTCCCTGCGAGGCGCCCACCCCGCAACCTACCTGGGCGCTCCGTCCGCCTCCCGCCGCTACCTCGGCGCCCGGGGCTGCACACCGCTCCCCACGGCCGCGCTACGCCAGGGCAGGGGCAGAGAGCCGCTACCCTGCCCTCCGAACGGGGAGCCGGCGGGCTCCGCACCGCGAGGCCGCCGCCACCTTCAAACCGCCGCGCCCGCCCGCTCCCTCGCTCGCCGGGCCACAGCGCCGCCGACCCGCGCATGCGCGGGGGGACCAACGGCCGCGCCGTTCGAAAGTAAACGGGAAGCGGGGCGGGGCGCCGCGTTCAAACCGGGCGGGCGACCGTTAACGGCCGCCCCGGGAGGCGCCTCGTCCGCTCCCCGTGAGGGGACCCACCCGAAACGGTGACATTCCGTCAACTGTGCCGACGGCAGGCACGGAGCGAGCGCGTCCAGCGCCGGGCGGGAGCCGCGGCTGCCGCACCTCTGAGGAGGGACGGCGCTTCTCCCTCTCGGCCCTCGCCTACCCGCGCTCTGCGGCCATTAGGGGTCCAGCCGGAGCTTAAAGAAATGAGGGTCTGCGTACCATCCGCCGGCCTGACCTCTCGAGGTAGAGGGACAGACAGACACATGGCACAGAGCAGGAAAACCGCCGGTGAGGAATGAAACGCTTGACGCCATCGTCAGCAGCAAGGAAATGGGCGGCGTTAATGAGATGAACGTGGAAACACCTTGGTACACAGCTGTGTCTTCTGTTCTGCTCTTTTCTGCAGTTACCGTAATCGACCTCTTACCAAACTGATTCTTCTTCACAGTTTGGGGAGGAATTCGCCCTGAAGCTGGAAGCCAAGAGACATAAAAACTTCTGACATCTGCTTCAGGAGGAGCAGGACAGACCTTCTGCCAACGGCTGATCACAGAAATAAAACTAAACGTAAGTGGACCTTCAATTTAAGCTTGTTTACCTACTTCGGCTACTGAAGACAGTTAAAAGTATTTTAAGTGAAGCAAAATTGCTACAGCCGTACATTAAAATTAGGCTATTATAATGCTATGTAGATATTATAATGCTATATATATTATAATAAACACAGAGCTTATCATCTTGCTGAGCAAACACCGAGATGGCAGTGGAAAGTGGAGGGATTCGGACTGGGGTAACCGGCAGTGTTTTACAGACATCTGGGACGTTGCTAAACCTCAAGATTTTACCAGTCAAGTACTCAATGGACTTTTCTCACACTCCAGATTATTCTACGTTTATTTACAGTTCATTGAAATACATTAAACTAAACCGGTAAAGTTATTCTCAGGTGTTACTTTTACAGTGAATTTGAAAAAGAAATGAAATTCAGTGAATGTTGTGAGGTAAATCATAATACATCATCATTCAAAAGTTACGTAAACATCTATCTTAAAACTGGTATTTAGAAGACCGGATACAGATATCTGGAATAATGTTTGGAATAATAAAAAAAATCTCGTGCTCTAACAAATTAACCAGCGCAGTTTGGCTGATAGGCACAAAGTTTACAATGCTACGTCGAGCTGTAATTGGTCTTTTTTGTGTGAAGCTGCTATAATAATACTAGCCTTAATAATAATAAATTTGTATCTTTTGATGTCAGTTACAGCAGTTCAGTTTTGAATATTTAACAATTGAAGTTTTTTGCATGCTATCAAGTTGAAGTTTTTCAACTTTTCAACCTTAAAAAGTTGAGATAGTGCTTTCTATGACTGTAGTTCCACTTGTGGCAGTACAGATGCTGCAATTTAAGTGCAACTTGCTAAAAATGAACAAGTTTTCTAAAAAAACCCCATACATTTTTCAGCTCTCATTGTTTCTGATTTGTGTTTACCACAAAAATCTGTTGGCTGTTGATTATTTTTGCTACCTGAATCTAATTACAGTTTCTAATACACGTTCCTTATGATCATGCCTATGAATATGCTGGCTTTCAACATAGTCCCCATGGAGGGTAGGTTGATAAAATTGTTCTTATTTTTGCTACCAAAATGGGCAGAGGAGGAGGAGGGATTAAAAACATACCTGATTTTTTTTCTCTCAATGACAGAGAAGGGGGGGGGGGGAGGGGAAGTCATAGGAAAATATTTTAGTGATGCTCACCTATTTGAATGATTTTTAATAGGAATGTCATGTAGGATTTGACTTATTAACTGGTAGCTCTAGTACTGGGGAGAGCATTTGTTTCTGAATGGGCCTGATTGCAGGGCCTGGGATTACCGGATTCCTGGGCAGGGCACAGCACATGCCCTCAGCAGGGCTAACTGCCTCTCTCCCTTTTCGAACACAGCACTTCTGGATGCGTTAACCCAGCAAGGCCTGGTCCACCACCCTGTCCGGCTGAGGCGAGGCTGCCCACAGGCTCAGGAGGAAGGAGTCTGGTGTTGGGGGCCAGGAGCTGCCCCGCTCTCCCCTGCTCGACTCCAGCACAGCTCCATGGAAGCAGCAATGAGCTCCACGACAGGCCCCAAGCATCTGCGCTGCCTTATGGCGATGAAAGGCAAAAGGCAGCGAAGGGGCAGCCTGGAGGCAGCTGTAGCCCAGTGCTTATCCCTCAGGATGATGTGCACGGCTGCAGCCTGCCCTAACTGGGTCGTGGTCCGAGGTGCATCAACCAACTTCATGCTAGGGTCTGACAGAGACGCCCCTTCTCACTGCCCACGCAGGACTCATCCTCGTGAACTGGACAGCTCTCTGCTGCCTGCTAGCCATCCTCAGCACCTGCGGGGCCTTGCCACTCGACTTCCTGGGGCTGAAGCAGGGCAGAATGGCCACCTTCCTCCTGCACAGCTCAGCTGCCCTGTTTGCTGCCAGTGCAGCGGCCACAAGCTCCGGTGTCTGGGCACTGACAAAGCACAACCTCTGCACTGCACAGCAGCTTCAGCCCTTGGGCCTCTCCTTGGCCTTTGGCTCAAGCTGCTGCTTCTGTATCCTTGCTTGCACCCTCGCAGCCGTTGCAACCAGCTCAAGCTACACCGCCTTGGCACAGCTCGAACCTGCTGTGACCCTTTGCCTTGCCAGGATCAAGCAGCAAGAGACAAACCCCTGCCCCACAGATGAAGAAGATGGCACTAGCAATGTGCATGGCTTTCCTTCTTCACTGCAAGGAGAGGCTGGACTACCAAAGCCAGTGTGTGCTGCCTTCCTCCAGGGGGAACTGAACCCCAGAGAGAGGATGAGATGCATCTGTGGGTCTGGAAGGAACGGGCAGATGAAGTTGCTAAGCCATTATCCATCATATTTGAGAAGTCACGGCAGTCCGGTGAAGCTCCCACTGACTGGAAAAGGGGAAACATAACCCCCATTTTTAAAAAGGGGAAAAAAGGAAGACCTGGGGAACCACAGGCCAGTCAGTCTCATCTCTGTGCCCGGCAAGATCATGGAGCAGATCCTCCTGGAAACTATGCTAAGGCACATAGAAAATAAGGAGGTGACTGGTGACAGCCAACATGGCTTCACTAAGGGCAAATCGTGCCTGACAAATTTGGTGGCCTTCTACGAGAGGGTTACAGCATTGGTGGATAAGGGAAGAGCAACTGATGTCATCTACCCGCACTCGTGCACAGTGTTTGACACTGTCCTGCATGACATCCTTGTCTCTAAACTGGAGAGATGGATTTGATGGATGGACCACTTGGTAGATGAGGAATTGGCTGGATGGTCACACTCAGAGTTGCGGTCAACAGCTCGATGTCCAAGTGGAGATCAGTGACGAGTGGTGTTCCTCAGGGGTCGGTATTGGGACCGACTGGCACTGTCTAACATCTTTGTTGGTGACATGGACAGTGGGATTGAGTGCACCCTCTGCAAGTTTGCCGATGACACCAAGCTGTGTGGTGCAGTTGACACGCTGGAGGGAAGGGACGCCATCCAGAGGGACCTTGACAGGCTTGAGAGGTGGGCCTGTGCAAACCTCATGAAGTTCAGCAAGGCCAAGTGCAAGGTCCTGCACATGGGTCGGGGCAGTCCCAAGCACAAATACAGGCTGGGTGGAGAATGGATTGAGAGCAGCCCTGAGGAGAAGGACTTGGGGGTGTTACTTGATGAGAAGCTCAACGTGACCTGGCAATGTGCACTTGCAGCTCAACTTGCAGAAAGTCAACCATATCCTGGGCCACATCAAAAGAAGTGTGACCAGCAGTAGAGGGAAGTGATTCTCCCCCTCTACTCTGCTCTTGTTGAGACCCCACCTGGAGTACTGCATTCAGCTCTGGGGCCCCCAACAGAAGGAGGACATGGACCTGTTGGAGAGAGTCCAGAGGAGGGCCACCAAGATGATCAGAGGGCTGGAGCACCTCTCCTATGAGGACAGGCTGAGAGAGCTGGGGTTGTTCAGCCTGGAGAAGAGAAGGCTCCAGGGAGACCTTACAGCAGCCTTCCAGTACCTGAAGGGGCCTACAAGGAAGCTGGAGAAGGACTTTTCACAAGGGCGTGTAGCAATAGGACAAGGGGTCATGGCTTTAAACTGAAAGAGGGTAGATTCAGATTAGATGTAAGGAAGAAATTCTTCACTCTGAGGGTGGTGAGGCACTGGAACAGGTTGCCCAGAGAAGCTGTGGATGCCCCATCCCTGGAAGTGTTCAAGGCCAGGCTGGATGGGGCTTTGAGCAACCTGGTCTAGTGGAAGATGTCCTGGCCCTTTGTGGGCGGGGGGGTGTGGTGTGTGAAACTAGATGATCTTTAAGGTCCCTTCCAACCCAAACCATTCTATGATTCTATGAACATCTGCCCTTCAAGCAAGAAGCAGCTGAACCCCAGAGGAAGGTGTCGACTTCATCTGCAAGAAAACTGACCTCCATACAGAGGAAGGTCTTTCTCCCACGCAAGCAGATACAAACTCAAATGTAAGAGAGTCTCCTTACCATACAGAAGACAGCTGACTCCAAAATAGAAGAGGCATATTCCTTCAAAACAGGAAAGACAACATGAAAAAGAAGTTTCCCATGAATAAAGGAAAAGGCTAACTGACATAGGGAAGAGCTCTTCCCAGAGACACTGACTACATGCATTGCCTCACAAGGCCTGCTCAGGCAACCACCCAGACACCACACAGCAAGAGATTTATCCAGAAAACCTTATGTATTAGAAAGTTCCAGTAAAATTCTTATTTTGGCATAAAAGGACTTAAGATGTTGAAAAACAAATCCTTCCTTAAAAAAATCATGGTTTGGAGAAACATGAGGTCCTTCTTGACTTGAGAACAGGACTTAGATGTCTTAAAAGTGTTCTTCTAAAAGAAGGTAATGTCCTTTCCAGAAGAGATGCAGTAGCAAAGTGAGGAAGAAAAAGTGTAAGTCCAAATACTTGCTTAACTCTAAAATGAGAGATAATTCTAAAATTAATTCAAAAATAATAGATATGGTTCTTTAAATAACTAATTTCAGTTTAGGTTTGTCTTAGATTTGTGAAACCTAAAATAGTTAATAAAGATTAAAACAGCATGGACTTCTTACTCTGGCTTTACTTCCATGCTGGGGCAGTTCTGCATATTGGTAACATTACAGTAGGATTGAGAGTGTATTTTACATATTTGTTTCCAAATACATATTTCTTTCTCAAGCTGCATTCCTTCATTATATATTCCCTATGTCCCACAGTAGAAGTTTTGCTAACAGCATTCATTTGGTTTATTCACATGCCCAAACTATTCCCACGAATAGATCAAAGAGGATAGTACAAGACTTCAGGTGCAAGGTATATTTTTTTGTTATGCTTGGAATGAAATAAAATGAGCAATCCAGAGCTAACGCTAGTTGTTATTTTCCTATTTTGCTACATAAATAATCAGTACATCTTACAGTGTTAGTTTTATAGGAGTTTGGGGTAAACTGGGGAAATTCCCCCTGTACTTTCTACAACCTTACAGTTTAATCCTTTCAAGCCAGAAGACTTAGTTGAAGTCACCAGGTTTTAAGAAGTTGCTTGCTCTGTCAAAACTATCCTTTAAATCATGACCTTACCCTTAATTACAGGTCAACAGATCCCTGCTAATTGCGCTCATCCTGCCTGCTGATGGTACCAGAGACCAGAGTCCTACCTACTCTTGTTTCTGCAGATTATTTGGTTTGTGAATTAATTACCTTCCTTATCCCCTGCCTCTAGTTCTAACCCAGCTGGCGGTTTCACAACTTGGGCCAGTCTGCATCCGTCACAAAGGTGGCCTCGTCCATCTCCCTTGTGCTCAAGCAGCCACGCGGGCTCAAAGAACTAGCTGAAAACTGACCCAGAAAAATAACTTGTTTTTCAGAGAACGGATCCATTGGCTGGAGGATTATGCCACATAATAGGTCATTATACCAGATGGGTCATTACTAAACTACTTGCTGTGGGTATGTCAAGATGATGAGAGCACATTTCATAAAAAGTCAGAGCTGAACAGAATGTGCGCATTCACCGACAGATCAGTAATCCACTTTCTGTTACAGAGATGTCATCTCAAACGTTTTATTTACTATTTGACCAAGAAAAATAATATTAAGCCAGATGTACAAATGTTCACATCCAGTTTATTCTGCCCTTGTGCCCAACTTGTATAAGAGGCTGCAACCACAGGGATGTTCTGCTGTTAGTATTACGTTAACTGCATCATAGTGGCAAATCTTTACAAATGAAATTTTGGGAATATGGATCTTCTAGCAGAATTCTGCATCTGGCAGAAATTGCAATGGGCCAGTGTTCAATCTGCAACATGCTAATGCCAGAGCCATTCTGAAAACATTAGCTTAAGAGACAGCCCCCTTCTAACTGCATTCGTAGGGTATGGTGCAGTAATAACCTGCTAAAAGATGTTTCTGCAATTGAAGTCAGGTGAAATATGAAAATCATAACAAGAACTATGTTTTGAAGATGCTTAGCTAGTGCAAAATGGGTATCCCACAAGTCTACTAACATAAAACAGACATAGCAACACAGATATCGTTTGTGTCGCAGTACAAGTCAAGTAATCTGGAACACACTTCAGAGGTTCACCCCATTAAAAAAAATAATCTGCATTTCTATATTTATACAGTTCTAGAAAGCTGTCATGTGGCAAAACACACAGAAACTCACAGCAGCTAAAAAATGAAAATGCCATATAGCCAAGATAAATGTGTGAGCAGGTCAAGGTTTGTAACTGAACATATTAGAACAAGTGACACAGTTAGAGAAAATGCAACGTTTTAGGTGAGGGAAGCCTTCTTCAGGTCCACAATACAAACAACCTGCAATCTATGGCTTTGGTTCCACCACAAAAATCTAATTGCTGGCTGCACGCTTCCGGTTCATTACAAATACCTCATCAAAGGTAGTAAAAAAAATAAATATGAACTGTGTAGCGTGAGTGAAGAAGTCCGAATCTGTGATGGATTCCAAACAGCTTAAATGAGAAAGAGGTAAACTGGGCATACAGTTAAAGGGAAAAAAAAAATTGAAAGCTTGTAAGAAGGGAAGTAAGACAGTAGGATAGAGTAAGATTTTACTATCACAATATTGCTCAGGCAAGGATTTTACCCATGATAGCCATGCACAGAACTTCACCGGTTGCACAGACAGCCACTTCAGAAAAACTGAGGTTGACAAAGCACTCAGATTTTTGCCTTAATTCCAATGCTGAGGCAATTACTATAGTTACCAGTTCCTCTTCTCATTGCAATGTATTTGAGATAACGGTATTTTTCAGACTATGAGGCTGTAGCTGTCCATGGTATTGGACTACTCCCCTCCCTCCCCTACCCCAAGCTCAAAGGTCTAAATCTGTTTCATGGTTCTTGAAAGATGCTTCTCCAGCTCATCAATACTCTAATTTTTGTGGTGGTGGATGGGAAAATACTGATACTTTAACTCCAGGATCTATGCTAAGTACACTGCAAACAACAGAGAAGACCTCCTACTAAACCACAGTACCTGAAAGAGTCCAAATGGCACAGGCACTCAACCTGGGAGTAGTTTTGTTTCTGGGTTATGTGTGCTACATAATACAGAATTTAAAAAAAAAAAAATTGTTATAATCCTTTCTCCTCTATTACCCCCCTCAACACACCAGGAAAGTCTTAAGGAAGAAGCTACAGAAGCAGAAGACCAAACAAGGGAGCTTTTGACAGTAATTTACAATATAAATAACTGATGTTCAGAGCAAGAACATATGTTGTTTTATACCCATTTTATTTTCATGTACTTAAAAGAATTGGGAATTCAAGATGAAGCAACATTTAGTCTGAAAAACTGCCATTCTAGGAATGACATACTTGCTTCATACCATGATCTGGTGTTGCTGATATGAAGTCTGACTACTGACCATCTGCCTTTCCATCAAATTACAAAACTTCTGTAATGCATTTACCAATAGCTGGCATTTACTTTCTCACATTTGTCATTTTCTAGTAAGAAGAGCCTTCAATGTTGTTTTATAGAAACTTAAAAGTATGTCAGAGGTATTTACATAATGACAGCTTGAAGAAAACTGTTTTCCTCAGCTTTGGAGCACACCAAACCAGCAGAATAAATACAGGACCCCCATTTCAAGGGACTGACAAACAAAAAGTGGGAATTTCTTTGTGGAAATAAAGTTTTAAGTCACTTTTTTGTAGGTATTGAAGCAATACTAACTCTTTCAATTAATTTTGTGTGCCTTCTGAGTTTTACTCTGGCAGCAGCTAAAACTTACTATTGGGAAGAGTTTGTAAACTTTACACATTTTCTGCTACCAAGTTTCCTTTCATAAAGTCTATTTGATCCAGATGCAGGACTTCTGTAATTGTTTCCAGCCTTGTGACCAGCATTCCTGCCAGTAATTTGGTGACATGCAGAGCTGAGGAAACATTTATAGTTAAAAGTGGCAAAGAGTCTACAAGTATTAACATGAAGACATTCTTAATTATAAAGCAGCACAAGTAATTTGGTAATTTATGCAACGTACTGTACGATAGGAGGACTTGTTAACAAATACATACGAATTTCTTCACTTTCAAGCAGAAAGTCAGTCAACCCCCTTTCTTCCTGGCACATCCACTCTTTTCCTTAGGCTTTTGAAATTGTGTAAGAGCAGAGCCCTGGTTACGCAGAAGTCATCAGGTTCTCTTGCTCAGGGCTGGCTAAGTTGCCTTCGCCAGCATTTCATTTTACTTGAAACCCTTTTAAAGTTGCTTGGTATCTTAACATACTATCCAGAAATTATTATGTTTTAACAGTCAGACTAGCCCGTTCCACTACCAAAACAGCAGAAGTAGACAACTTACTGGGAATGCTTGTGATCCACCAGAAGATACCATTCTGTGAAGAAAGATGAAAGGTATGTCTCTGTTCAAGGCTCTATGCGCCCAGCAAATGGCTCTCCTGTGCTGAAAGGCCTCACACAATCCGGGGCTATTCTACTTCCAGTAGTGGGAGAGAAACAAACAGGGTCAACTTCTCTCAAGCTATCCCTTTCCATTCAGCATACTGTTCTTCCCTCTATAGCTGAATCAGCTAGTCCAGCCCTAAGATCCTAAAATTCCAGTTTGGTCCAACAATGCTGCTCCTTGGAATAAAAATCCTACCTGGAATAGTGTATACTATGGATTAACTTTTGTCCTTTGAATATTTTAAAGGTCTTTTTCTACACATCTGCTACCCTAAGTTCAGCTGAAAAGCTAATTTTCTACTTCAAAATCCTGAAAGAGTAGATTAACATACAACCTCACCTCTGCATCCTTGGTTATTTTTATTAGAATTGAAGAACAGGGACGAGAGAGTTACCATCGGCATGGTTACAGACAATCCAAATACCACAGAGCTGTGTTCTGCTACCAAACAGCTTGAGAAGTACACTCGATGTCACAGCTTTAATGTTACAAGGGAAACATCGGAGCTGCTTCTGTTGATGACCTAATTCCACTGCTCAATAAAGTCAGAGGCTAAAATTTATTCATCTTCACATGTAGGCAGAAAATTGGTCTGTGACTTCCATTGCAGCAACGCAAGGTTGTACCTTTAACTCTGCCTTCTTACTTTCTCAAGTCTTAATAATCTGATTAGTACTCCTAAAGTATATCTTCATTTCTTGTTAGTATCCCAAGCCTCCCAAACAATTTCCCTTTCCCCAACAATGTAATTACATTACCTCAAACTGCAACTTTTGGGGAAAAGGCGGCATTGGACAAACTGGCTTCAGTTTTGCTCCTCGAGCGCTCCGAATGCTGCCACCCTGTGGATGCCATAATGTTTAAGCTTTCCCTATTTTTGTAAACTAACAGAATAGCGACAGGTCTGCTGTGAAGCAGGTAAAGAGAATTTTCCACTTAAAAAACCCACCAAAAACCAACAAAACATCACCACTAACCGTGTAAGAAAGCACAGGCTGCAGCTAGAACAGCACCGGCTTAAGGTAATTCTCCCAAAGTATATTGCATCAGGGGAAGTGCCAAAAAGAGGCACTCACCAGCAGTAAATGCAGACCTTGCCATAGTGTTTTGGAAACATAAAAGTTGCTACAAACATCTGTTCTCCTCCTACTCCTAACAAGAAAGGATTCTAACAACAAAGCAATTTCCTACAGTAAATATCTGAATACAGAAATATCTTTCCTTCACAAAGATATTTTAGGGAGATGTTAGTAATAAGTATAATTTTACTTACGGCATTGCTATTTCCTTAAAAACACCAGTTTAAGCTTTTTACCTTCTCTAAGGGTTCCCTACATGAAAAGGGTTCTACATGAAAACAGCCCTAACTGATTTAGTGACTACATACTACATAATTAGGTACATTCATTGTTTCTTAATATTTATACCAAAATAGTTATTCACCTCAAGCTTACAAAACATACCACGCAACACACTGACACTTGGCAAGTTAAAAAAAAAAAGAGACAAGAGATTCAGAAATCTCACTGTAACTTTCTTCAAATGATCTTCTTCATGTTTTGATGAAACCTGGAGTGTATATACAAAGACAGACCAAATACACCGCTGTTGCAAGTTTTAATGTTTATTTCCCCAAGACAGCCTAGCCTGCACTCTACTTGGATAAATTTCACAAGCTAGTTTCCGCTGCTTCTAGTTTTAAACTTTAACCATGTTTCTGATGACAAGGAATGCTGCAAAAATACTCTAGTCCAACAAAGAGTTATGATCACAAAATAATCTTTTATCCATTCTACAGTGTTTCAGAATTACCAGTTGATTTTAAAACACAAGGTAGATATAGATGCTAATGGTGGCTAATCTGGTATGTTTTATTATAGCAAACTGTTGTTCATGCAACACTTGTGCTCAAAGGGGAAGGCACAGCATTTCCTACAATGAGCCACCTTATAAAGAGTTCATTTTGTACAAATTTGTAATGTCACCTTTAATTTAGTGTGCAGAACCTCAAAACTGAGGTATTACTCCAATTATAAAAACACTTGCATCCTTTTTGTGCAAGTTTTAAAAATACAAAGTTTTCTCTCTAAAGTGGCTCAAAATAGATTGTTCATGGCTGCCTACATCTAAGATAAAAAGAGTCTAAAACAATTGGATTAGGCATATTAAAGGTGTTCAAACCATGACTTGATTTGTACATCTATTCACACCTCTTTTTCGGTCTTTATTCGGCAGTACATATGCACCAAATTTCATTTTTAGAAGTTTCCATATCATTTTCATAGAAAACAAAGTTTGAAAACAAGTAACATTGAAACACAGCACGGTATTCTACCACAACGGAAACATTTGGTTACAGGACTCAACAAAATCTAAAAATGAACTATGCTGTAGATTACCACATGCAAAGGTCTTCATGTTATCTTTGAAAATGAAAAGGATGAGATTTTATTACCACATTTTACTGCTTTCTACTATTATGGCAACTTGTGTACTGCAACACAGTCTATTTGAAGGGAAATGTATGGTTTTTTCATGCAAAAATCTACAAATTAGTTTTGATGATATGGAAAGCTTTTCATAACATCAAACATTCATCTGGTGCAAATGCACAGGGAAGCCTTCCTGAAATTCTGACTTTACAAACAACTAATAAGCCATACAGGAAAGAAATTTAAAATAACTAAAAGAAAAATAAGAGGAAAAAAAAACCAAAAAGAGAAACACAGGCTGCAGGAGTAAACCAGAGTCTGCTGCTAAACCGGTCTTTGTTTGTGTGTCCAGTGTAAGTTAACACTTATGAACTCATTTTGATGATTTACTAGGTTTATTATCAGCCCCCTGAAGGCGAATCAAGCTTGCATGCGTTCACATACAGCATCACAACCATACTCTCGTACACACGCCACTCCAGGACTAGGAGCCTGCTTCAGGACTGAAGAGCCCCGTATTTGAAACACGAGCCTGGCTCCACAGCATCGAGTCCAGACATTCATTCAATGTTGTCCATTCACACGGTGCTTCATAGCAAGGCCTGGGCTCATTCTCCTTGGACTTATATGGGCATCCTATTCTCTTATGCTTACAAGGCTTGATGATGATAGTACTGCATTTCCCCCCAATTGCTCTAGTAAGTCATTGTTCCTTCTCAGGCACTGAAGATCTTTGACCTGTAGCCCTTTTTCTTTGAACAATCTAAATAAGCATTCAGTGTGAAGTTTTTCATTACATTTTGCCACTCATTCTCACTCGCACCCACTCGCCATCTTGACTTCATTTGGGCTTTTCTGTGATTCCAAATGAAATCTTCACATTTTCTTTCCCGATTTAATGCAGC